>NC_069504.1:313511144-313828644 GCF_027579735.1 Bombina bombina | reverse complement strand
GGCCCTTTTAAGGGCTGGTAAGGTAAAAGAGCTTTTCTATTTGTATTTTAGAATAGGGTAGGGCATTTTTTTTATTTTGGGGGCTTTGTTATTTTATTAGGGGGCTTAGAGTAGGTGTAATAAGCTTAAAATTGTTGTAATATTTTTCTAATGTTTGTAAATATTTTTTTATTTTTTGTAACTTGGTTCTTTTTTTATTTTTTGTACTTTAGTTAGTTTATTTCATTGTATTTATTTGTAGGTATTGTATTTAATTAATTTATTGATACTGTAGTGTTAGGTTTAATTGTAACTTAGGTTATGATTTATTTTACAGGTAATTTTGTAATTATTTTAACTAGGTAACTATTAAATAGTTATTAACTATTTAATAGCTATTGTACCTGGTTAAAATAAATACAAAGTTGCCTGTAAAATAAATATTAATCCTAAAATAGCTACAATATAATTATAATTTATATTGTAGCTATATTAGGGTTTATTTCACAGGTAAGTATTTAGCTTTAAATAGGAATAATTTATTTAATAAGAGTTAATTTATTTTGTTAGATTTAAATTATATTTAACTTAGTGTTAGGGTTAAACTTAGCTTTAGGGGTTATACATTTATTAGAGTAGCGGTGAGGTCCGGTCAGCAGATTAGGGGTTAATAATTGTAGGTAGGTGGAGGCGACGTTGGGGGCGGCAGATTAGGGGTTAATAAATATAATATAGGGGTCGGCGGTGTTAGGGGCAGCATATTAGGGGTACATGGGGATAACGTAGGTGGCGGCGGTGTGCGGTCGGCAGATTAGGGGTTAAAAAATTTTAATAGAGTGGCGGCGATGTGGGGGGACCTCGGTTTAGGGGTACATAGGTAGTTTATGGGTGTTAGTGTACTTTAGAGCACAGTGGTTAAGAGCTTTATGAACCGGCGTTAGCCCACAAAGCTCTTAACTCCTGGCTTTTTGCTGCGGCTGGAGTCTTGTCGTTAGATTTCTAACGCTCTCTTCAGCCACGACTCTAAATTGAAAAGATAGGATACGCAATTGACGTAAGGGGATCTGCGGTATGGAAAAGTCGCGGCTGCAAAGTGAGCGTTAGACCCTTTCCTGACTGACTCTAAATACCAGTGGTAGCCCAAAACCAGCGTTAGGAGCCTCTAACACTGGTTTTGACAGCTAACGCCAAACTCTAAATCTAGGCGATATTTTCTTATTCTTAGTACTTTTGTTAGTAGATCTCACTGGTGGACAAACCATCATGAGGTGATGCCACTATCGGTAGCAGGAACACTTACTTGATCCTGCAACTGCTATTTACTGTATGAAGCATAAGTTTAAACCACTGCTTCCCACACCCTCTTCCTCCAACTTACAGTTGTTGGCTCAAAATCAACATGAACTGACAAAACGTGCTCTCATGCAATTTGTTGCACAAGAGTAGGGGTAACATTTCACAAGAGGACACTTGTGCAATGCTACATATAGATAACAAATGTGCCCCACAATTTCTGATCTTGGCTAGACAGTTTCAGTATGTTAGATAGATATGTATGTACACACACGCATATACACATAAAAACATAAATTTCCAAAAGCAATGAAGACTTGAAGCCATTGATCTAACCTCTTTCAAAACTAACCTTTTCTCTGGTCTCATCTGTGCAATAGAGCTGAACTCTCCTGTCACAATCAGTAAAGGCTCAACCACTATATCTCCATATAAATGTAAGTTAATTAAAAGTGGCATTATTTGTATCTTTTTTTTTTTTTTTTTAATTTTCAAAAGAGCTTTATTTATCTTATCATGCTTACAAGTGAGGATATGCACACATTAAGAAAAGGAAACAAAACAGAAACAAGATTAGCAATTCGAGGACTCATAACGTCCTCTAGACGGTCTGTAGACACACATTTTGAAATGTATAGTAAATAGTTCAAAAGGATTCCGCAGATACAGAGGTTGGTTAAAACACATGATAGGGTTTTGTAACGCGGATGGGGGAGATCCAGGGGACTCCCGCCCAGGAGAGAAAAGGGGGGGGGGATAGAAGTATAGAAGTAAGAAGAGTAGAGGAGAAGAAGAGGATTTGAGGAATATATCATCAGTCTAGAGTGGATACGTCATCAGGAAGGCATTTGAATCCGGCCAGGTCTATCTCTAGCTCAGGCCCCCTGTTCCGGCCAGGAGGGCTAAGAGGGAGAGAGAACGTTAGGTCTCCAAGTTGTGTCATAAGTGTCTTTCCAGTCGGCCCAAATAAGTTCAAATAGGTCAGAGTTGCCTAGATTATAAAATATGCTTTTTTCCATGGTGTATAAGTAGGCCATATAGGAGCAAACTCTCGCCCAGCTGGGTGGGGACTCCGATTTCCAGTCGGAGGCTATCAGGTGCTTGATGGACATAAAGAGGTAAATACTTATGCAAGCATGATGTTTGGGGATGGAATGAGTACCTATGTGTAGGAGGGCTACTGCGGGAGAGCTACGTAGGGAGATTCCTAATTTGGGAAGGGCTCTAAAACATTTTATCCATAAGGGGCGTATTTTGGGACATTCCCACCAGATGTGTAGAGAGTCCCCTCTCTGGCCACAACCTCTCCAGCAATACGGGGATGCGCTAGGAAATATTTTAGCTAGCCTGGTGGGCACATAGTACCAGTGAGCCACCAACTTATAATAAGTTTCAAATAGGGTGATGCAATGTTTAGTTTTTTTGGTTCGTTCAAGCGCTTGTTCCCAGTCAATTGCTGTGAGTGATCTGTCTAGTAAAGATCCCCACTTTACAAGGTGGGGAGCCAGGTCTGAATTTAGTTCAGAGTTCAACAGAGTGTAGTGCCTGGAGAGGGGTTTGTGAAGCCTCTCTCCCTGGTTCCAAGTGGTCTCCCACAAGGTTAGTGGGCGATTTGACTGAGGCTTAAAGACCCAGGAGGTCAAGAAGCTTTTAATTCTGAAATATTCAAATTTCAGAATATGGGGCAAGGCTCCGTCTACTCCCAGCTGTGAATCAGATTTAAATCCACATTCCGATGGCGGGAGCCAGAGATCCGAAACCATCTGCATTCCTATTTGGGACCATTTAAATGGATGGGCATCCTGTAGTCCAACTAATAGGCCTGGCAAGGAGGCTACATTATTTGTATCTTATATTCTAAGCAAATTGGCATTCTGGGGATTTAGGCATTTTATTATAGGATCAAAATAGAATGGCTTTATTAAAATATGCAAAATATATAAAAGCAGCATTAAGCAAAGAGAGAGACTATAAATTGCTTATAGCTGAGACCAATCATCCCAGGAAATAAACTAGAAACATCTCTTCTAATAAAAAAGCTGTATTCAAAAAGACAGTTGACGAGGACCTGTGATGAAGCCAACATTGAATAGACATTCCCCCATGAAAGTGATTTTAGCCACCATTTTGCAACTGATGTTTAAGAGTGCAGTTGCCGTGATCTACAGCTTCATGGGGTTCCGACACCTATAAATATATATATAAGTACATTTGCAGATGTCATATTTATGCACGTATCTACATCTAACAACGATAATGAACTTTGTTTCAGAACATCTGTATCTTTAGTCACTGCATTGCCTTGTAAAGCAGAGATGGTGGTGAATGGCACAAGTGTCTAGGAATAAAACAGTTATGGTCCTGGCTAATTGTCTGAACAGAGACTAAAAGAAATAGACAAGCCATGTCTTGTCACATCATGTCCTTTATAATTTATTTTCCACAAGTGGATGACAAATCAAACACCCACTGTCTTTTATATAAAGATAATGCTTTAAAATCGGAATCTATTAACTGTATATATAAATTGAATTTAGAAAATGTAGAACAAATACACACGTATTCAATAAGTGTAAATAAATTACTGTTTCTTCACTAGTTAGTGGTTATTGTAACCTGATAAGAAAACAAATGTAACTGTTGGTCTTTGAATAGTAATAAATGCTTTCTGTTTGTATTAGATATATGGTTAAAAATTGCAGCCATTTCAATATCAGTTTAATACTATGTGACTATGTCAGACTCCTTGAGACACTGTAGCAAATGGATATCCAAGCACCACTTGTTCAAAAACCCATGTTTTATTAAAACATACAGATACAATAAAGCACAGGGAAGTTTCAGGCTCACTTGCCTTAAAGGGACAGTCAACACCAGAATTTTTGTTGTTTAAAAAGATAGATAATCCCTTTATTACCCATTCCCCAGTTTTGCATAACCAACACTGTTATATTAATACACTTTTTACTGCTGTGACTATCTTGTATCTAAGCATCTTCTGACCGCCCCTAATCACATGACTTTTAGTTATTATCTATTGACTTGCAGTTTAGCCAATTAGTGCAGTGTCTGCCACAACTCACGGGCGTGATCACAATGCTATCTATATAGTTTACCTGAACTACTCTCCCCTGTTGTGAAAAGCAAATACAAAAGCATGTGATTAGAGGCGGCCTTCAAGGGCTTAGAAATTATCATATGAGCCTTCCTAGGTTTGCTCTCAACTAGAATACCAAGAGAACACAGCAAAATTGTTGATAAAAGTAAATTGGAAAGTTCTTTAAAATCACATGCCCTATTTGAAAAATAAAAGTTTTTTTTGGACTTGACTGTCCCTTTAAGTCATGTGATTTTACAGATAATATTGGTGCTGCAAAATAAGTAACTGTAGGCAAACCTAGTACCTTTTTAATATATATAAAGGACAAGTACGCATGCTAAAAATAATGTTCAAAGGCTGTATTCCAATTAAAGTATGCATTGCTAATTGGCTGATCTGGAAAATTGTCACAGCCGTTTTGCCTAAAAGTGACAATCCCCCACTTTTCCCTACTTAGCCCTCCAGCCTCCTTCTCTCATCCAACCTTCCTAATAACCACAATTCTCCTCACCCTCCCACACAGCTTCCTCTTCACCTGTTCCTTCACAGTCTGCTTCACACCCTCTTAATCCTCTCTCCCTCACACACAGCACCCCTTCTTTACACATAGCCCTGCTTCTCCTCTTAGCTCAGTGTCCCTCACATGCAAGCCCTTACTCACCTTCTTAGTCTCCCACTCCCTTGCACGCAGCACCCTCCTCACCCCTTCATCTTTACACATAGCCCTGCTTCTCCTCTTAGCTCAGTATCCCTCAATTGCCAGCCCTTACTCACCTTCTCAGTCTCCCACTCCCTTGCACACAGCACCCTCCTCACCCCTTCATCTTTACACATAGCCCTGCTTCTGCTCTTAGCTCAGTATCCCTCACATGCCTTACTCACCTTCTCAGTCTCCCACTCCCTTGCACACAGCACCCTCCTCACCCCTTCTTTACACATAGCTCTGCTTCTCCTCTTAGCTCAGTGTCCCTCACATGCCAGCCCTTACTCACCTTCTCAGTCTCCCACTCCCTTGCACACAGCACCCTCCTCACCCCTTCATCTTTACACATAGCCCTGCTTCTGCTCTTAGCTCAGTATCCCTCACATGCCTTACTCACCTTCTCAGTCTCCCACTCCCTTGCACACAGCACCCTCCTCACCCCTTCTTTACACATAGCTCTGCTTCTCCTCTTAGCTCAGTGTCCCTCACATGCCAGCCCTTACTCACCTTCTTAGTCTCCCACTCCCTTGCACGCAGCACCCTCCTCACCCCTTCATCTTTACACATAGCCCTGCTTCTCCTCTTAGCTCAGTATCCCTCAATTGCCAGCCCTTACTCACCTTCTCAGTCTCCCACTCCCTTGCACACAGCACCCTCCTCACCCCTTCATCTTTACACATAGCCCTGCTTCTGCTCTTAGCTCAGTATCCCTCACATGCCTTACTCACCTTCTCAGTCTCCCACTCCCTTGCACACAGCACCCTCCTCACCCCTTCTTTACACATAGCCCTGCTTCTCCTCTTAGCTCAGTGTCCCTCACATGCCAGCCCTTACTCACCTTCTTAGTCTCCCACTCCCTTGCACACAGCACCCTCCTCACCCCTTCATCTTTACATATAGCCCTGCTTCTGCTCTTAGCTCAGTATCCCTCAATTGCCAGCCATTACTCACCTTCTTAGTCTCCCACTCCCTTGCACACAGCACGCTCCTCACCCCTTCTTCTTTACACATAGCCCTGCTTCTCCTCTTAGCTCAGTGTCCCTCACATGCCAGCCCTTACTCACCCTCTCAGTCTCTCTCCTCCTTGCAAACAGCACCATCCTCACCCCTTCTTCTTTACACATAACCATGCTTCTCCTCTTAGCTCAGTGTCCCTCACATGCCAGCCCTTACTCACCTTCTCAGTCTCCCACTCCCTTGCACACAGCACGCTCCTCACCCCTTCTTCTTTACACATAGCCCTGCTTCTCCTCTTAGCTCAGTGTCCCTCACATGCCAGCCCTTACTCACCCTCTCAGTCTCTCTCCTCCTTGCACACAGCACCATCCTCACCCCTTCTTCTTTACACATAACCCCTCTCAGTCTCCCAATCCCTTGCACAGAGCACCATCCTCACCCCTTCTTTAGCTCAGTGTCCCTCGCATGCCAGCCCATACTCATCCTCTCAGTCTCTCTCTCCCTTGCACACAGCCTCCCCCTCTCATCTCCTCTCCCTCACATATAACTCCTACTCATCCTTCAACACCACATAAACACATTTCTCTAGTGACATCACCTACACACACACACACATATATATATATATATATATATATATATATATATAATTTTCAACAGCAATAGCATTGATGATGTCATGCAAGGTTACCAAGAGGGGACAGTTTAAGTTAGGAACTTCCTTGCTTTTAAATGTTTGATAGAAAAACTCTGGCTTTAACATACGTTTTTTGGCAAAGTACATTATTTCTCCCTAAGAAATTAAAACAAATATGATATAAACTACATATGCGTTGTAGAAAAAAAAAAGAACCAACAAATATAAGTAATTTCTAAATGTTTGTATTTCCTGCTTTTTTTTAACTCCCCACAAATTGTGCCAGGGTGGTTGTTAAACATTTAAAGCACTGTGCGGCTGGAGAAGTTACACATTTAATGCATCACCTCACTGTAAGGTGCTGTTGTTATCTTAAAGTGAAGGGAAACTTTGATGAATGAAAGCCTGTTTTTTAAAAATACTATTAAAAACAGGGGCACTTTCATTCATCAAAGTTTAGAAAGCAGCTGTTTTGTTTAAAAACTTACCTTTCTTCTTTTCACAGCCAGAGCAGCTTGCCCCACCCGGAGATCCTCTCTTCACACATCAGCAATGACTAATACGGCTTCCTCCAATCACGGCTTTCCCCCCAGGGGAATCATTGCCTGAGGCCATGCCGTGATTGGAGGAAGCCAGATTAGTCATTGCTGACATGTAAAGAGAGGATCTCCAAGTGGGGGAAGCTTGTCCGGCTGTGAATAGGAGAGAGGTAAGTTTTTAAACAAAACGGCTGCTTTCTAAACTTTGATGAATGAAAGTGCCCCTGTTTTAATAGTATTTTTTAAAAAACGGGCTTTCATTCATCAAAGTTTACCTTCACTTAAAAAAAATAAACAAACAAACAACATTAGGCAAATGAGGCAACCTGGGACCTCAGGTCCCTATCAGTGAAGAAACCAGCAATTTTTTTTGTTAGGGAATAATTCTCCAAAGCTCTATAATCAGATACGATTATCTAAAATGATTCTCTGGCACTGTGAGATCCCTCACAAGATTCTAAAAGGCACATTTTGCTGCATCTTTCCAAGATACATTCTCTGCATTAATGGTTTTTGCATTGCATTTACACTTAGATGATCAAAATTTCACAGGACAAGACGTGAAAAATTACATTAACACTCTCACGGGCAGCCCTGATGGAATTCTCTAAAAAAATGGGCTGTACCTGCGAGTGATGATATGTCTCCCATAGAATATAATGGAGCTCACTCGAAAAATAAACTTTTCTAGGGAGAGTGAAGTAAGCAGGGAGCAGGGGTGTACCTTATAAATTAAATCCTGCAGTCAATACAGATCAGATTACTCTGCTTTTATCATATAGTACTTTACAATCACATTCATTTTTGTATATATGTTTTTTCTATGGTTTTCTAGGGTAATAAGTGTTTATGTACTTTGACATAATTGCGCCTCCTTTAAGTTTGTGAGAAAAAAAACAGCAAAATTTCAGCTACGCCCATGGAACGGCCCTTAACAAAATGAAAAACAAAACGGAAATGTTGTAAAATAAATAAGAATTTCACAGAGTTTTGTGCATGCTTAGTGTAGTGTTATTATGATTTGTATTGTGCACCTTAAATAGTTTTTTTTTTTGCATCATTTCAGTATAAAGTTAATTTTTTTTGCAGAATTATGATTTTTATTGCGATTAAACAATGCATTTTTTACTGTGAATTTTAATTTCAATATTACATTTATTTTATATATTTTTTAAATTACAATTATAAGTTAATGGAATTTTTCTGAAAAATAGCACTAGAAAAATCTACACAGCTGCCAAATTCCAGCACAATTGCTGTAACAATTTTGTAACAAAAGTTATGCAACTTTAAAAATTTAAATTTAAAGCTGCCCTACATATTTATGTGCCAGTATCTTGCTGTTAAAGGGACACTGAACCCAAAATTTTTCTTTTGCGATTCAGATAGAGCATGCAATTTTAAGCAACTTTCTAATTTACTCCTATTATCAATTTTTCTACGTTCTCTTGCTACCTTTATTTGAAAAAAAAGGCATCTAAGCTTTTTTTTTGTTCAGAACTCTGGACAACACTTTTTTATTGGTGGATGAATTTATCCAAAAATCAGCAAGAACAACCCAGGTTGTTCAGCAAAAATGGGCCGCCATCTAAACTTACATTATTGCATTTCAAATAAAGATACCAAGAGAATGAAGAAAATTTGATAATAGGAGTAAATTAGAAAGTTGCTTAAAATTGCATGCTCTATCTGAATCACAAAAGATAAAATTTGGGTTCAGTGTCCCTTTAACTTTATGCATTTATGTTTTTATACAGTTCCCAATGTTCTAACTCAATTGCTGCTTGAAGAAAACTTTTTTAAAATTTTATTAAAGGGACATAAAACCCGATTTTTTTTCTTTTATAGAAACATAGATTTTGATGGCACATAAGAGTCTCAGGCCTTGCAAGTCTGCCAGATATTATCTAAAAGTATAAACTTATCTAGTTCATAAGATAGCCTTATGCTTATCCCAGACATTTTTAAAGTCCCACACAGTGTTTGTCATTACTACCTCTTGTGGAAGTTTATTCCATGAATGAATCCCCCTTCCTGTAAAGAAGTGCTTCCACAAATTACTCTTGAATCTACTACCCTTCAGCTTGAGATCATGGCCCCTTGTTCTTGAATTTTTATTTTTATGAAAATTACTCACTGGCTCAGTTTTACTAAGCCCTTTAATATACTTGAAAGTAGCTATTACATCACCTCTTTCCATTCTCTCCTCTAAACTATACATATTTAGGTAATTTAGCCTCTCCTGGTACATTTTATTTTTTAGACTATGTACCATTTGGTAGCCCTCCTTTGCACAGATTCAAGTTTGTTTATATCCTTCTTGAGGTATGGCCTCCAGAACTGCACACAATACTCAAGATGAGGTCTAATGATCTGTAAAGTGGCATAAGAACCTTACTATTTATTTACTCGCTGCAGTACTAGATTGTTTACTAAATTTTAAATAATCTGAAATAATAATCCCTAAATCCCATTGCTCATTTGTAACGGTCAGTAAAGTGTCATTGAGTTTGTAATAAACGTTTGGATTTTTCTTCCATAAATATATACATTTTACACTTTGCTGTGTTAAACTTTAGATCCCAGTCATTTGTCTGGTCCTCGAATTGTTGTATATCACTTCTCTTTTTATCTACCCCCCTTGGAACATTTACTCTATTGCAAATTGTTGTATCATCTGCAAACAGACATACATTCCCCTGTAGCCCTTGGCTGATATCTCTGATATTCATGATTCATATAGAGAATGTACTTCTATTATCTAATTTGTTTTGTTCTCTTGATATCCTTTGTTGAAAAGGATACCTAGGTAGACTCAGGAGCTGCTGATTGGTGACTGCACATATATGCCTCATGTTATTGGCTCACTCCAGTCAGCTAGCTCCCAGTAGTGCTTTGCTGCTTCTTCAACAAAGGATACCAAGATAATTAAACAAATAAGATAATAGAAGTTAAATGGAAAGTTGTTTAAATTATATTCTCTGTCTGAATCATGAAATAAAAATGTGGGGTTTCATGTCCCTTTATTAAAAAAAAAAAGTTCAGAAAAATTCCTTCCAGTTTCAGACATGTACACAGTATTGACTTTAGAGAAGTAGATAATCAGGTAAATAGCAAGGGAGGGCCACATTATGCCCCATAGGTTGGACAAACTTGCTTTAAAAAAAATATATATTTTCTTTCCTATTTTTTTTTGCCAGTTGCCAGGCAAAGGGAAAGATAAGATTTAAAGATATTCACTTAATTCCATATGTAAAAGGAGCATAGATTATAAACTATACACTTCATGACTACATTTATAAAAACTGAATATATTAGTGAAATCCAAGATGAAAGCGTAATCTGATTATTTTCCTGCTTTTTCTTTTGTTTAAAGTTACTTTTACATGTTTAATGGGCTATCAACTGTATTTTTTACGTTTTTGATAGTCACTTTTATCTTTTAAAAGGTTAAAACTCTATTTGTTTTACTTGCTTCTCACCATCATCTAAGCATCTTTCCAAAAATAAAGTGTATATTTAACCGGAATAACTGTGTGCATAATATAATATATATATATATATATATATATATATATATATTATGCACACCATTTTTGCATGTGTAACAGAAAACCTATTGTTAAATATAATTTTATTTTGAATCCTGTGAATTCCTATGGTGAAGAAAATGATCAGGTTTGAAGAAAATGTGACAATTTTACAGAGCACAATACTAAATCATCCTTTAATAAAAAAAAAAAGTAAAATTCCTTTGTTTTTTAGCCTTTGTAGTGATAAATTTATTAAACTACAAAGCGATAAAAATCAAACAATCTTTATAAAAAAAAGCGGATATATTGATAGAAACGTAGGGGCACAAGGTCAGCTTAATGCCACAATGAGCTTCCGTACACTTACAAAAAAGAAGTGTGCATGCTCTCCACAATGCACAATGAAACTACAGTGCCAATGAATGTGAAGGGAAATGGTACACAGATACAAAACCAAAGTGCATTGTGGAGCACAGCAAAAAAATATAGGGGGAGTAGACTTAGCTGACCAGTGCATACAGCCATATCTACTAGTTCAGCCAAAGACCAAAACCTGGTACAAAAAAGTAGACATTGATGTAATGCAGGTTGCAGTGTATTTATAATGCATAGGTGCTATACAAAAAAGCAGTTACAGGAAAATCATTCACTTTTTTGGAATTTTAGTTAAATATTATATCTGATATATTTTTTAACCAGACACCTAGTCCTCCCACAATTCAGCCAGAAAATGACCAGCAACTCTGCAGCAGGCATTTTCCCTATAGGACCCCCCCACACACACACACAGCCCGCAAAGAATGCAGAGGCTGCTATAAAAAAGGATTTAAGAAGGACTCTAGTTTCTATTGCCCTTCCTGCCCATCTCTACCTGGCCTCCATCACTGACTGCTACGGAACCTACTATACAGAGTTAAACTTAATTCAAATTACTCTATATGTGTTCCCGATTTATTTTATTTTATTATTCTGTCTTCCTGACTTCATGGATCCCCTGACCTTGCCCTGCCCCTTTTTATGTTAAGCTCAGCCACTCTAGGGTCATGATTAATTAACGAGACAACTCAAAATACCCCTTTTAGAATACCCTGAGTTAAATGGTATGCCATGATGGGGGAAATCTTCATTAATGGGCTGTCATTATGTCTGAAAGGTAACATTGGCCCAGAAAATCAATGTGCCTTATTTCCATGTAAATGGGCAGGCCCCATGTTTGGCCCTGCAACTTCCTAAAACATTATAACACCTGTATATTGGGTGGTGTTAGACTTGTGGGACATTGCTGAACACAAATATGGATGATAATAGCACATATAAGGATGATAAAAATGAGCAAAGTGCAGTTTGTGTGGAAAAACTAAAAAAAAAATATGACCATTACATTTGAAATACCCTGGGTTTTCTACTTTTATAAATGGTATGCCATAACGGAGGCAATTTTCATTCCTGGACTGTTATGTCTCGAAGGCGACATAGGCCCAGAAAATAAATGTGGCACATTTTCATATCTGTCCTGTAACTTCCCCAAACCCCCAAAAACATATACATGGAGTGTACTGTTGTTCTCGTGGGACATCATTGAACACAAATATGGGTGTTTTATAGCAGTAAAACATTAAGAATGATGACAGAAATAGCTAAAGGGAAGTATCCGCTTGTGTGAAAAAAGCTGGCCAGGTGTTGTGAATAGGTAGCTACAAAAAAGTCTAGACATAGCCATTTTGAAATACCCAGGGTTGTCTACTTTTGCAAATGGCATGCCATGATGGGGTAATTTTTATTATTGCACTGCCATAATGTCTCAAAGACAACATAGGCCCAGAAAAATCAAGGTGCCGAATGTCCATATATGAAATGGGCAGGCCCCATATTTGGCCCTGTAACTTCCCAAAACCCCATAAAACTTGTACAGGGGTGGCAATGTTGTAATCGTAGGACATCGATGAACACAAATAGAATGGGAAAAACCTCCACCGCGGAGGGAATATCAAAGTATTTGTTCAATTTACTAGACTTTTTAAGATTGACTACGATAGTTGTGTCGGAGTCGTCCAAAGTAGCCAAAACCTCCTTAAGTAATAAGCAAAGGTCTTCTAGCTTAAATCCGAAGGATACCACTTCAGCATCAGAAGAAGGAATTACACTGTCTGAGTCTGAGATTTCCCCCTCAGATGCTACCGACATGTCTTCTTCCTCAGGCTTATTGGAAGGGACACTCTGGATAGCCAGAACTTGATCAGAAACCTTACTAACTGTTTCCTTAAATTTCCTTTTACGCCTTCCCTGCAACATGGGGAAAGCTGACAAGGCCTCAGATACTGCAAGGGATACCTGGGAAGCAATGTCTTGTAGAGAAAATCCTACAGGATTGCAAGAGGAAACACAGGGCACTGTATGTGGAGACTGAAAGAGTTGGGACACTTGAGGAGAAAGCTGTGGCATATCTGCAACAGGAGACACCTGAACAGCATTTGCCTGCGATAATGGTGGCTCATGGTCAAATATTTTATCTCTATAACTTAAAGTTCTCTCAATGCATGAGAAACAAAAAGGAACTGGGGGTTCCACCTGAGCATCAAAACATAACTGACAAGCAGCAACTTCGCCTGTGATAATGGTTTGAAAAGCCTCTTGATCCATCTTATGTAATAAATAAGGATAAAGTGTAAAAATTCTTTATTTGAAAATAAAGAAATAAATGTGTACTGTGTCTTTTAATAGAAATGTGTGTTAGCGCAACAAACCAAATAGACCTCAGGCTACCTAAACACTTCAGTAGCCATACCTGTCCTGCAGCTCATTTTTAAATACAGAGCGGTTACAGATCCTTAACTGCAGAAAAAAAAAATGGCTTACAACAGTAATCTCCATGACCAAAAGTTAAAGTATAAAAACTACTTTAACACACTGAGCCACCATAAAATCACCTCACAGTCTCAATGCCCAAACTGCCTAAAAGAAATCCCAAACATGAAGGTTTAATAAAGTCCTATATTAAATAAGACAGCTTTTAGCTGTAACAAGTGCCAGCAATATCCTTGCAAAAGAAAATTAAAATGGCACTTAACTGAAAGTGCTGTCTGGCAGCAGGACAGCTAATCTGGTTTGAGAGGGTGCAGCACTTCACATAGACCTGTGAAGAGAGAAAAACTGAGTAAACCTACTCAGGTTTTCTAGTTAGGGCAGCAGATTCTTGAGAAAACGCAGTGAGGATTGTATCTCACAAGTTCTCAAGTGCTCAAAAGCCACCACTGCCCTACTGAAGAGACTGATGTGGACTAGGCTAGACCCCAGAAAAGAACAGAGTAAGCTTACACTGCTAAAAAAAAAAAAAATCTTGATTGAAGAAAAGTTCTCATCAGACACCTAAACTTCACCTCCTCCTTGCGCTACAGGCAAAGAGAATGACTGGGGGATTGTGGGTAGGGGAGTGATATTTAACAGCTTTGCTGTGGTGCTCTTTGCCTCCTCCTGCTGGCCAGGAGTGATATTCCCAACAGTAATTAATGATGATCCGTGGACTCACCGTGTCATTAGAAAGAAATATGGTTGTTTTAAAGTAGAAAAACATATAAGAATGATAAAAAAAATATTTGACCACTAAGGTTTTGTGACTAAGTGGCTACCAAAAAGGACTACACATAGGGGCCAATTTATTATGATGCGGGCGGACATGATCTGCTACAGCGGATCATGTCCGCCCGCATCATAATAAATCGGCATTTAACATTGCACAAGCATTTCTAGTGAAATGATTGTGCAATGCCGCCCCAGTGTCAATCATCCCGATCATATCTGATCAAGATGATTGCTGTCCGCTGCCTCAGAGGTGGTGGACGAGTTAAGGAGCAGCGGTCTTACTACCGCTGCTTCTTAACTTATGTTTCCAGCAATCTGGAAACTACAGGGGTACATTGCAGCATCCACTGCTTGTTAAATTTTCCCCATAGCCTTTTTGGAATACCCTGGGTTGTCTACTTTTACAAATGGTATGCCAGGATGGAGTAATTTCCATTCCAGGAATGTTAGAATGTCTCAATGGCTACATAGGCCTAAAAAACAATCTGCCAAATTTCCATGTAAATGGGTAGGCCCCATATTTGGACCTGTAAATTCCTGAAACTTCATAAAACCTATACATAGAGGGTATGGTTGTACTTGTGGGACATCGCTGAACACAAATATGGGTGTTTCTTGCAGTAAAATCTATCAGCATTATAATATTCACAGTAAAATTGCTTGGAAAACATAAAATGTAATAATTTCTCACACTTACTTACATTTTATTCACATAAAAATTATAGTTTATATATAAATGATAATAAAAGAAAGCCACATTTGTCCTCTAAAAAACAATCTACAATAAGTGTGGGTGCACTTAATTTTAAAGAGGTAAATTATGGTTGAACAAACATATCTCAAATAACAGGTTTTGTTTACATTCAGAACTTAGACAATGGACTCTGTCTTGAAGCTGTTAATGGTCATTTAATACTAAATTGTTATAGAATCTCAAAGCATTTGTCTTTGAACAAGCAAATGTAGGTTATATAAAAATAAATAAGTTGCATACAAACTAACTCAAATCATTATAGAAAATAAAAACCTTTACATTTATTTAAGTAAGCTGCTTTTATAGCATCAATAGGAGTGATTTTGCTAATATTTGATTCATTGAAAGTAATTTTTAATTATGGCTGTATAATACTAGTTTTCTAACCTGACCTCAGTCCTCCATAACAGGCCAGATTTTAAGGATATCCGAACTAGAGCACAGGTGAAGTAATTAGTTGATTAGTAAACAGGCTTATTAAACTGCTCTCACCCAAGGTAATCCTAAAAATCTGAACAAACAAAGAATTGTTCCAGCCACCAGTAATTTAAAAGAAATTTATTTTCTCATATTCTTGGGTCTTAAGCAAAAAAAATACAATGTTTCAGGCCTGCTATAGGCCCTTAGTCATGTATACTTAAAATACACGGGTTCATCATTTAAATACCCTACACCTGTTCCTAAGGGCCTATAGCAGGCCTGAAACGTATTTTTTTTTCTTAAGACCCAAGAATATGAGAAAATAAAGGTCTTTTAAATTACTGGTGGCTGGAACAATTCTTTGTTTGTTTGGAGTACCTGCAGGACAAGGCAGATCCTGGGTTCCGTACACCACAAGCCACATACACTTTGGTGCTGTCTTCTAAATTTCTTTTGAAAAAAATCCTAAAAATCTGGCCTGTTAGGGAGGCTGAGGACACGTTTGAAAAGCAGTGCTTTATAATCATAAGCAAATGTTTTCAACAACAACAAAAAAACAATTGTTTCTTTTAGTGACATCTAGTGGACTATTTGTGAAATAAAACCTCATCATTGGTTTTGTGAATAATATGGAATATCAAGTTTGTGGTAAAATAAAAATAAAACGTCATCATATATATTAGATTAACATTTCCTTAAATAAAAACTCTGAATTCAGTCTTACATCTAGCAAACTCCTCATCCCCTACTGTGCAAATCCATGCAGCATAAACACCTTGTAATTCCATTTAAATTAATCCCAAGGGCTAAAAAAGCCTTGATTCTGTTCTCCACTGAAGTGGTAGGAGTCTCTTCAGATGAATAGAAGCATGCATGACATTCAATCACACAGCAACATATATGACAGAATATTATGATTCTATTTTTCTTCCCAGCATTTCCTCCAATTCCTTTAGAAAACACTAAGGATCCATTCTGTATTCCGAACATGTCATGTTTTGTATATTATTGAAGCATAATATCCTTTTAAATCAGCTTGTAACCTAATTTGGCACCCTGTACTATCTCACTCCTGCCTAACAGATAAGAGGTATATCTAAGAGAAGATGGCAGGGGGATAATGCTTGCACAAGCTTTTGATGGAGGATGAAAGATAGTACTACTTAATCCTTTATACTTTAAATCAGCATTATGAAAGATATGAGCTTATCTGCTTTGAACAGTAGACTGAAAAGTTAAACAAGTTTTTAGAGAATTTCACCATTTTATAATAAGCATAGCAATGCAACAAGGGCTGTTATTAAAGGGACATTTGTTGGAACATGCAATTTTTGCATTACTTACCCACAAAAGGTTTAAACAGATATATAAAGTTCTGCATGGGAGTGGCAAGCATTACAGTTCCTGAGGATTACAATAGTGGCTCCTGCTTGGGAGCTACAGTGTTTGTGTTTTCTGAATGGGACTTTACCCAATGAAAATTAAATAACCAATACCCAACACCTTGTTAATAAAAATAAGAAAAATCATAGAAAAATAGGAGTTGGCTCTCAAATGTATAGAGAGAATTATCAAAATACTATTAAATAGTATCTGCAATAGTTACAAACTGCAACATAAACCAATCTACACTCACATGATTTGTTCAGTTTGTGTTCAGTTTGTTTGTGGCAAAAAAAGAAAAGGGTAAGATTTAGAAATGATTAAAGTTGAGTATATGTCCATTTACTGAAGTAATATTAATTACACTATTTAAGGAACTGCATGGCAAGCAAAATGCCAATTTCAATTAATATTTACTACTTTATTGTCACATGCAAAATGTTTATTGTGAATTATGACAGCATTTCAAATTATGTCCTTAGGTCTATGGTTAATGGAGAGGGGTGCAATTCTTTGTTAGCCCTGAGTCTTTTGCAACCAAGGTGTTAGTCCTTACCATAGCCTAACCAAAAAAAAGTGCAACAGTTTAAAGGGACACTAAACACATCTTTTTTCTTTCATGATTCAGATAGAGCATGTCATTTTAAGAAACTTTCTAATTTACTCCTATTATTATTTTTTCTTCATTCTCTTGCTATCTTTATTTGAAAAGCAAGAATGTAAGTTTAGAAGCCGGCCAATTTTTGTTTAACAACCTGGGTTGTCCGGGCTGATTGGACAACACCAATAAACAAGTGCTCTGAACCAAAAACTGTCTGGCTCCTTAGCTTAGATGCATTCTTTTTCAAATAAAGATAGCAAGAGAATGAAGAAAAATTGATAATAGGAGTAAATTAGAAAGTTGCTTAAAATTGCATGCTCTATCTGAATCATGAAAAAAAAATGGGTTTAGTGTCCCTATAACTCCTGCTTTCCATATTGGTATATTTCAGTTGTATACCATTTTCCAATATCGTGCATAATATATACAGTATATATATTTTTAATAGAGGCTTTGTGATAATGAATACACTTCACCTGGGCCATGTTATCACTACTGGCTGTAGGGAATAACAATCTTGTTTTCTATACAGCAATGCATGCAAGAAACATTGATATTGCAGATAGGTATTAATAAATAGTAGAATGGCTTATTTCTAAGCTTTTCTACTAATAGGAAATTTAACCCCTTGAGTGCTAACGACGGCTCTGAGCCGTTGCTAGCACTCTCCCACCTTGAGGGAGATCTGGGGGCTCCCACCCGCTCCTACCCCGGCGATAGGGCCTGCATTGTGACAGGCATCGCTGGGGCTTCATGTTATGTGCGGTGACGTCACGCGCAATGACATGTTGACGTCACCGCGCAACTTTATTTAAAATTCAAAATGTTAAAGGACCAGTAAACACAGTAGATTTGCATAATCAACAAATGCAAGATAACAAGACAATACAATAGCATTTACTCTGAATTTCAAATGAGTAGTAGATTTTTTTCTAACAAATTTCAAAGTTATGCATATTTCAACTCCCCCTGTACCATGTGATAGCAATCAGCCAATCACAAATGCATATACGTATAGTCTGTGAATTCTTGCACATGATCAGTAGGAGCTGGTCACTCAAAAAGTGTAAATATAAAAGACTGTGCACATTTTTTTTAATGGAAGTATATTGGAAAGTTGTTTAAAATTACATGCTGTATCTAAATCATGAGAATTTAATTTGACCTGAGTGACCCTTTAAGTATAGGAGCAGGGAGCATGCTGCTTAGAAGCCTGTATCTCAGGCATCTAAGCAGCTACAGACCCCTAAGACCCACCGTTGGAAAGGTAATCGCCTAACCTTTCCAACAGTATAAGTCTTGGGTATCTGAATAAAAGAAAGTGAATTTAAAAAAAACAAACATAAAATATCTTAGCACCAAGGTGGGAAAGTGCTTAGCACTCAAAGGGACATAACTTTGAGATGGTAATATAAAATGATAAATCATATATATATATATATATATATATATATATATATATATATATATATATATATATATATATATATATATATATATATATATATATATGAAAAAGTCTACATTATACTTTTATTATTTATTTTGTCCCCTTTTCCTTTAATTCCATTCCGACAATTGTGAGCTGTTAAAGGAGGGTTGTGTATGTGAGTTTTCATACAGCATAACTTCCAATTTATTGAAACATGTTATTTTCATGTTTATATTTATATATGCTTAACCTTTATTAATTATAAAAATCTGTGCAGCTGGAAAAATGTAAAATTTTCTTGTTAGATTCTGTCCCATACCTGATATTTCATATAATGAATACAATCATTGTAGAAACTGTACAGAGAGAGAGGAGTGTATGTATGTATATACAGTATGCACGTATGTGAGAGAGAGGAGTGTATGTATGTTTACGTATGTGAGAGAGAGGAGTGTATGTATGTATATACAGTATGCACGTATGTGAGAGAGAGGAGTGTATGTATGTTTACGTATGTGAGAGAGAGGAGTGTATGTATGTTTACGTATGTATATATGTACGTATGTGAGAGAGAGGAGTGTATGTATGTATGTATGTATGTACGTATGTGAGAGAGAGGAGTGTATGTATGTATGTACGTATGTGAGAGAGAGGAGTGTATGTATGTATATACAGTATGCACGTATGTGAGAGAGAGGAGTGTATGTATGTATATACAGTATGCACGTATGTGAGAGAGAGGAGTGTATGTATGTTTACGTATGTGAGAGAGAGGAGTGTATGTATGTATATACAGTATGCACGTATGTGAGAGAGAGGAGTGTATGTATGTTTACGTATGTGAGAGAGAGGAGTGTATGTATGTTTACGTATGTATATATGTACGTATGTGAGAGAGAGGAGTGTATGTATGTATGTATGTATGTACGTATGTGAGAGAGAGGAGTGTATGTATGTATGTACGTATGTGAGAGAGAGGAGTGTATGTATGTACGTATGTGAGAGAGAGGAGTGTATGTATGTACGTACGTATGTGAGAGAGAGAGGAGTGTATGTATGTATGTACGTATGTGAGAGAGAGGAGTGTATGTATGTATGTACGTATGTGAGAGAGAGGAGCGTATGTATGTATGTACGTATGTGAGAGAGAGGAGCGTAAATATGTATGTATGTACGTATGGGAGAGAGAGGAGTGCATGTATGTATGCATGTGAGAGAGAAGAGTGTAGGTATGTACGTATGTGAGAGAGAGAAGTGTATGTATGCATGCATGTGAGAGAGAGGAGCGTATGTATGTATGTATGTATGTATGTACGTATGGGAGAGAGAGGAGTGTATGTATGTATGCATGTGAGAGAGAGTAGTGTATGTATGTATGTTTACGTATGTGAGAGAGGAGTGTATGTATATATGTACGTATGTGAGAGAGAGGAGTGTATGTATGTATGTACGTATGTGAGAGAGAGGAGTGTATGTATGTATGTACGTATGTGAGAGAGGAGTGTATGTATGTACGTATGTGAGAGAGAGGAGTGTATGTATGTACGTACGTATGTGAGAGAGAGAGGAGTGTATGTATGTATGTACGTATGTGAGAGAGAGGAGTGTATGTATGTACGTATGTGAGAGAGAGGAGTGTATGTATGTACGTACGTATGTGAGAGAGAGGAGTGTATGTATGTATGTACGTATGTGAGAGAGAGGAGTGTATGTATGTATGTACGTACGTACGTATGTGAGAGAGAGGAGTGTATGTATGTATGTACGTATGTGAGAGAGAGGAGTGTATGTATGTATGTACGTATGTGAGAGAGAGGAGTGTATGTATGTATGTATGTATGTGAGAGAGAGGAGCGTAAATATGTATGTATGTACGTATGGGAGAGAGAGGAGTGCATGTATGTCTGCATGTGAGAGAGAGGAGTGTATGTATGTACATGAGAGAGAGACAGAGAGAGAGAGAAGTGTATGTATGTATGTATGTATGTATGTAAGAGAGAGGAGAGTATGTATGTATGTATGTAGGTATGTGAGAGCGAGGAGTGTATGTACAGTATGTATGTAAGAGAGAGGAGAGTATGTATGTATGTATGTAAGAGAGAGGAGTGTATGTATGTATGTATGTGAGAGAGAGGAGTGCATGTATGTATGTATGTGAGAGAGAGGAGTGCATGTATGTAAGAGAGAGGAGTGTATGTATGTATGTATGTATGTAGGTATGTGAGAGAGAGGAGTGCATGTATATATGTATGTATGTAAGAGAGAGGAGAGTATGTATGTAAGAGAGATGAGTGAATGTATGTATGTAAGAGAGAGGAGAGTATGTATGTATGAGAGAGGAGAGTATGTATGTATGTATGTAAGAGAGAGGAAAGTATGTATGTATATATGTATGTTAGAGAGAGGAGTGCATGTATGTATGTATGTATGTAAGAGAGAGGAGAGTATGTTTGTAAGAGAGAGGAGAGTATGTATGTATGTATGTATGTAAGAGAGAGGAGTGCATGTATGTATGTAAGAGAGAGGAAAGTATGTATGTATATATGTATGTAAGAGAGAGGAGTGCATGTATGTATGTATGTATGTATGTATGTATGTAAGAGAGAGGAGAGTATGTATGCATGTAAGAGAGAGGAGAGTATGTATGTATGTAGGTATGTGAGAGAGAGGAGTCCATGTATATATGTATGTATGTAAGAGAGAGGAGAGTATGTATGTAAGAGAGAGGAGTGCATGTATGTATGTAAGAGAGAGGAGAGTATGTATGTAAGAGAGAGGAGTGCATGTATGTATGTATGTAAGAGAGAGGAAAGTATGTATGTATATATGTATGTAAGAGAGAGGAGTGCATGTATGTATGTATGTATGTATGTATGTAAGAGAGAGGAGAGTATGTATGTAAGAGAGAGGAGAGTATGTATGTATGTATGTAAGAGAGAGGAGTGCATGTATGTATGTATGTAAGAGAGAGGAAAGTATGTATGTATATATGTATGTAAGAGAGAGGAGTGCATGTATGTATGTATTTTACAATTTTTTAATTTAGAAGCTGAACCACAATAATTTGACCCACTCAACGTTTACATTCTACTATTATTGACTTCACGTTATATTTCTACACGTCACTTTGGAGGAAACACTACTGGATTCACTTACATATAACCGGTTGAACATTTGAAAATTTTTTATGTACGCCAATTTTTGGGAACACTATTTTTTGTGAATGCTATTTTTCTTTGTTGACAGCTATTGTGTGCACTCAATCACTTACTTAGGTTGTTTATATTATTGAATGTACATGTCCTTCTAACTCCTCATCACTGGCTCACAATGGCCTAGATTTAGAGTTTGGCGTTAGCCGTGAAAACCAGCGTTAGAGGCTCCTAACGCTGGTTTTAGGCTACCGCCGGTATTTGGAGTCACTCAAAATAGGGTCTAACGCTCACTTTCCAGCCGCGACTTTTCCATACCGCAGATCCCCTTACATAAATTGCGTATCCTATCTTTTCAATGGGATTTTTCTAACTCCGGTATTTAGAGTCGTTTCTGAAGTGAGCGTTAGACATCTAACGACAAAACTCCAGCCGCAGGAAAAAAGTCAGTAGTTAAGAGCTTTCTGGGCTAACGCCGGTTTATAAAGCTCTTAACTACTGTGCTCTAAAGTACACTAACACCCATAAACTACCTATGTACCCCTAAACCGAGGTCCCCCCACATCGCCGACACTCGAAAAAATTTTTTTAACCCCTAATCTGCCGACCGCCACCTACGTTATCCTTATGTACCCCTAATCTGCTGCCCCTAACACCGCCGACCCCTGTATTATATTTATTAACCCCTAATCTGCCCCCCTCAACGTCGCCTCCACCTGCCTACACTTATTAACCCCTAATCTGCCAACCGCAAAGCGCCGCCACCTACGTTATCCTTATGTACCCCTAATCTGCTGCCCCTAACACCGCCGACCCCTATATTATATTTATTAACCCCTAATCTGCCCCCCACAACGTCGCCTCCACCTGCCTACACTTATTAACCCCTAATCTGCCGAGCGGACCGCACCGCTACTATAATAAAGTTATTAACCCCTAATCCGCCTCACTAACCCTATAATAAATAGTATTAACCCCTAATCTGCCCTCCCTAACATCGCCGACACCTAACTTCAATTATTAACCCCTAATCTGCTGACCGAATCTCGCCGCTATTCTAATAAATGTATTAACCCCTAAAGCTAAGTCTAACCCTAATACTAACACCCCCCTAAGTTAAATATAATTTAAATCTAACGAAATTAATTAACTCTTATTAAATAAATTATTCCAATTTAAAGCTAAATACTTACCTGTAAAATAAATCCTAATATAGCTACAATATAAATTATAATTATATTATAGCTATTTTAGGATTTATATTTATTTTACAGGTAACTTTGTATTTATTTTAACCAGTTACAATAGCTATTAAATAGTTAAGAACTATTTAATAGCTAAAATAGTTAAATTAATTACAAATTTACCTGTAAAAGAAATCCTAACCTAAGTTACAAATAAACCTAACACTAGACTATCAATAAATTAATTAAATAAACTACCTACAATTACCTACAATTAACCTAACACTACACTATCAATAAATTAATTAAATACAATTGCTACAAATAAATACAATTAAATAAACTAGCTAAAGTACAAAAAATAAAAAAGAACTAAGTTACAAAAAATAAAAAAATATTTACAAACATAAGAAAAATATTACAACAATTTTAAACTAATTACACCTACTCTAAGCCCCCTAATAAAATAACAAAGCCCCCCAAAATAAAAAAATGCCCTACCCTATTCTAAATTACTAAAGTTCAAAGCTCTTTTACCTTACCAGCCCTGAACAGGGCCCTTTGCGGGGCATGCCCCAAGAAATTCAGCTCTTTTGCCTGTAAAAAAAACCATACAATACCCCCCCCAACATTACAACCCACCACCCACATACCCCTAATCTAACCCAAACCCCCCTTAAATAAACCTAACACTAAGCCCCTGAAGATCATCCTACCTTGTCTTCACCATACCAGGTTCACCGATCGGTCCAGAAGAGCTCCTTCGATGTCCTGATCCAATACCAAGCGGGGGGCTGAAGAGGTCCATGATCCGGCTGAAGTCTTCTTCCAAGCGGACCAGAAGAGGTCTTCCATCCGATTGAAGTCTTCATCCAAGCGGCATCCATCCGGAGCGAAGCGGCAGCATCCTGAAGACCTCCACCGCGGAACATCCATCCTGGCCGACGACTGAACGACGAATGACGGTTCCTTTAAATGACGTCATCCAAGATGGCGTCCCTCGAATTCCGATTGGCTGATAGGATTCTATCAGCCAATCGGAATTAAGGTAGGAATATTCTGATTGGCTGATGGAATCAGCCAATCAGAATCAAGTTCAATCCGATTGGCTGATCCGATCAGCCAATCAGATTGAGCTCGCATTCTATTGGCTGTTCCGATCAGCCAATAGAATGCAAGCTCAATCTGATTGGCTGATTGGATCAGCCAATCGGATTGAACTTGATTCTGATTGGCTGATTCCATCAGCCAATCAGAATATTCCTACCTTAATTCCGATTGGCTGATAGAATCCTATCAGCCAATCGGAATTCGAGGGACGCCATCTTGGATGACGTCATTTAAAGGAACCGTCATTTGTCGTTCAGTCGTCGGCCAGGATGGATGTTCCGCGGTGGAGGTCTTCAGGATGCTGCCGCTTCGCTCCGGATGGATGCCGCTTGGATGAAGACTTCAATCGGATGGAAGACCTCTTCTGGCCCGCTTGGATGAAGACTTCAGCCGGATAATGGACCTCTTCAGCCCCCCGCTTGGGCTTGGATCAGGACATCGGAGGAGCTCTTCTGGACCGATCGGTGAACCTGGTATGGTGAAGACAAGGTAGGATGATCTTCAGGGGCTTAGTGTTAGGTTTATTTAAGGGGGGTTTGGGTTAGATTAGGGGTATGTGGGTGGTGGGTTGTAATGTTGGGGGGGTATTGTATGTTTTTTTTTACAGGCAAAAGAGCTGAATTTCTTGGGGCATGCCCCGCAAAGGGCCCTGTTCAGGGCTGGTAAGGTAAAAGAGCTTTGAACTTTAGTAATTTAGAATAGGGTAGGGCATTTTTTTATTTTGGGGGGCTTTGTTATTTTATTAGGGGGCTTAGAGTAGGTGTAATTAGTTTAAAATTGTTGTAATATTTTTCTTATGTTTGTAAATATTTTTTTATTTTTTGTAACTTAGTTCTTTTTTATTTTTTGTACTTTAGCTAGTTTATTTAATTGTATTTATTTGTAGCAATTGTATTTAATTAATTTATTGATAGTGTAGTGTTAGGTTAATTGTAGGTAATTGTAGGTAGTTTATTTAATTAATTTATTGATAGTCTAGTGTTAGGTTTATTTGTAACTTAGGTTAGGATTTCTTTTACAGGTAAATTTGTAATTATTTTAATTATTTTAGCTATTAAATAGTTCTTAACTATTTAATAGCTATTGTACCTGGTTAAAATAAATACAAAGTTACCTGTAAAATAAATATAAATCCTAAAATAGCTATAATATAATTATAATTTATATTGTAGCTATATTAGGATTTATTTTACAGGTAAGTATTTAGGTTTAAATTGGAATAATTTATTTAATAAGAGTTAATTAATTTCGTTAGATTTAAATTATATTTAACTTAGGGGGGTGTTAGTATTAGGGTTAGACTTAGCTTTAGGGGTTAATACATTTATTAGAATAGCGGCGAGATTCGGTCGGCAGATTAGGGGTTAATAATTGAAGTTAGGTGTCAGCGATGTTAGGGAGGGCAGATTAGGGGTTAATACTATTTATGATAGGGTTAGTGAGGCGGATTAGGGGTTAATAACTTTATTATAGTAGCGCTCAGGTCCGGTCGGCAGATTAGGGGTTAATAAGTGTAGGCAGGTGGAGGCGACGTTGTGGGGGGCAGATTAGGGGTTAATAAATATAATATAGGGGTCGGCGGTGTTAGGGGCAGCAGATTAGGGGTACATAGGGATAATGTAAGTAGCGGCGGTTTACGGAGCGGCAGATTAGGGGTTAATAATAATATGCAGGGGTCAGCGATAGCGGGGGCGGCAGATTAGGGGTTAATAAGTGTAAGGTTAGGGGTGTTTAGACTCGGGGTACATGTTAGAGTGTTAAGTGCAGACATAGGAAGGGTTACCGCATAGCAAACAATGGGGCTGCGTTAGGAGCTGAACGCGGCTTTTTTGCAGGTGTTTGGGTTTTTTTCAGCTCAAACAGCCCCATTGTTTCCTATGGGGGAATCGTGCACGAGCACGTTTTTGAGGCTGGCCGCGTCCGTAAGCAACTCTGGTATTGAGAGTTGAAGCTGCGTTAAAAATGCTCTACGCTCCTTTTTTGGAGCCTAACGCAGCCTTTATGTGGACTCTCGATACCAGAGTTATTTTTATGGTGCGGCCAGAAAAAAGCCGGCGTTAGTTTTTCGGGTCGTTACCGACAAAACTCCAAATCTAGGCCTAAGTCAGCGTCACATGCTTTACTCCATTGGATATTTTTAGATACTTTTAGATTTGTTTATTATATATATATTTTTTTTAAGTCAGACATGGATCCATGCGTCTGATTGCCATTTGTAAATTTTTATATGTATTAAAATGTACTTTTTACTAGCCTTTTAAGCTTTTTAGCGCTTACTCTCTCCCCATTTTTACTTATGTATGTATGTATGTAAGAGAGAGGAGTGTATGTATGTATGTATGTATGTAAGAGAGAGGCGAGTATGCATGTATGTATGTATATAAGAGAGAGGAGTGTATGTATGTATGTGAGAGAGGAGTGCATGTACAGTATGTATGTAAGAGAGAGGAGTGTATGTATGTATGTATGTAAGAGAGAGGAGTGTATGTATGTATGTATGTATGTAAGAGAGGAGTACATGTACAGTATGTTTGTAAGAGAGAGGAGAGTATGTATGTATGTATGTAAGAGAGAGGAGAGTATGTATGTATGTAAGAGAGAGGAGTGCATGTATGTATGTATGTATGTATGTATGTGACAGAGAGGAGAGTATGTATGTATGTATGTATGTGAGAGAGAGAGACAGAGAGAGAGAGAGAGAGGAGCGTAAGTATGTGTGTATGTGAGAGAGAGAAGTGTATGTATGTACATGAGAGAGAGGAGTGTATGTGTGTACATATGTGAGAGAGAGGAGTGTATGTATCTATATATGTATGTATGTATGTATGTGAAAGAGAGGAGTGTATGTAATACGTATGTATGTAAGAGAGAGGAGTGTATGTATATATGTACGTATGTGAGAAAGAGGAGTGTATGTATGTATGTATGTAAGAGAGAGGAGAGTATGTATGTATGTGAGAGAGAGGAGAGTATGTATGTAAGAGAGAGGAGAGTATGTATGTACGTACATATGTGAGAGGAAGGAGTGTGTGTATCTATATATGTACGTATGTGAGAAAGAGAAGTGTATGTACGTATGTGAAAGAGAGGAGTGTATGTATGTATGTACATATGTGAGAGGAAGGAGTGTGTGTATCTATATATGTACGTTTGTGAGAAAGAGGAGTGTATGTACGTAAGTAAAAGAGAGGAGTGTATGTATGTATGTATGTATGTGAGAGAGAGGAGTGTATGTACGTATATATGTACGTATGTGAGAGAGAGTGTATGTATGTATGTATGTATGTAAGAGAGAGACGAGTATGCATGTATGTATGTATGTAAGAGGGAGGAGAGTATGTATGTGAGAGAGAGGAGAGTATGTATATATGTGAGAGAGAGGAGAGTATGTATGTATGTATGTAAGAAAGAGAGAGGAGAGTATGTATGTATGTATGTGAGAGAGAGGAGAATATGTATGTATGTATGTGAGAGAGAGGAGAGTATGTATGTATGTATGTATGTATGTAAGAGAGAGGAGAGTATGTATGTGAGAGAGAGGAGAGTATGTATGTATGTGAGAGAGAGGAGAGTATGTATGTATGTAAGAGAGAGGAGAGTATGTATGTATGTATGTGAGAGGAGAGTATGTATGTATATATGTATGTGAGAGAGAGAGGAGAGTATGTATGTATGTATGTAAGGGAGAGGAGAGTATGTATGTATGTATGTGAGAGAGAGGAGAGTATGTATGTATGTATGTAAGAGAGAGGAGTGCATGTACAGTATGTATCTAAGAGAGAGGAGCGTATGTATGTATGTGAGAGAGAGGAGTCTATGTATGTATGTATGTATGTATGTATGTATGTAAGAGAGAGGAGAGTATGTATGTATGTATGTATGTAAGAGAGAGGAGAGTATGTATGTATGTAAGAGAGAGGAGAGTATGTATGTATGTATGTATGTTTGTAAGAGAGAGGAGTGCATGTATGTATGTATGTATGTAAGAGAGAGGAGTGTATGTATGTATGTAAGAGAGGAGTGCATGTATGTATGTAAGTAAGAGAGAGGAGAGAGAGGAGAGTATGTATGTATGTGAGAGAGAGGAGAGTATGTATGTATGTATGTATGTACGTATGTGAGAGGAGAGTATGTATGTATGTATGTATGTGAGAGAGAGAGGAGAGTATGTATGTATGTATGTAAGAGAGAGGAGAGTATGTATGTATGCATGTACGTATGTGAGAGGAGAGTATGTATGTATGTATGTATGTATGTGAGAGAGAGAGGAGAGTATGTATGTATGTATGTAAGAGAGAGGAGAGTATGTATGTATGTATGTAAGAGAGAGGAGAGTATGTATGTACGTACATATGTGAGAGGAAGGAGTGTGTGTATGTGAGAGACAGAGGAATGTGTGGGACCTTGCAAAGTCAGACATATGAATCAATATTAATCATAATCAAATTAATCATGACAAACTTAGGGCTTGATTACAAGTGGAGCGTTAATTTATTGAGCGCCTGCAAATGGGTAAATTTGCCCATTTGTGGGTGCGCAATATATATTGCCAGCCAGCCTGTCTATTCCTGTAACAGCTTACTAGCATCAGAAGAAGAAACTTCTGCATTTAGGTAAGAGAATATGTTTTTGTTATTAATACGTATATATAAAGTGTTTTATTCTAAATACAAACGTATAATAAAAGTATATAACTGCATATTTTAATTTTACATATGACATATTATTACATATTTCAAAATTTGGAGGTGAAAAAGTGGGCAAGTTTGATTTTTCTTGGGGCCACTAACTCTTGGGTATATTTTTAAACCCCCTTGTATATATCTATATAAAAGCAATGATTCTTTTGCTTGAAAAAATTGTGAAGCAAGAGCTGTTTAAATCTTAATTGAAACTAAATGAGCCAGAGATGTATTTAGTTCTTGTGACTGCCCTGGTACACTGGAAAATCTTTACTCCCTGCCCCTTCCTCTCTCCAACTATTTTAGCTCATGTTTACCTCAGAAAAGTAGGTCAAGGACCTAGGGAAGGGGTCACCCCCAGACATCCAGGGAACCCTAATTTGTAATAAAGTGAACAAATAAAACATTTGTAAGACATAGGACAGGGAAGACATGCCATTAGACTACCATTTAAATGTTGCTGTCCCTCAATATCCAAACCACAGGCGTTGTTTTCCTGCATAGTGTAGGATTATCACAAGTTGGAAACTCTATCCACTGTCCTTTCAACTGCTTCTCCTTCAGTGCTTATGCCCTGGTTTACAGTACGCCCACAGTACACATGGCTCCAACCTTCCAATTATAGAGCCACCCACAAAAAACCCATGGGTCACCGCACACAAGTATCCATTACCAGCCAGTCCCAGAGAGCCTCCAGGAACTGTTGGGAAGCAAGTATTTGTTCTAGGCCTAAATGCATCCCTATACAGCAGTATCAGTTGAGTGCATCTCTCTATTCTCTTTTTTTTATGCAAAATACTCTTGGGTCACCTTAAAAGTGAGAACTGCAACATAGGATATTGCTCCCTCTTCTGTGAGAGGCATAGGGGGGTAGTTATCAAGCCGTCTACTTTTCTGACTTCGCCGGCCCAATACGCCCGCCTAAGCTCGCCTACCTTCGCCGCCGCGGACCTTGAATACGTTCGCCTAAGTTATCAAAAAAAGCTGTAAAAAAGCTGCGGGGCGATGAGCAGCGGACTGTGAGAGTTATCACACATCCGATCTCGCTGCCCTTCGGCTTTTTCCCAGCTTTATTGCTAGCCTGTCACTAAACACCCACACTAAACTACACTGTTCTATCCTTATACCGGCGCCCCCGGAGCCCCCCGCAACTCAATAAAGTTACTAACCCCTAAACCGCCGCTCCTAGACCCTGCCGCAACTCTTATAAATGTATTAACCCCTAAACCGCCGCTCCCGGACACCGCTGTCACCTACAGTATACCTAGTAACCCCTATCCTGCCCCCCCTACACCGTCGCCCTCTATAATAAAATTATTAACCCCTATCCTGCTGATCCCGCACCTTGCCGCAACTAAATAGTTTAACCCCTAAATCGCCGCTCCCTGAACCCGCCGCAACCTATATTAAACCTATTAACCCCTATCCTGCCCCCCCTACACCGTTGTCACCTATAATAAATTTATTAACCTCTATCCTGCCCCCCCTACACCGTCGTCACCTATAATAAATTTATTAACCCCTTTCCTGCCCCCCACTACGCCGCCGCCACTGTAATAAAATTATTAACCCCTAAACCTAAGTCTAACCCTAACCCTAACGCCCCCCTAACTTAAATATTAATTAAATAAATCTAAATAATATTTCTATTATTAACTAAATTAATCCTATTTAAAACTAAATATTTACCTTTAAAATAAACCCTAATATATCTACAATATAAATAATAATTATATTCTAGCTATCTTAGGATTTATTTTTATTTTACAGGCAACTTTCAATTTATTTTAACTAGGTACAATAGCTATTAAATAGTTATTAACTATTTAATAGCTTACCTAGCTAAAATAAACTGAAATTTACCTGTAAAACAAATCCTAACCTAAGTTATAATTACACCTAACACTACACTATACTTTAATAAATTATTCCTATTTAAAACTAAATACTTACCTGTAAAATAAATCCTAAGATAGCTACAATATAAATAATAATTATATTGTAGCTATCTTAGGATTTATATTTATTTTACAGGTAACTTTGTATTTATTTTAGCTAGGTAGAATAGTTATTAAATAGTTATTAACTATTTAATAACTACCTAGCTAAAAGAAATACAAAATTACCTGTAAAATAAATCCTAACCTAAGTTACAATTAAACCTAATACTACACTATCATTAAATTAATTAAATAAACTACCTACAAATAACTACAATTAAATACAATTACATAAACTAACTAAAGTACAAAAAATAAAAAAAGCTAAGTTACAAAAAATAAAAAAATAAGTTACAAACATTTTAAAAATATTACAACAATTTTAAGCTAATTACACCTAATCTAAGCCCCCTAATAAAATAACAAACCCCCCCAAAATAAAAAAATGCCCTACCCTATTCTAAATTAAATAAAGTTCAAAGCTCTTTTACCTTACCAGCCCTTAAAAGGGCCATTTGTGGGGGCATGCCCCAAAAAGTTCAGCTCTTTTGCCTGTAAAAGAAAAATACAACCCCCCCAACATTAAAACCCACCACCCACATACCCCTAATCTAACCCAAACCCCCCTTACAAAAACCTAACACTAATCCCCTGAAGATCATCCTACCTTTAGTCGTCTTCACTCAGCCGAGCAGCGATGGAACCGAAGTGGACCTAGTTAAAATAAATTGTAAGGTACCTGTAAAATAAAAATAAATCCTAAGATAGCTAGAATATAATTATTATTTATATTGTAGCTATATTAGGGTTTATTTTAAAGGTAAGTATTTAGTTTTAAATAGGATTATTTTAGTTAATAATAAAAATATTATTTAGATTTATTTAATTAATATTTAAGTTAGGGGGGCGTTAGGGTTAGACTTAGGTTTAGGGGTTAATAATTTTATTACAGTGGCGGCGGCGTAGTGGGGGGCAGGATAGGGGTTAATAAATTTATTATAGGTGGCGACGGTGTAGGGGGGGCAGATTAGGGGTTAATAAATTTATTATAGGTGGCGACGGTGTAGGGGGGCAGATTAGGGGTTAATATATTTATTATAGGTGGCGACGGTGTAGGGGGGGCAGGATAGGGGTTAATAAATTTATTATAGGTGGCGACGGTGTAGGGTGGGCAGATTAGGGGTTAATAAATTTATTATAGGTGGCGACGGTGTAGGGGGGCAGGATAGGGGTTAATAAATTTATTATAGGTGGCAACGGTGTAGGGGGGGGCAGATTAGGGGTTAATAAATTTATTATAGGTGGCGACGGTTTAGGGGGGGGCAGATTAGGGGTTAATAAATTTATTATAGGTGGACGGTGTAGGGGGGGCAGGATAGGGGTTAATAAATTTATTATAGGTGGCGACGGTGTAGGGGGGGCAGATTAGGGGTTAATAAATTTATTATAGGTGACGACGGTGTAGGGGGGCAGATTAGGGGTTAATAAATTTATTATAGGTGGCGACGGTGTAGGGGGGGCAGGATAGGGGTTAATACATTTAATATAGGTTGCGGCGGGTTCAGGGAGCGGCGGTTTAGGGGTTAATACATTTATTATAGTTGCGGTGGGCTCCGGGAGCTGCGGTTTAGGGGGTAATAACTTTATTTTGTTGCGGCGGTGTAGGGGGGCACAGATTAGTGGTGTTTAGACTCGGGGTACATGTTAGGGTGTTAGGTGCAGACAGCTCCCATAGAAATCAATGGGATGTCTGTCAGCAGCGAACTTGTACTTTCGCTATGGTCAGACTCCCATTGATTCCTATGGGATCCGCCGCCTCCAGGGGTGGCGGTTTGAAAACCAGGTACGCTGGGCCGTAAAAGTGCAGAGCGTACCTGCTAATCATTTGATAACTAGCAAAAGTAGTGAGAATGTGCCGCACTTGTGTACGGAACATCTGGAGTGACGTAAGAATCGATCTGTGTCGGACTGAGTCCGGCGGATCGAAGCTTACGTCACTAAATTCTACTTTAGCCGGTCTCGAGCCTTTGATAACTAAGGCGAATCATCCTCGTCACAAATTATTTTTTATTTGGTGAATGGTTTCATTTTATAGGCAGCTCGGATTTTAAAGCAAAAGATTTCATTCATTTTTTTTTTAGCTTTGTCTGTCTTGTATGAAGTACTACACCTGAATAATTGATGTGAAGATGAATCAACCATTATTGTATTTTTAGCTGTCCAATTCTCTGGAGCATTTGGCTGCTTCCTGCACTGGTTCACCTCAAGAGCTCTAGAAGAGCAAAATGCAAATAGCGTAAGAATGGCTTCAATTTACAAACATGAAGGGTTGACAGGAAGCTTTACATGGAGTCAAGCAAACTGCTGGACTGATAAGAATAGTAATTTAATGTTTCCCTTTTGTATGCAGTCATTCAAATATTATATGAATAAAAGAAAACAAGATGTAGTAGTTTTATTACAAAGGTTTTATACTTATTTAAGAATGTTTAACAATGGCAAAAAACATGGTGATTATATGTAGAATATATTTATATGTACAGATTATATGTACATATTTGCACTTACAGCAGAAAAGGTAGATTCTTTGTAAAGGGACATGGAAACATTTTTAAAACACAAAAAACAGTAATTATATTTTTTAAAAAACATAATTTATGCTTACCTGATAAATTTATTTATCTTATGGTGTATCCAGTCCACGGATCATCCATTACTTGTGGGATATTCTCCTTCTCAACAGGAAGCTGCAAGAGGATCACCCACAGCAGAGCTGTCTATATAGCTCCTCCCTTAACTGCCACTACCAGTCATTCGACCGAAGACAAGCAAGAGAAAGGAGAAACTATAGGGTGCAGTGGTGACTGAAGTTTAAAAATAAAAAACACCTGCCTTAAAATGACAGGGCGGGCCATGGACTGGATACACCACAAGAGAAATAAATTTATCAGGTAAGCATAAATTATGTTTTCTCTTGTAAGGTGTATCCAGTCCACGGATCATCCATTACTTGTGGGATACCAATACCAAAGCTATAGGACACGGATGAAGGGAGGGACAAGGCAGGCGCTTAAACGTAAGGCACCACTGCCTCCAAGACCTTTCTCCCAAAAATAGCCTCTGAAGAAGCAAAAGTATCAAATTTATAGAACTTTGAAAAAGTATGAAGCGAAAAACAAGTCGCCGCCTTACAAATCTATTCAACAGAAGCCTCATTTTTAAAAGCCCATGTGGAAGCTACCGCTCTAGTAGAATGAGCTGTAATCCTTTCAGGAGGCTGCTGGCCAGCAGTCTCATAAGCTAAGCGTATTATACTCCTTAGCCAAAAAGAAAGAGAAGTTGCCGAAGCCTTTTGGCCTCTCCTCTGTCCAGAGTAGACAACAAACAATGCAGATGTTTGACGAAAATCTTTAGTAGCTTGTAAATAAAACTTTAAAGCACGAACCACGTCAAGATTGTGTAAAAGACGTTCCTTCTTTGAAGAAGGATTAACATAAGCTACTTCCTATCTTGTCGAGAGCTGCAAGAGAATGACTGGTAGTGGCAGTTAGGGGAGGAGCTATATAGACAGCTCTGCTGTGGGTGATCCTCTTGCAGCTTCCTGTTGGGAAGGAGAATATCCCACAAGTAATGGATGATCCATGGACTGGATACACCTTACAAGAGAAATATATAATTTAATATTATATACATATATATATTAAAAAGGTTTAAAAAAAGGACAAAATATATCATCTAAATAGAAAAACAAAAGCCTTTGAAGGAGAAAATTCCCAGTAGGATGAAAAGTTAATATAATAACAAAGGAATGCAAACATAAACCAATGACTAAAACACAGAGAACAATTTGAAAGATAAAACAAATTATCTGATAATTGAAGATGTGCAAAATGATTATTGAAGTTTGTTGAGAAAAACCCAGTAAAAACAGGAAAGAACCATCCATGTTTTGATGGAAGAAATTCTAAGGATTTGAGGATGAAACTATATGTTGGTCAACTAAGGATTTATATGACATCTATTGATATCAAAATACTAATTTTCTATTCGGCATCAATTATGCCAACTACTAATTTAGCCCCAAAATAAGGGGGAAGGCAACACATTATATTAGTAACAACCTTGAAAAGAATTATGAGACCAAAGTTTCAAAAAACCTACCAAAGTGGGAGGGACGAAACACACATCAAAGAACTTTTGGCTTGATGTTCGGTTTTCCGCTGGGTGCTAAGTATGTTTAAAACAGAGAGGTGCCCTATAAGGTGCTACTGAAGCCTGGAGATAAATCAACTTTGAGGGATCCGCTAGATGTGGACGCTAATCTTTGGCTGTGCACTCAGGGGAAATATGACAGGATTTAGGTTGTGAGCAAACATCATTCCAGTCTCCCCTGTAAAGTACCAGTTAGAAGCAGCTGGGAGTAGCATTTGGCGTTACAGGGTTGAGCCGACCTCTATTAACCTGCTAATCCCTTTATCAGCAAGATAGCAAAAGTTGGTTAATAATTGTTGCTATGGCTCATTACACCTGAAAGACAACAAAAGGGCTACCACTATATTATTGCAGGACACTATCTGCCTTGATCAGGATTTTAGGAACATCCTTCTATTTTATGTGTGTTATGGGCTGTTAAAACATTGACTATTTTAGTAAAATAAAAAAAATATGCACATTTGAAGAGGACAGCTGGAATTCTATCATATGCATATTTTGCAATGTTTTCTGGCCAGAAATAATAAGACAGGTTTTCCACTAAGAGTAATGTGGGACATTTATTTTAATATTTTGTATTATATTGTGATTTCAATGTTTATTATGTTTTGAATTAATAAAGCTCTTTTTAACTACTAATTTGTAAGTGGCAAAAATGTATAGTTTTTACATATATATATATGAAAACATGAAAAAAGGGAGGGAAAATATTTGTCTTTAATAAAGTCTACCTTATCCATACAAGTTGGGATAATCATAATTGTATTACATGACCGGTAGCTCATATTTTTCTAGTTTAAAGCTAAATGTATCATGACAAGAGAAAACAAAAAGAGAGGACCTATCAGCAGCACTCAGATTACCTTCTAAAGAAGAAAACTTTTTAAAAAGATTTGTAAGCTGTAGCTCCAAAATAAGTGAACAGAAAATTTTGAAAAAAAAAAACAAACCTTCTTGAAGGATCCATTTAACCAACACAGCTAAGGTTTTATGGTGTTAGAGTCAGGTTTATGAGGAGGAACATAAGAGACAAGAATTTAAGAAACGGAAGGAAGTCTAAATGCAGTGGTTCTAACATCATATTTTGTAACACAATTAAAAAAGCAAAGATTAGGATGGTCAGGGAAAGAGGGATAAAAAAAAGAAGATGAATAGAGAGGTTTTGTCATGCGAGTAATAATAAAACTTACACCAAAAGGAAGAAAATATCGTTGTAGTCAAGAGCTTTGACATCTAAAACATGAAAAAAGAAAGGAGGCAAATAAGAGTGGCAAGTATGTAAGAAATTGGCCTCCTAAAAACTTGCTTTCCTTTAAACAACTTTTCTGCAAAGGAAAGGGAAAAATAGCTATGTAACGGAGGATTCTTAATTCCAATGGCTTCGAGAAGTTTACCGACTATTTCCATCCGGTGGTAACCAAAGCGCATCTTGTAACTCAACTGGAATTGCTTGCATTCGAATCCATAATAAAATCCTGAAAATTCACAAAATGGCTCTCTGGTTCAAGGCTTCCATATGAGAAAGCCGCAAAGGCAATTCCTTTATTGTCTTCTGAGGATAAAGAAGATGTTGGGAGAATAAGAATAAATAAGTGATTTTCAGAGTCTGGCGAGCTTGATAATGGAGAGGGGCTTTTTATCTTTTAAAAGAATGGAAGAGATTCCTTTCTTTATATTTAAATTTCTTGTTTTGGGGAAGACCTAGTGGTAGCTGATATGAGTATGGATTAAAAAAAAAATGAAAAACAAATACAGTGATATAATAATAATAATAATAATAACAATAAAAAACTTTAAAATACTTTTTATTATTTTGATCATATTTATGTGTAATGACAATCAAATAGCATCACATTAACAAAATAATCAGTAATCTAATGGAAAAAATAATAATATTAATCATGCAGTTCTTCCACATATTGAAATGTTGGGAAATAAGATTTGGCATCTAGCTAGTCTGGATAGGCTTTCTGTTTTTGGTGGTTCTAGTGGTTGTAGATGTTATATACCACCATTTATTACTGCAGCTCATCAAACCTTAGTCACCAGTTAACCTGCATTTTATTGCTATTTTTTGCTTTAATTAGGAAAATCATCTTACCTACTTTTTCAATGGAAATATCAGCTGACGGGAAACTATGGTGAACTGTTGCATCACTCTGATGGAAATGTTATTTTTAAAGGAAAACTATAGTCATAATTAAACTTTCATGATTTAGATAGAACATGCAATTTTAATCAACTTTCCAATTTTACTTCCATTATCAAATTGTACAGTCTTTTTATATGCAGACTTTCTTAGGCACAGGCTTGAGATTTACAGGCTGTGTTTGTATGTATATATATATATATATATATATATATATATATATATATATATATATATATATATATATATTTATATTTATATTTATATTATATATATATATATATATATATATGTTATTTATAGACTAGAATAGAAATATTAAACATGTCAGTAGTATATGGCAAGACTCTAATTGTAGTATCCAAAAAAAGAAGACCAGTCTTGGGCTAATATAAATGTACATATATAAACATTTGCTATACTGTTTGAAAACTGAGGACTACGGCCTCTAGTTATCAAGCCGTCAACCTCAAATACGCTGGAATTTTGCAGCGTATTTGTGGCGAGGCTGATTCGCCTAAGTTATCAAGTCCTGCTGCCCAGCAAAAGTAGAATATAGTGATGTAAGCTTCGATCCGCCAGACTCAGTCCGACACAGATCGATTCTTACGTCACTCCAGATGTTCCGAACGCAAGTTTGGCACAATCTGACTACTTTTGGGAGTTATCAAATGACTACCAGGTACGCTCGACACTTTTCTGGCCCAGCGTACCTGGTTTTCAATCCGCCGCCCTGGAGGCGGCGGATCCCATAGGAATCAATGGGAGTCTGACCATAGCGAAAGTTCATGTTCGCTGCTGCCCGACATCCCATTGATTCCTATGGGAGCTGTCTGCACCTAACACCCTAACATGTACCCCGAGTCTAAACACCCCTAATCTGCCCCCCTACACCGCCGCCACCTATATTAAACATGTTAACTGCTAAACCGCCGCTCACGAAGCCCACCGCCACTCTAATAAACTTATTAACCCCTAAACCGCCGCTTCCAGACCCCGCCGCCACCTACATAATACCTATTAACCCCTATCCTGCCCCCCCTATACCGCCGCCACCTACAATAAATTTATTAACCCCTATGCTGCCGATCCCGTACCCCGCCGCAACTAAATAAATTGTTTAACCCCTAAACCGCTGCTCCAGGACCCCGCCGCCACCTATATTAAACTTATTTACCCCTATTCTGCCCGCCCTACACCGTCGCCACCTATAATACATTTATTAACCCCTATCCTGCCCCCCTATACCGCTGCAACCTATAATAAAATTATTAACCCCTAAACCTAAGTCTAACACTAACCCTAACACCCCCCTAACTTAAATATTAATTAAATAAATCTAAATAAATATTACTCTTATTAAATTAGTTATTCCTATTTAAAACTAAATACTTACCTATAAAATAAACCCTAATATAGCTACAATATAACTAATAATTATATTGTAGCTATTTTAGGATTTATTTTTATTTTACAGGCAAATTTCAATTTATTTTAACTAGGCACAATAGCTATTAAATAGTTATTAACTATTTAATAGCTACCTAGTTAAAATAAAGACAAATTTACCTGTAAAATAAAAACTAACCTAAGTTACAATTACACCTAACACTACACTATAATTAAATAAATTATTCCTATTTAAAACTAAATATTTACCTGTAAAATAAACCCCAAGATAGTTACAATGTAAATAATAATTACATTGTAGCTATTTTAGGATTTATATTTTTTTTACAGGCTACTTTGTATTTATTTTAACTAGGTACAATAGTCATTAAATAGTTATTAACTATTTAATAACTACCTAGCTAAAAGAAATACAAAATTACCTGTAAAATAAATCCTAACCTAAGTTACAATTAAACCTAACACTACACTATCATTAAATAAATTAAATTAATTAACTACAAATACCTACAATTAAATAAAAAAAAGTACAAAAAAATAAAAAAAACTAAGTTACAAGAAATAAAAAATATTACAAGATTTTTAAGCTAATTACACTTAATCTAAGCCCCCTAATAAAATAACAAAGCCCCCCAAAATAAAAAAAATGCCCTACCCTATTCTAAATTACAAAAAGTTAACAGCTCTATTACCTTACCAGCCCTTAAAAGGGCCTTTTGCGGGGCATGCCCCAAAGTATTCAGCTCTTTTGCATGTTAAAAAAAATACAACCCCCCCCAACATTAAAACCCACCACCCACATACCCCTACTCTAACCCACCCAAACCCCCCTTAAAAAAACCTAACACTACCCCCCTGAAGATCATCCTACCTTAAGCCGTCTTCAGCCAGCCGACCAACGATGGAACAGAAGAGGACATCCGCAGCAGCCGAAGTCATCATCCAAGGGGCGCTGAAGAGGTCTTCCATCAGATAGAAGTCTTCATCCAGGCGGCGTCTTCAATCTTCATCCATCCGGAGTGGAGCCTTCTTCAAACGAGCCGACGCGGAGCCATCCTCTTCCAACGACGCCTACCCGACGAATGGATATTCCTTTAAGTGACGTCATCCAAGATGGCGTCCCTCGAATTCCGATTGGCTGATAGGATTCTATCAGCCAATCAGAATTAAGGTAGAAAAAATCTGATTGGCTGATCCAATCAGCCAATCAGATTGAGCTCGCATTCTATTGGCTGATCGGCGCGGATCCATCCTCTTCTTCCGACGTCCTAACACAGAATGAAGGTTCCTTTAAGGGACGTCATCCAAGATGGCGTCCCTCGAATTCCGATTGGCTGATAGGATTCTATCAGCCAATCGGAATTAAGGTATGAAAATGGATGGATCGGATTGAACTTGAATCTGATTGACTGACTGGATCAGCCAATCAGATTTTTCCTACCTTAATTCCGATTGGCTGATAGAATCCTATCAGCCAATCGGAATTCGAGGGACGCCATCTTGGATCACGTCACTTAAAGGAACATTCATTCGTCGGGTGGCTGAAGATTGAAGACGCCGCCTGGATGAAGACTTCTATCGGATGGAAGACCTCTTCAGCACCCCTTGGATGATGACTTCGGCCGCTGCAGATGTCCTCTTCTGTTCCATCTGTGGTCGGCTGGCTGAAGATGGCTAAAGGTAGGATGATCTTCAGGGGGGTAGTGTTAGGTTTTTTTAAGGGGGGTTTGGGTGGGTTAGAGTAGGGGTATGTGGGTGTGGGTTTTAATGTTGGGGGGGTTGTATTTTTTTTAACATGCAAAAGAGCTGAATACTTTGGGGCATGCCCCGCAAAAGGCCCTTTTAAGGGCTGGTAAGGTAATAGAGCTTTCGTAATTTAGAATAGGGTAGGGCATTTTTTTATTTTGGGGGGCTTTGTTATTTTATTAGGGGGCTTAGATTAGGTGTAATTAGCTTAAAATTCTTGTAATATTTTTTTATTTCTTGTAACTTATTTTTTTTTATTTTTTGTACTTTAGTTAGTTTATTTAATTGTATTTAATTGTAGGTATTTGTAGTTAATTAATTTAATTTATTTAATGATAGATAGTGTAGTGTTAGGTTTAATTGTAACTTAGGTTATTTTGTATTTCTTTTAGCTAGGTAGCTATTAAATAGTTAATAACTATTTAATAACTATTGTACCTAGTTAAAATAAATTACCTGTAAAATAAATATAAATCCTAAAATAGCTACAATGTAATTATTAATTACATTGTAGCTATCTTAGGGTTTATTTTACAGGTAAGTATTTATTTTTAAATAGGAATAATTTAGTTAATGATAGTGTAGTGTTAGGTGTAATTGTAACTTAGGTTAGTTTTTATATTACAGGTAAATTTGTCTTTATTTTAACTAGGTAGCTTAAAATAGTTAATAACTATTTAATAGCTATTGTGCCTAGTTAAAATAAATTGAAATTTGCCTGTAAAATAAAAATAAATCCTAAAATAGCTACAATATAATTATTAGTTATATTGTAGCTATATTAGGGTTTATTTTATAGGTAAGTATTTAGTTTTAAATAGGAATAACTAATTTAATAAGAGTAATATTTATTTAGATTTATTTAATTAATATTTAAGTTAGGGGGGTGTTAGGGTTAGGTTTAGGGGTTAATAATTTTATTATAGGTTGCAGCGGTATAGGGGGGCAGGATAGGGGTTAATAAATGTATTATAGGTGGCGACGGTATAGGGGGGGCAGATTAGGGGTTAATAAGTTTAATATAGGTGGCGGCGGGGTCCAGGAGCGGCGGTTTAGGGGTTAAACAATTTATTTAGTTGCGGCGGGGTACGGGATCGGCAGGATAGGGGTTAATAAATTTATTATAGGTGGTGGCAGTATAGGGGGGGCAGGATAGGGGTTAATAGGTATTATGTAGGTGGCGGCGGGGTCCGGGAGCGGCGGTTTAGGGGTTAATCAGTATATTAGAGTGGCGGTGGGCTCCTGGGGCGGCAGTTTAGGGGTTAATACATTTATTATAGTTGCGGCGGGGTCTAAGAGCGGCGGTTTAGGGGTTAATAACTTTAGTTGGGGGGGGCTCCGAGGGCGCCGGTATAGGGGGTAGAACAGTGTAGTTTGGTGTGGGTGCTTAGTAACAGCTTATCAATAAAGCTGGGAAAAAGCCGAAGAGCAGCGAGATCGGATGAGTGATAACTATCACAGTCCGCTGCTCATCGCCCCGTACTTGGTGCGCGGCTTTTTGGCAGCTTTTTTGATAACTTTGGCGAGCGTATTCAGGTCCGCGGTGGTGATGTGAGGCGAGCTTAGGCATGCGTATTGAGGCTGGCGATGGCAGGTAAGTAGACACGTTGATAACTAGAGGCCTATATCTCAAGGAGGTCTATAAAATATAGCTGCTTTACAAACGGAGGACTATATCTTAAGGTGGTTTGTAAAATATAGCTGCTTTACAAACCGAGGACTATATCTCAAGGAGGTCTGTACAATATAGCTGCTTTACAAAAAGTGGTGATATAATTTGTTTAATGTGGCGGCTTAATTTTAGTGAGCAGACACCAGACACTATTACTATTAAGTGACAGTCGCAGCTCAGTTAATAGTAGTGATTCCTGGCAGACGGTTCATACCTTACACAGATACCAGTGTTGTAGTCCCTAAAAAATAAATATAACCTTTTTTTTCATAAAAAAAACCTAAGCCACGTGACCCCAACTGCAAGTAAATCATAACCACAACCTCCCATAATCCCCAACTGTAAATTAACACTAACTCCTTGTAAACCCTATCTGCAAGTGAACTCTAACCACACACTGCTGTAATCCATAACTGCAAGATAGCCTTAGCCACAGCCTACTGAAACCCCAACCACAAGTTAACCCATAACAAAATAAATAGTTAACCTCCTTAAAACAAAACAATCCGCATCTAAGCATTTTCCACTTCACATAAAACCACCCCAGAGGCCCCCCTAAGTCTTAAACTACCAAAAGTAAAAATAAAGTACATTTTAATCAAATAAGCAGTTGCTTTTAATTTACAAACCCCTCCATAAATGAAAGAAACAGCACTCTTTCCTTGCCTTTGATGGCTGTTAAATGAATAAAGGCATCAAAACATACGCAGCTGTCACTCCATGGAGAGTCCAGCATAAGACCCAGGCTTTAGTTTGTTGAGTCTTGTTACAAGTCTGTCTCAAGCTCCCAACACAAGTGAAGCACCAAAGTCCCTATAATAACATATATTTATCATCTGCTGCCTACATTACTGCTGATACCCATAGGATGTCAGACTTGATGCTTGCTGCCAAAGAGACGCTCAAGAAGACATTTTACAGTCGATTTATTTGAACTTAGCGTTATATTTTTTAATAAAATATCAATTTACTATTAAAATATTTACTTTGTTGTATCTGCATTTTTTATCAGATTGAGGAATTTACTCAAAAATATGTTACAAGTTAGGCATAGAGCATTTTAGTCATTCCCTGCTAAATAGTTTTGCAAATTCTCTTTCAGAGAGACTAACAGAATGCTGCTTGTCTTGTGCATCTTTTAATGCTTTATCTTATTGTTCCGGTTTTTGTTGGAATAAAGGAAAGTTTTTTTACCTGCCTTGAGGCTCGCTGGATTCTTTACAATTCTCAGTTTAAATTCTCTTTCATGTCGAAATAATTTGCCTTTTTGTAGAATTTTTTATAATTATTAATTATACCATAATACGATTTTAGGAGCACTAAAAACTTATATATGTCTGTCTCTCCACTGTTGGTTTGTGTAACTGCAAACATTTGTAAAGTTAAATAAAACCACAAACCTTTTAATACCACAAAATTAAAACAGGCTGAGCTAAAACTACCATGAACATTTACAAATAGCATTTTGCAATTTTCACTACATTTATTGCCTCAACTGGTCTTTAAAGGGACACTAAACCCTATTTCTTTCTTTCATGATTCAGATAGAAAATACAAAAGTAAACATTCCAATTTACTTCTATTATCTAATTAGCTTAATTCTTAAGATATCCTTTGTTGAAGAAATATCAATGCACATGGATGAGCCAATCACATGAGGTATCTATGTGCAGCCACCAATCGGCAGTTTCGGAGACTATCTAGAAATGCTTTTCAGCAAAGGATATCAAGATAGTGAAGCAGATTAGATAATGGAAGTAAATTAGAAAGTTGTTTAAAAGTGCATGCTCTTTCTAAATCATAAAAAAAAAAAAATATTTGTGTTTCATGTCCCTTTAATGAGTATGGGCCTAATATTCAAAACTTTACCGCTCAGGCAAGATATTCTAAGAAGTCTCTTTAAAACACAAATTTTATCTTGAGAAATGTTTATATTGTTATGTAATGTTCTTTATGTGAAACAGAGACTCCTACATTACAAAATCTAAACAAAATCACAAAGATTTTGTGTGATTTTTCTCCATGCCAGCGAGGTTTTGAATGTCAGGCCCTAAGTGTAAATTAGGTTTATTTCTACTTAATGGATGTATTACTACAATAAATATATAGTTAATGAGTTATTTGCATAGTTATTGTAGACATTTCTTGTGGCATCTTTAATGTAAGTAAAAGGGATTTTAGAACCGTATTCAAATGGCTTCTTTGTTCAATATTCTGCAGTTCTGTCATTTTTTCTTTCTAGAAACATTTAAAATATTTTGCCACAAGATGGCGCTGTCTGATATAAAGTGGGATTTTACAAACTAATAATGCAAATTAAAGGATAAAAAGAGTGTACTTCAGCACGCTTGAATTAAAATGCCACAGCAATATTGATATTGTATGGTGCTGAAGAGTTATGTAAGTAAATGAAGTGAGACACAATCATATAAACTACACAGCCAACGTATGTGTGCTGTTCTTGCCTAAGAAGTGAATGGGACAAGGATTAAACTCTCCAGCTTTTTTTTTTTTATGAATTTGGTTAAAACATATGAGCTACCCAGAATGATGAGAAGTTAGTCATAATAAATGATATATAGATGTATGTAAAACACTGCAAATGTTAGGAGCCAGTCAATAACCTGTCTAAATGTACTGAGATAAGAGGCAGCATTCAAGGGCTTAGAAATCAGTTTATGAGCCTAACAAGGTTTACATTTCAACAAAGAATACCAAGAGAGCAGAGCAAATTTGATAAAAAAGCAAAATTTGAAAGTTGTTTAAAATTGCATGTGCTATCTGAAAGTTTAAATTTGACTTGACTGTCCCTTTAAGCACTCAAACTCAGAGTGGCTACCTGCATACGTGAAGTAATTGCAATAAAACATTTATCAAAGCTTCAACTAGAATCTCGTAGTTAAACTGCTCCCTTTTCAAAGGGCACTCAACCTCCTCAGTTCAGAAGCAAAGAGCTGGAGAACATTTGACCTGACCTTTCTAGTCACTAAGTTGTGATGAGGACACACTCCTGTTGAGGGATGAGCCAATAATGTCCCCAAGTAAGTGTGTTTCTGATGTCATTTGCCTGGGGCAGAGGTACTTCCTCGTTATTGAGGTGGGTAGGGAGCCCATATTTCAGCAACCTCTACACATTTCTTCAAGTTATTCCTTCCCCCTTCCAAAGTCACCCCCCATCTACCCATCATTTTCAATGCTTCATCTATTTTGTGGAACTCCCTTCCTTGCCCTATCACCAAGTTCATTATTTTAAATGGTGCCTGAAATTCCAGGTATTTAGAGAAGCATAAAATGATATAATTTATTATTACTATTATTATTAATAGCAACAACAACAACAATAAAATTATTTTTTCTTCACCTGCTTAATTTAAAACCACCATCTGGGAGAAAATGCTTTTGACTCTTTTACCAGCCTCTAGATTGTAGGTTCCAATGGGAACAGGCCTTAATACATTATAGTCTGTATTAGAAGTATGTTTTACTCTTAAACTGGCATTTTATGTTCATTTGTGTAAAGCTACAGACACAGAATAGGTTCGCACTAAATAAATATAACATAATAATGATATTGAGAGCTGTGTTATTAAAGACTTTGTAAATAGCAATTGATAATGAAGGAGCTGCGAGAGCTCCCAATTACATCACAATTTACAATTATCTAATTTTGCCACTCTGTCTTACTGTAATTCCTTCCATTCTTTACTTTCTATTTTCTGTACGAGAATCCTAAGACCACCCAAACGAAGACCAGGAATATTCAAACTCATCCTTATTATACTGAACTTAACATGGATTCACACATACACCAATCCATAACGCCCAACACCTCCATTGCCCCATGTCTTCAACCTGAAATGTTAGTTGAGCAGATATAATCTAGTAAGCAACTTTGTTGAATCTTGTTGACAAATTCATTTGAAGTGGTTTTTAACGCTCCTGCTCAAGCGGGATAACGGGCAGCACTCATATTACAAGTTGAAAGTAAAATGTTTTTGCTCGCATGCTAACCCGACACACATAAAAAGCCAAACTTATAATGTATTCCCCATAGTCAATGGAGCAAAAAAAGTGGGGGAAAAACCTAACACCATCCACACAACCAACGCCCCCAAATAAAAACCTACCTAAAAAAACCTAAGCTCCCCATTGCCCTGAAAAGGGCATTTGGATGGGCATTGCCCTTAAAAGGGCATTTAGCTCTTTTACGGTGCCCAAAGTACCTAATCTAAAAATAAAACCCACCCAATAAACCCTTAAAGAACCTAACACTAACTCCCGAAGATCCACTTACAGTTTTTGAAGACCGGACATCCATCCTCATCCAGCCGGGAGAAGTCTTCATCCAAGCAGCAAGAAGTCTTCCTCCAGGCGGGCAGAAGTCTTCATCCAGACGGCATCTTCTATCTTCATCCTTCCGACGCGGAGCGGCTCCATCTTCCAAGACATCCGGCGCGGAGCATCTTCTTCATACGGTCCCAGCCGTACACGGAAGGTTCCCTTTAAGGGACGTCATCCAAAATGGCATCCCTTGAATTGCGATTGGCTGATAGAATTCTATCCGCCAATCGGAATTAAAGGGTAAAAAATTATATTGGCTGATGCAATCAGCCAATAGGATTGAGCTTTAATCCTATTGGCTGATCCAATCAGTCTATAGGATTGAGCTTGCATTCTATTGGCTGATTGGAACAGCTAATAGAATGCGAGCTCAATTCTATCAGCCAAGAGGATTTTTTACCCTTTAATTCCAATTGGCTGATAGAATTCTGATAGAATGGCCAAGAAATCAAATTCTGCCAAGGTATGTAAACTTATGAGCACAACTGTGTGTATATATATATATATATATATATATATATATATATATATATATATATATATATATATATATATATACACACACACACACACACAGTATATATATATATATACATACATACATACATACACACATATACACACATACATACAGACACACACACACACACACACAGTATATATATATATATATATATATATACATACATACATACACACATATACACACATACATACATACACACACACACACACACACACACACACCTATACATCTTTAGACATGTGTATGTCTTTATGTATGTATGTATGTATGTATGTGTGTATATGTGTGTATGTATGTATGTATGTATGTATGTATGTATGTAGGTATCTCAATGTCTCTAACAACTGACACCTCATATCTTTGAGCCCTTATAACCTTTTGTGCACTATTTTTTTGTAATAATGTTTACTAGATGTGTTATAATAAGTGTAACTGTAGTGTTTAATATACTTTTGATGTGTTTTGTGACACTTTTTTGTCTTGCGAAACAGTTAACCAGAGCTCCGGGGACACTCTATCCCGATGAGTGTTAACTTCTATTGCGCTCAAGCAATCGAGTTTACTTGTAACTAACTGCACTACACTCGTAAGCTGGCCCTTGATTGGGTAAAAGAACTACAGCATACATGGATTTCAGTTCAGCCAACCTTAAAAATTAAAACTGGCCTTTATTTTATGCAACAAGGTTCAGTATTGTAATGTGAAACTTAAAGCTCTTAGAATGAGATTAAAGGTTTTGGCTGGATTGATATTGGTGTATACAGTGGAAAAGTTCTTGGCAAGCATAACCAGCGCTAAACAAGGAAGACGTTTGTGTGGTGCCATCTTCAAACAGTGAAACTGAATACAAACTAATAGAGGAAAAACCGGCAAGGCAGTGATTAGAGCAGTCATGGTGAGTATGTAAAACCTTTTATAAGACCTGGAGAAGATATTCTTTAAGTAAAACAGAAGGATTTAGTAAGTAACTGAAGCCTAGATCCAATGCTAAGCACCAGCAAATAGACTTTAACCCCTTAACGACCGAGGACGTGCAGGGTACGTCCTCAAAAAAAAGGCAGTTAATGCCTGAGAACGTACCCTGCACGTCCTCGGTGTGGAAAGCAGCTGGAAGCGATCCTGCTCGCTTCCAGCTGCTTTCCGGTTATTGCAGTGATGCCTCGATATGGAGGCATCCTGCAATAACCTTTGGTAGCCATCCGGTGCAGAGAGAGCCACTCTGTGGCCCTCTCTGCACCGGAGATCGGTGGCTCCCTGCGTTGGTGGGTGGGAGCCGGACCGGGAGGCGGGTGGCGGCCATCGATGGCCCTGGTTATGTGCAGGGGGGGCGGGATCGTGGGCGGGGATGAGCGGGGGCGCGCACGGACGCGCGCGTGTGCACGGGAGGGCGGGGGCGGGCGCGTGCACGGGGAGGGAGCGGGTGGGAACCGCTACACTACAGAAAATGTATTAATAAAAAAAGTATAAATGTCTAAATATTTAAAAAAAAAAAAAAGATCAGCAAGGTGGTGGGGGTTTGTCTGTGTGGGGGGGGGAAGCTACACTACAGAAAAAAGCCAAACAAAAATAAAAAAAGCACTTTTTTTTGCAAACTGGGTACTGGCAGACAGCTGCCAGTACCCAAGATGGCCCCCAATGAGGCAGAGGGGAGGGTTAGAGAGCGGTTTTGGGGGGGATCAGGGAGGTTGGGGGCTAAGGGGGGGATCCTACACCCTAGCATATGAAAATATGCTAAAAAAAATTTTTTTTTTTTTTTTTTTTTTTTTTAAAAACCCTTTTATTTTAGTACTGGCAGACTTTCTGCCAGTACTTAAGATGGCGGGGACAATTGTGGGGTGGGGGAGGGAAGGGAGCTGTTTGGGAGGGATCAGGGGGTGGGATGTGTCAGGTGGGAGGCTGATCTCTACACTAAAGCTAAAATTAACCCTGCAAGCTCCCTACAAACTCCCTAATTAACCCCTTCACTGCTAGCCATAATACACGTGTGAGGCGCAGCAGGATTTAGCAGCCTTCTAATTACCAGAAAGCAACGCCAAAGTCATATATGTCTGCTATTTCTGAACAAAGGGGATCCCAGACAAGTATTTACAACCATTTGTGCCATAATTGCACAAGCTGTTTGTAAATTATTTCAGTGAGAAACCTAAAATTGTGAAAAATTTAACTTTTTTTTCAATTTGATCGCATTTGGCGGTGAAATGGTGGCATGAAATATACCAAAATGTGCCTAGATCAATACTTGGGGTTGTCTACTATACTACACTAAAGCTAAAATTAACCCTACAAGCTCCCTAAAAGCTCCCTAATTAACCCCTTAACTGCTGGGCATAATACACTTGTGGTGCGCAGTGGCATTTAGCGGCCTTCTAATTACCAAAAAGCAACGCCAAAGCCATATATGTCTGCTATTTCTGAACAAAGGGGATCCCAGAGAAGAATTTACAACCATTTATGCCATAATTGCACAAGTTGTTTGTAAATAATTTCAGTGAGAAACCAAAAGTTTGTGAAAAAATTTGTGAAAAAGTGAACGATTTTTTGTATTTGATCGCATTTGGCGGTGAAATGGTGGTATGAAATATACCAAAATTGTCCTAGATCAATACTTTGGGATGTCTACTAAAAAAAAATATATACATGTCAAGGGATATTCAGGGATTCCTGAAAGATATTAGTGTTCTAATGTAACTAGCGCTAATTTTGGAAAAAAGTGGTTTGGAAATAGCAAAGTGCTACTTGTATTTATGGCCCTATAACTTGCAAAAAAAGCAAAGAACATGTAAACATTGGATATTTCTAAACTCAGGATAAAATTTTGAAACTATTTAGCATGGGTGTTTTTTGGTGGTTGTAGATATGTAACAGATTTTGGGGGTCAAAGTTAGAAAAAGTGTGTTTTTTTCAATTTTTCCTCATATTTTATATATTTTTTTATAGTAAATTATAAGATATGATGAAAATAATGGTATCTTTAGAAAGTCCATTTAGTGGCGAGAAAAACGGTATATAATATGTGTGGGTACAGTAAATGAGTAAGAAGAAAATTACAGCTAAACACAAACACCGCAAAAATGTAAAAATAGCCTTGGTCCCAAACGGACAGAAAATGGAAAAGTGCTGTGGTCATTAAGGGGTTAAAGGGACACTGAACTCAATTTTTTTCTTTTGTGATTCAGATAGAGCATGCAATTTTAAGCAACTCTCTAATTTACTCCTATTATCAAATTGTCTTCCATCTCTTGGTATCTTTATTTGAAATGCAAGAATGTAAGTTTAGATGCCAGCCCATTTTTGGTGAATAACCTGGGTTATTCTTGCTGATTGGTGGATAAATTCATCCACCAATAAAAATGTGCTGTCCAGAGTTCTGAAACAAAAAAGAAGCTTAGATGCCTTCTTTTTCAAATAAAGATAGCAAGTGAACGAAAAAAAAATGATAATAGGAGTAAATTAGAAAGTTGCTTAAAATTGCATGCTCTATCTGAATCACGAAAGAAAAAATTTGGATTCAGTGTCCCTTTAAGGTGCATAAGGCAATGCAGGCAAGATAGTGGTAAGTAGCAACAGGTAACAACACTTCTAGGTTTTTCAAAGGATCCCCTACAGCATCGGAGCACATGTATTTTAGATGTATGGAAATACAATATTATTTTATAATAAACTAAAATGAATTGCAACTAAACAGTAATTTGCAGTTAAAACACCCAAATGATTTTTCCCCTTTTGCAGATAATTTATTAGGGAAAACAAATAATATAGGATGAGATAACACAAATACCTACAAGCTAAAACATCCCAATTGTTCATGTGAGCTCTATTTAAAAGAGAATAGACACCACAGTACATTTAGGACTCATTCAACCTAAAGATGCAATGAAAAAAACCCCACTACAATTCTCCCACTACAGTTAACCCTAATTGCAAGACCCTTGTGACTCCACACTGTAAATACCACTAACACAGTATCAACATGAGCCCACACAAATGCATTAAACATTAACTGTTATTAACCCCTTAGCTCCCAGCACTAACCAATGCAAAAAAACAAAAAAAAACAACACACCACACAATTAACCACCAAGATACTGGCCACTAAAAAAGCATACCTACTGCTAGTACACCTAGCAGAAGGTGCACCTTTAGCCTATTCAACCAATTGTCATATCACAATGTCTCTCTGCTAAGTTCTGAATCCCCTTAGCACTGTGTTTTTTTAAAACAAAACAAAACAAAAATACCTGTAAAACAAGTAAATAAATATTGCTATTAAAAATACTAGTGAGAACAAAACTAGCCATTCTTTAACAGGCTCTTCTTCAAACAAACAATCTCCCACTGTAGTCTGGCTCCCTTTTTATAGAAAAAAAATGTGGTCTAGGACATGAGTGGGTTAATGTAAAATATTAGCCAGCCTCTCATTCCAATTATGTATATTAGCTGTAATAGTCTTTACAACTAAGGTGTAAATAAAGATTGGAGGTTGTACTAGTCAAGGAGGGTGCTTACTACAAGGGGTTAGGGAGGTCAATTTCAGTGAGGGGTATTTGCAATTAGGGGGTTAAATGTGCTGAGGGTTCTGAAGGGGGTCACTGTTAGTGTTAATGACACTGGGGGAATTTCAAGGTTAGGATTAATTTCTGATTAGGGGTGAGGGAGTAATGTTTATTTGTGGCACGAAGGTCAACTTTTAAATTTTAGGGTCTATAACACTCATACTAATGTAACATAAGCACCAAGGTTAAAGACAATTAAGACAAAAAGGCTGTTTACTAAGACCAGGTGAAAGGTGACACTATTATTTAGTGGGTGCAAGCAGTGAGAGGTCACTAAATGTCATAGGCTTAAAAACAATCTGGTCACTAAAATGGATTTACTACACCAATTGTATTGCATGAGTTCTAGTCCTGAATGTTTATTGTGAAAGATTATTCAAGAAATATAATAATCCAAGTAAGTGGAGATTACTTCTTGGAATCACTGTGACATTTTTATGGTCATTTTCTATAACAGGTTTGTTAACTTAATATAACAGCTGACATCTATCTTTGACTTTTATGTATCCACATCTTTTGGAAATCTTCTATACTGAGATATATTTCTGTATATAATCACATAGCTAGGTTTGTTGTCTAAAACAAGGGGCTCCATTTATCAAAGCACTGAGGCAGCTTTGGAGCCTTACCATCCTTGGTGACTGACATGTTGTGCAAGAGCGGAGTAGCACTACACAACTTGTGCAGTAATAAATGTAGGCAGCAGACAAGCAGCTAGAAACCTCACCCTCCTACTACATCATTAATACACATCTACATATCTTCGTATAATCCTCTTATGGCTTACCTGAATATTTCCCTATTTCTCTCATGTACCTACCTCACTGGATCCAGAGGTCTCCTCTTCCCACCACCAGGTCTGCATTGCTGCTTGGGGTTTGCCTGCTGTTGGCACTCAGTGTGGCCCCAACGTTTTCCCCACAGGGACGCACACCTAGGGGTAATAATAACCCTGGTGCTCCTTCCTATAGACATGCATGTTGCCCACCTGCATGCACTTCTCGTCTTCCTAGTAGCCCAGCGGCATAGAATACTATTTCTGTCCACTTACACAGGTAATCATCATACTCCTGCTGCTAGAAACACCCCTTAGCTTTTTTTGCTGCTGAAATTCTGCTTTTTTATTTTGGCCTATTCCAGCTTACTAGCGTTTTCTTGTTTGTGCTATTAAATTATTTGCCTGATATTGGAAAGCCTCTTGATCTTCAATTGCCTGCTTTGACCTCGGTAAGCCTCTTGACCTTACCTTGCCAGCCACCTGCCCTGACCTCAGAATGCCTCTGAGAGAGACCTCTGTAAGTTCTGCCGATTTAGCCATGACAATTTCTACTAGGGATGGGCACATTGGCTAATAATAAAAATGTTTGTCACATTGATTTTTAGACAAGTGTTAAATGATCTATAAATATTCAACTCCACTCATTTTTTTCAAACAAATATTATCCCTTTATTGAATGTAACATTTGATTATCAAATAAAACATTTGACCATTTGAACATTGAATTTAACATATCTCTAATCTTCTATTTCAAATACACAGATAAGCATTGAAATAAAGTTGATGATACACTTTCTACCAGCCATGAAACACAGTCAATTCTCTGCTTATACATAACTTTCATAAATTCCATTTTAATAAATAAAACCCCTATGAAAGAGACATACATACCTTAAGGTAACTTCTGCCCTTTTACCAAATGTCACAAGAAAAAAAAAGACTAACGTAAGTAAATAAATATTATGTAACAGTTAGAAAAATGTGGAATAGGGCATAATAGTTAATTAACACAAATCGACTTCTGTTATATTAAACGGTAACTTTATTTTCAGTGGAGAATTCTGGTAAAAAAATAAGAAACTCTACTAAAAATACAGATTAACAATAAAAAGGCAAGTACATTTTAGGAATGTAATTAGATATTACAACATATCTTTTGGCACTGAAAATGTGAGTGGGATATAAATATTTTTTATAAATACAGAGCACTTTAGGATAAAAAAAAGGAAAAGATAATTACAGAAACTATGTAAAATAACATTATTAATATATATATATATATATATATATATATATTTTTTTTTTTTTTATATATAATGTTAAACTAAACTAACCCAGCTACAACTAAAAAGGCATGCAGGCAGCTGCTAGTTTACAAATTATCTGATATGTACCATTTGATTAAAAAACAAAAATAAAAATAATAATTTATTTGTAACTATTATAATAATGAAAAGATTCAGCCCATAAACTGACTTAGTAAGACCGCTGCTACTTAACCTAGCAGTCGTAAGACCGCTACTACTTAACCTAGCAGTTGTAAGACTGCTGCTACTTAACCTAGCAGTCATAAGACCGCTGCTACTTAACCTATCTGCGACACTTCAGGTTGCAGATTGCAATCATCTCAATCCAATTTTTTTCATTTATTAAAATATATGTCTAGGTTCACTTTATTTATTTAACCATGACATTTTACTGTTGCAATAATTATACAAATGAGACAAACTCAAAACTGTCAGTGGCACGTTATAATTCATGTATAAAAATTATTTAAATACAAGTAATTTTTAGTATGCTAACATAATATAAAAGGAAATTTAAATAATGGGCACATGCCTTTGGGCTGAAAATTATTTATAAAATAACAGTTTTGTTGAAACTTGCACACCACATGAAAATCAATATTAAACTGTGTAGAACCTAATAATACATCTAATTTGAATAGTATAGTAAGACTAAAGCTGCAAGCTTTCAATAATCAATACCAGCTACAATTAAACTAATTTACAGAGAAACAATTTGAATAAAATGTTTCAGTTTATACAAAAGCTTAGTCATTAAAACATTGCATTTGGTAACATATTTAAAAATCAAAATAAACTAAAATGAATGACCTTGATTAAAATAATGCATAATACCATGGCTTAAAGGGACATTAAAAATGTTGAGATTATTATATGTAGCATTTTATGTAGTAAAAACAAGAAACAAAACAAAAAACACAAAAATTTGCAGTATACTTAAATTCTTTATTTTTCTTCCTTTTAGTGTAATTTCATTTAAAAAAATGATGGTCTTTTCAATTCCTGATAAAAGTGGAAGTGCAAGCACTAGATATAAACCAGACCTCCCATCTGTCCCTATTATAGAGGGACAGTCCCTGATTCTGAGCTCAGACCCCCCTCCCCCTTGAGACAGTCATTTGTCCCTATTTGTAGAATTTCCCTTAGCCACCCTCTGAGAACTCAGACATGCCCATGAACTGCCCAGATACACCAACTGGAACCCAGACACACTCACAATCTCACCCAGACACACCCACAATCCCACCCAGACACACCCACAATACCAACCACTGACCACCCAATATCCTACCCTTCCAACACAGCTCCACCAGCAAAAAGGTGACGGGCCCCACCAACCTCCCGAGTCCCTTATACCCAGCCACAAATTTTGTGAGCTGTGTATAATCTACCATATTCCAGAGAGTTTCGGTTGTACACTCCAGTGACCCATTTATAATTGTTCCTAATTGGCCTTAGTAGAGAAGAAAACATAGGTTACAACATGGTGGCACCCATTGCTTTATGGATACCAGAACTTTACATTCTAAACAACTAATATAATTTTAAAACTTACAGCCACATATTATCCTTTGAACAACTACACTTCTGCTCATCTTTTCCCATGAAACAGAAAAATATAGCATCACTGAATTACCTCATGAAGACACTCATGTGAACTCTGAGTGTTGTTAAAAGGAAATTGTAGTGATACCTTATTTTTAATGCATCATTTACATTCAAGTAAGAATACCACAAACTTGCTTGGCATAACATTAGTGCATATTTTGATTATTTTGATTCTCCATATTTTAAATTAAATATATCTCCATTTTGTAGCAGCAGGTCCGTCTCATAGCCTGCTATGGTTTTATTTTTACAATACATCCCAATAGAGATAGAATTGTCTGATCCCATTAACATGAATAGCTTGAACGAGAGGACCACTGGTTGGCTGTACATTCACAGCCTTATTTAATTACAAAAATATATATATATAATGCCATAGATGAGCACTCTCACTTCTAAATTCAGCTGCGAGGGTGCTAGTGGGTAGTAGACAATAGTAGTAAAAGACTTGCACTCACTGGTCTTTTCAAACACCAAACTTTTAATGTAACGTTTCGGGGACAGGGTATCCTCGGTCTGAGGAAGGGGATACTCTGTCCCCGAAACGTTACATTAAAAGTTTGGTGTTTGAAAATACCAGTGAGTGCAAGTCTTTTGCTACTATTATAAAACAGAGGATTAGAAAAATGCTATTTGCTGTAAAGAAAAAAATGAATGCAAGTTAAAATATGCAAAACTAAAAATTGCACAATTAAATTTGGCATGCACCTTTACAATATTTTGATTGGACTGATTGCGACACATTACATTTGTGCATCACTTTCATGTCCCTTAAAATTCAATTAAAAAAAAAATACACCTCTTAAAATTGTAGATAATCTTAAAACTTGCAGCAATCTTATTACAATGAGGTTAAGTGCAATGATAATATCATAACAGAATCAATGCCCTTTATCTGAGTTCCTATGAGAGATGCACATGAAGGAAAAATTCTTGTAATGTCATTTATTAAAGTATTGGCAGTGTATAACAGTGAGGACACTGGTGAATTTATCATATGGGATTTCTCACCTCATCACAAATGAATGCAGAAGACATTCTGCTAAACAATATTATGAATGTACTTATTTGGTTGGGTGTCCTTTAGATCTTCTTAATCAAATTCTAAAAATGACTTTTTCTACCTCAAAAAAGCACAAATTTGCAAGTGCAAAAGCTTCATTGTTTATCTAAATTCACCATGTTTAGTGCAAAAGTACGTTTAGGATAAATTGAGAGGGTCCTGGCAATCTTATTTTAATTATTTCACTAATTGTGAATACAAATTTAGCAAGTTAAATTGATTACATAAAAAATGACAGCTTTATTCTACAAATAATGCTAACATAAATAAAAACATAATTTATGCTTACCTGATAAATTTATTTCTCTTGTAGTGTATCCAGTCCACGGATCATCCATTACTTGTGGGATATTCTCATTCCCAACAGGAAGTTGCAAGAGGACACCCACAGCAGAGCTGTCTATATAGCTCCTCCCCTCACTACCATATCTAGTCATTCGACCGAAAACAAGCAGAGAAAGGAGAAACCATAGGGTGCAGTGGTGACTGTAGTTTAAAATTAAAAAATACCTGCCTTAAAATGACAGGGCGGGCCGTGTACTGGATACACCACAAGAGAAATAAATTTATCAGGTAAGCATAAATTATGTTTTCTCTTGTAAGGTGTATCCAGTCCACGGATCATCCATTACTTGTGGGATACCAATACCAAAGCTAAAGTACACGGATGAAGGGAGGGACAAGGCAGGTACTTAAACGGAAGGTACCACTGCCTGTAAAACTTTTCTCCCAAAAATAGCCTCCAAAGAAGCAAAAGTATCAAATTTGTAGAATTTTGAAAAAGTATGAAGCGAAGACCAAGTTGCCGCCTTGCAAATCTGTTCAACAGATCCTCATTTTCAAAGGCCCATGTGGAAGCCACAGCTCTAGTAGAATGAGCTGTAATCCTTTCTGGAGGCTGCTGACCAGCAGTCTCATAGGCTAAGCGGATTATGCTTCTTAGCCAAAAAGAAAGAGGTTGCCGAAGCCTTTTGACCTCTCCTCTGTCCAGAGTAGAAAACAAACAAAGCAGATGTTTGATGAAAATCTTTAGTAGCTTGTAAGTAAAACTTTAAAGCACGAACCACGTCCAGATTGTGTAATAGACGCTCCTTCTTTGAAGAAGGATTAGGACACAAAGACGGAACAACAATCTCTTGATTGATATTCTTATTAGATACCACCTTAGGTAAAAACCCAGGTTTGGTACGCAGAACTACCTTATCTGCATGGAAGATCAGATAAGGAGAATCACATTGTAAGGCAGATAACTCGGAAACTCTACGAGCCGAGGAAATAGCTACCAAAAAAAGAACTTTCCAAGATAAAAGTTTGATATCTATGGAATGAAGAGGTTCAAACGGAACCCCCTGAAGAACTTTAAGAACCAAATTTAAGCTCCAAGGTGGAGCAACAGGTTTAAACACAGGCTTGATTCTAACTAAAGCCTGACAAAATGCCTGAACGTCTGGGGCATCCGCCAGGCGCTTGTGCAAAAGAATAGATAGCGCAGAAATCTGTCCCTTTAAGGAACTAGCTGACAATCCTTTCTCCAATCCATCTTGGAGAAAAGATAATATCCTGGGAATCCTGACCTTACTCCATGAATAGCCCTTAGATTCACACCAATAAAGATATTTACGCCATATTTTATGATAGATTTTCCTGGTGACAGGCTTCCCTGCCTGAATCAAGGTATCAATGACTGACTCGGAGAAACCACGCTTTGATAAAATCAAGCGTTCAATCTCCAGGCAGTCAGCCTCAGAGAAATTAGATTTGGATGGTTGAAAGGACCTTGAAGTAGAAGGTCCTGTCTCAGCGGCAGAGTCCATGGTGGAAAGGATGACATGTCCACCAGATCTGCATACCAAGTCCTGCGTGGCCACGCAGGTGCTATCAAGATCACCGATGCTCTCTCCTGCTTGACTTTGGCAATCAGACGAGGGAGCAGAGGAAACGGTGGAAACACATAAGCCAGGTTGAAGGACCAAGGTGCTGCTAGAGCATCTATCAGCGTTGCCTTGGGGTCCCTGGACCTGGATCCGTAACAAGGAAGCTTGGCGTTCTGGCGAGACGCCATGAGATCCAGTTCTGGTTCGCCCCAACGAAGAACCAATTGTGCAAACACCTCCGGATGGAGTTCCCACTCCCCCGGATGAAAAGTCTGACGACTTAGAAAATCCGCCTCCCAGTTCTCTACACCTGGGATATGGATAGCTGATAGGTGGCAAGAGTGAATCTCTGCCCAGCGAATTATCTTTGAGACTTCTAACATCGCTAGGGAACTCCTTGTTCCCCCTTGATGGTTGATGTAAGCCACAGTCGTGATGTTGTCTGACTGAAATCTGATGAACCTCATTGTCGCTAGATGAGGCCAAGCCTGAAGAGCATTGAATATCGCTCTTAGTTCCAGAATGTTTATTGGAAGGAGTGACTCCTCCTGAGTCCACGATCCCTGAGCCTTCAGGGAGTTCCAGACTGCACCCCAACCTAGAAGGCTGGCATCTGTCGTTACAATTGTCCAATCTGGCCTGCGAAAGGTCATACCTTTGGACAGATGGGCCCGAGATAGCCACCAGAGAAGAGAATCCCTGGTCTCTTGGTCCAGATTCAGTAAAGGGGACAAATCTGTGTAATGCCCATTCCACTGACTGAGCATGCATAGTTGCAGCGGTCTGAGATGTAGGCGTGCAAACGGCACTATGTCCATTGCCGCTACCATTAAGCCGATTACTTCCATGCACAGAGCCACTGAAGGGCGAGGAATGGAATAAAGAACACGGCAGGAATTTAGAAGTTTTGATAACCTGGACTCCGTCAGGTAAATTTTCATTTCTACAGAATCTATCAGAGTACCTAGGAAGGAAACTCTTGTGAGGGGGGATAGAGAACTCTTTTTCTCGTTCACCTTCCACCTATGCGACCTCAGAAATGCCAACACTATGTCCATATGAGACTTGGCAATTTGGAAGTTTGACGCCTGAATCAGGATGTCTTCTAAATAAGGGGCCACTGCTATGCCCAGTGGCCTTAGGACCGCCAGAAGCGACCCCAGAACCTTCGTAAAAATTCTTGGGGCTGTAGCTAACCCAAAGGGAAGAGCTACAAACTGGTAGTGCCTGTCTAGGAAGGCAAACCTGAGAAACCGATGATGATCTTTGTGTATCGGAATGTGCAGATAAGCATCCTTTAAATCCACTGTAGTCATGTATTGACCCTCCTGGATCATAGGTAGGATGGTACGAATAGTCTCCATCTTGAATGATGGAACTCTGAGGAATTTGTTTAAGATCTTTAGATCCAAAATTGGTCTGAAGGTTACCTCTTTTTTGGGAACCACAAACAGATTTGAGTAAAATCCCTGTCCCTGTTCCTCCTTTGGGACTGGATGGATCACTCCCATAACTAGGAGGTCTTGTACACAGTGTAAGAATGCCTCTCTCTTTATCTGGTTTGCAGATAATTGTGAAAGGTGAAATCTCCCATTTGGGGGGGAAGCTTTGAAGTCCAGAAGATATCCCTGGGATATAATTTCCAACGCCCAGGGATCCTGGACATCTCTTGCCCACGCCTGTGCGAAGAGCGAAAGTCTGCCCCCTACTAGATCCGTTACCGGATAGGGGGCCGTTCCTTCATGCTGTCTTAGAGACAGCAGCAGGTTTTTTGGCCTGCTTACCCTTGTTCCAGGTCTGGTTAGGTCTCCAGACCGTCTTCGACTGAGCAAAAGTTCCCTCTTGTTTTTCATTAGAGGAAGTTGATGCCGCACTTGCCTTGAAGTTTGAAAGTCACGAAAATTGTTTGGCCCTTGGTTTTTTTGACCTATCCTTAGGAAGGGCATGACCTTTTCCTCCAGTGATATCAGCAATAATCTCCTTCAAACCAGGCCCGAATTGGGTCTGCCCCTTGAAGGGAATGTTAAGCAGCTTTGATTTTGAAGTAACGTCAGCTTACCCTGATTTAAGCCATAGCGCTCTGCGCGCCTGGATAGCAAAACCAGAATTCTTAGCCGTTAGTTTAGTCAAATGAACAATGGCATCAGAAACAAAAGAATTGTCTATCTTAAGTGCTCTAAGCTTGTCAAGTATTTCATCCAATGGAGTCGCTACCTGTAGAGCCTCTTCCAGAGACTCAAACCAGAACGCCACAGCAGCAGTGACAGGCGCAATGCATGCAAGGGGCTGTAGGATAAAACCTTGTTGAATAAACATTTTCTTAAGGTAACCCTCTAACTTTTTATCCATTGGATCTAAGAAAGCACAACTGTCCTCGACAGGGATAGTAGTACGCTTTGCTATAGTAGAAACTGCTCCCTCCACCTTAGGAACTGTCTGCCATAAGTCCCGTGTGGTGGCGTCTATTGGAAACATTTTTCTAAAAACAGGAGGGGGAGAGAACGGCACACCTGGTCTATCCCATTCCTTAGTAATAATTTCTGTAAACCTTTTAGGTATTGGAAAAACATCAGTACACACCGGCACTGCATAGTATTTATCCAGTCTACACAATTTCTCTGGCACTGCAATTGTATCACAGTCATTCAGAGCAGCTAAAACCTCCCTGAGTAACACGCGGAGGTGTTCAAGCTTAAATTTAAATGTAGAAATATCAGAATCAGGTTGCATCATCTTCCCTGAGTCAGAAATATCACCCACAGAAAGAAGCTCTAATTCTTCAGCTTCTGCATATTGTGAGGCAGTATCAGACATAGTTCTTAAAGCGTCAGTATGCTCTGTATTTCGTCTAACTCCAGAGCTATCTCGCTTTCCTCTAAATACAGGTAGTCTGGCTAATACCACTGACAGTGTATTATCCATGACTGCCGCCCTGTCTTGTAAAGTAAACGCTATGGGCGCCCTGGATGTACTTGGCGCCATTTGAGCGGGAGTCAAAGGATCTGACACGTGGGGAGAGTTAGTCGGCATAACTTCCCCCTCGTCAGATTCCTCTGGTGATACATTTTTTAAAGACAGAATATGATCTTTATTGCTTAAAGTGAAATCAGTACATTTGGTACACATTCTAAGAGGGGGTTCCACCATGGCTTTTAAACATAATGAACAAGGAGTTTCCTCTATGTCAGACATGTTTATACAGACTATCAATGAGACTAGCAAGCTTGGAAAACACTTTAAATCAAGTTAACAAGCAAATATAAAAAACTGTACTGTGCCTTTAAGAGAAACAAATTTTGTCAGAATTTGAAAAACAGTGAAAAAAGGCAGTAAATCAAACAAAATTTTTACAGTGTGTATAATAAGCTAACAGAGCATTGCGCACACTTGCAAATGGATGATTAACCCCTTAGTTCAAAAACTGGATCAAAAAAACGATATAGACGTTTTTTAACAGTCACAACAAACTGCCACAGCCTTGCTGTGGAGCCTACCTTCCCCAACAAATGATTTTGGAAGCCTAAAAGCCCTTTAGAGATGTCCTGTAGCATTCAGGGAACTCCTGGATGTCTCAGTCTGTAATAGTTAATGCACAAAAAAGCACTAAACTAGGCCCCTCCCACTCATAGTAACACAGTGGAAAGCCTCAGGGAACTGTTTCTAGGCAAATTTAAGCCAGCTATGTGGAAAAAAACTAGGCCCCAATAAAGTTTTATCACCAAAGTATATATCAAAACGTTTAAACACGCCAGCAAACGTTTTATATTGTAAATATAAAAGAGTATTACCTCAGAAAGTAAGCATGATACCAGTCGCTATTAAATCACTGTATTCAGGCTTACCTTACATAAATTTGGCATTAGCAGCATTTTCTAGCCTTCATTTCATCTTCTAGAAAAATATTAACTGCACATACCTCATAGCAGGATAACCTGCACGCCATTCCCCCGCTGAAGTTATCTCTCTCTTCAGACATGTGTGAGAACAGCAATGGATCTTAGTAACAACCTGCTAAAATCATAGAAATACCAGGCAGATTCTTCTTTTTTCCTGCGTGGAACAAAATAGCACAACTCCGGTACTATTTAAAAATAATAAACTCTTGATTGAAGCAAAATAACAGCTACATTTCACCACTTATGTCTTACTACCTCCATGTTTGTTGAGAGTTGCAAGAGAATGACTGGGTATGGTAGTGAGGGGAGGAGCTATATAGACAGCTCTGCTGTGGGTGTCCTCTTGCAACTTCCTGTTGGGAATGAGAATATCCCACAAGTAATGTATGATCCGTGGACTGGATACACCCTACAAGAGAAAAGAGAGAAGCGCTCAACCTGGGAACAAACAATAGCATAATATCTTGTTCTATGGCTAGTTACCACCCAAGAAGCAGCCTATTTTTTCTCAACATGTGCCTTTCACAGAGAAGAACTTTCCTGACTTAACAGTACCGTCCAGCCCCAAAATACCAGGCAATCCCTCTCTGAACGAGAGAAATGGCAAAACCCCAGATGTACATTTCGGCCTAGTGTGGGTCTCATCAGTGAGGTGCAGCCATATCCCTCTAGGCACACTGAACAACGGGTCTACGTCTGGATTCCGGCATCACACTTAGGGAGGCTTCCCTAAGAGTCATAATTTGCATAAATAAAAAGAAAGAAGCGCTCAACCTGGGAATGAACAATAGCATAATAGCTTGTTCTATGGCTAGATACCACCCTAGAAACAGCCTATTTTTGCTCAACATGTGCCTTTCACAGAGAAGAACTTTCCTGTAGCATTTCAGTCTGATCCTGACTTAACAGTAGAGTCCAGCCCCGAAATACCAGGCAATCCCTCTCTGAACGAGAGAAATGGAAAAACCCCAGGCGTACTTTTCTGCCTAGTGTGGGCCTCATCAGTGAGGTGCAGCCATATCCCTCTAGGCACACTGAGAAACGGGTCCACATCTGGATTCCCGAATCACGCTTAGGGAGACTTCCCTAAGAGTCATAATTTGCATAAATAAAAAGAGAGAATCCAGATGTAGACCCGTTGCTCAGTGTGCCTAGAGGGATATGGCTGCACCTCACTGACGAGGCCCACACTAGGCGGAAACGTACGTCTGGGGTTTTGCCATTTCTCTCATTCAGAGAGGGATTGCCTGGTATTTCGGGGCTGGACTGTACTGTGAAGTCAGGATCAGACTGATATGCTACAGGAAAGCTGTTCTATATGAAAGGCACATGTTGAGCAAAAATAGGCTGCTTCTTGAGTGATAACTAGTCGTAGAACAAGCTATTATGTATTGTTTGTTCCCAGGTTGAGTGCTTCTCTCTTTTTTTTTAAATGCAAATTATGACTCTTAGGGAAGTCTCCTTAAGCGTGATGTGGGAATCCAGACGTGGACCCGTTGCTCAGTGTGCCTAGAGGGATATGACTGCACCTCACTGACAAGGCCCACACTAGGCGGAAACGTACGTCTGGGGTTATGCCATTTCTCTTGTTCAGAGAAGGATTGCCTGGTATTTCGGGGCTGGACTGTACTGTTAAGTCAGGATCAGACATATCTGCTACAGGAAAGTTCTTCTCTGTTAAAGGCACATGTTGAGCAAAAAAGAGGCTGCTTCTTGGGTGGTAACTAGCCATAGAACAAGCTATTATGCTATTGTTCATTCCCAGGTTGAATGCTTCTCTCTTTTTTTTAAGTAATGCTAACAGACTGTATTTAAAGTATTTTCCTATTAGGTCAGTAGCTTTGGTTAAAACTGCAGATATCCCAAGCAGGGATATCTTAAATTTGAACTTGAGAATTGGAGTGGAAAAATATTGATCAACTTGGTAATCTAAAGAATTTAGCTTATTATAGTGTAAGATTCTAAACCATAAAGGGATATGAAACTCAAATGTTTTCTTTCAGGATTTGGAAAGAGTATGTATTTTTTAACAACTTTCCAATTTACTTCTATTATCTAATTTGCTTCATTCACTTGATATCCTTTGTTGAAAAGCATATCTAATTAGGTTCAGTAGCTGCTGATTGGTGGCTGCACACAGGTGCCCTGTGTGATTGGCTCATCCATGTGCATTACTATTTCTTCAACACAGGATATATAAGGAATGAAGCAAATTAGATAATAGAAGTAATTTGGAATGTTGTTTAAAGTTGTATTCTCTATCTGAATCATGAAAGAAAAAATGTGGGTTTCATTTCCCTTAAAAAAACAAACAATAATTGTAACATTTTTATTAAATTATTAATTCTCTAACATTCTTCAGATCAATTGTGAAAACCCTCATTGACACTTGCTGGGATTTCCTCAAGGATTTTTCTAAAAAAAAAAACAAAAAAGGGGGCTGTCTCTGTGAGATTTCTCCCATGGAAAGTAAAGGAGTTTGCTGGATAGGGAAACTTTGATGAAGTGAGGAAGTTAGCAGGGGACACACATTTAAAATGAAATACTTCAGCCAATACAAATCAGAATATTCCGTTTTCAGCGTATAGTATCTTACAATCACCTCTATTTTCATATGCATGTGTTTTCCCTTTAGGGTAGTTTTTTTTTTGTACTTTTCCACAATCTCATCACTTTCAGTTTGACATAAAACAGGAAAATCTGCCGAAGGAAAATGTTTAGAGAACTTTAAGCTACGCCTATGGAATGCCCCTGTTCAGTCCACTTGCGGAGGCGTGAAACTACTTTTACAATGAGAAAAAAACAAAAACAATATACTTAGATTTTTATTCTTATAACTGACAAATTTCGCATTATGCTTGTTTTCGTTTTTTTGCATCAGCAGTGAAGTTTAATTATGATTAAATTATGATTCCCTCTGTGCGCTAAATATTTTTTTCCTGCATGATTTTAATATGAAATTCATTTTCCCATAAAATACAACTGTTGTAGAACAATTTTGTTACAATTTTAAAGCTGTTTAAAAATCCAATTTTCATACTGCATCTTTTTATTGCTATATTCAATGTATTAGTTTTATAAGATTTTAAATTATAGTTGTTTTTTTGTGCGAGTTCTATTGTAATTAATGCATCTCCTGCTCATTTTTAAAGGCAAATGCCCATTTGTGAGATACACTCTTCTCAAAGGTAAAAACTGCCTTTAAGAAATCTCACAAGTATTATGAAGTTTCTGTTAGTATTCTCTAGAGAATCTTGCAAGCCCAGAGAACTTTACATAATTAAGCCCTAAATTCAATGTTCAAGTAAAATTATGTTTGCTAATATTTAATCAGATAAATAATTCTAGGTGGGATAACTATGTAGTTTATAGTAATGCAGTTTATACATTGTTATATGGCAATGCTCTTCAATTCCAATGAGAGTACAGGTGAGTTACAGGAACATAAAATGGTAATTTGTTGCCAGTTATAAGTATACATGAGTGGAAGATACACACGTATGCTGCCACCCACTGACATATTTGTTACAGTTTGCATACATGAAAAAAGTAATCATTTAAGCAGTGATAATTTTCAAGAGGCATGATTTTCCAAAAATAAGATTTTTTATTATTATTATTATTACTACTATAATAGAATTTGAAATTAACTACTGTGCATTTTTAATTTTTTCTTTTATGTCACGTTACAAATGCATATGCTTTAATATATATATATATAACCAGGGAATCCACCCTATTAGAAGGTGTGGCAGACTGGAATTAAAGGCATAGCTATACTGCATCTCTTGTTAGTATTACACAGGAAAAAATATATATTTAAACAATTTTATTTAGTTTGAACCTTATTTACAAACAACTTTTTTGTTCTGATAACAGGTTGTTGCAGTACATAACATAGCTCATAAAGCTGTATAATAAACGCTTTAAAAGCATCTGTCAGGATTTGTTGTACATATCACATTCAGGATGTGTTTCAGTAAAGCAAAATGTTATTGCAGTTCATAAAAATATATTTTCCTGAGAAACACAGAGCACCTGTTTAAATCATTCCTACAGCATGCTGCTTAAGACAGGAGAGTTACAAATGAGCAGAGTAATAGCTACACTTTTGGACATGTAAATGATTTATTAACGTTAAAGTGATTGTAAAATTAAATGATTTAAAGCCCAGTGTTTAAAAATATTATTAAAAACATGGGCACTTTAAGTCATTAAACTTTACAACTACGCTTCTTTTTAAAAATACTTACCTTTTTGTTACTGTAAACTTACCGCCAATCCTCCGCCTGCTTTTCTTTCGGTATTTAGCATATTGATGACGGCTTCCTCCAGTCGTTTTGTGCCTAACAATCTGGACGCCAAAAGGGGCTCACAAGGATTGGAGGAAGCCAGATTCATCATCGATCTGCTCAATACTGAAGGAGATGCGGGCGGAGGATCGCTCGTGTGTTTACAGTAAAAATAAAGGTAAGCATTTTAAAAAAAGAAGTGTAATTGTAAAGTACTGGGCTTTAAATCATTCAACTTCACAATCACTTTAAAATGTATCAAATTTAGCACTGGCTGTGCAGTGTGCATTTGATTGTGGATATATAGCAAGCTAGATAGCTAGCTAGATAGATAAATAGATAGATAGATAGATAGATAGATAGATAGAACTAGTTTTGCATATTTGCATTATATCTCATGTGCTTCATGACTCTACCACCAAAATGTTGTGTGCAGTGATAAAAAAAAATGGTACTCACAATGTATCAGATATCTGGGTCCAATCTGAAGCTATAAGAGTTTTATAAGAGTTTTTTTCTAAAATGATATTTTTGAGACATGTGAATATGAACTCCGTAAAATAAAAAATAAATGAAAAAGTAACAGTTAATGTGCAGTGTAAAAGTATATAAATTGTAATATTATTCAACATTTGCTATAGCAAATCATTTCCTTTCGACCTTGCTAAATGCCGACAGCATACGCTATCAGCATTTAACATTGCACAAGCATTTATGGTGAAATGCTTGTGCAATGCCGCCCCCTGATCACTGGCTGCCAATTGGCTGCTAGCAGGGGCTGTCAGTCATCCCGATCGGGATGATTTCAGTCCGCCACCTAAAAGGTGGTGGAAAAGTTAAGGAGCAGCGGTCTCATGACTGCTGCTCTTAACGTCCGTTTCAGGCAGACCTAAAACGATGGGGCTCCAAAGCAGCATCCACTGCTTAATAAATGGACCCCATAGTATGCACTATAAATGTAAGATACTTTCAATGTAAAAGTTCAAAACACAATGGCCTCCATTTATGAACCTGCATAAGAAGCTGCTGGTTATTAAAGGATTGAACAATTTACAAATACACACTAAAAGGACAAAACAATAGAACTTACTTTTAAATCGAAATGACTAGAAGAATATTTTCTGTCAATTTTTAAAATTAATCCAATTTTTCCTCCCCCTGTATCACGTGACAGCCATCAGCTAATCATAAAATGTAAACGTGTATATACTAAGCACTTTTGCAGATGTTTATGCACATTATTTTGATAATAGAAGTATATAGGAATTTTTTAGTTTTTAAATTCCATGCTTTATCAGAATCATAAAACTTAAATTTTGACTTTAGTATCCCTTTAACCACAGATGAAAAAGTAAATGAAAAATCCTTCAATACAGCCTTAGTCATAGATGCTTATACATACATTTTAACTTTGTGCAGTATTGGTTGAACTAATCACGTGACTTAATTTGCATAATGCTGGTACTAAAAGTAGTATATATGTATTAGTCATTCATGCATAGTAATACCTGTTCTCCATATATGAGAGTAACCCCAATAGTCATATATTGTAATGTAAGATCAAAAAATTTATATATGAAAACTATATCATAATCTAAATATCTTAATTGATAATTAGTAGATTGCATAACCCAATTGTTAACTTACAAAATAGAGCTATAAGGAATATGTTATACCTTCTTACCTATAAAATGATCTCTTTTAATCATAATTAGTACCTTTTTTGTACAACCAATCGTTCTTAATGCCAATCCCCAAATAGAGAGAAGTATTTTGGATTTTCAAACTCAGGACAAGAGTTCCTGAAGGTCTTAATTCTGAATATGACCTAATAAATTTTTGGTGAGAATTTATTCTCCCCTGTTGTTACTTATTTCTCTCCCAGCCCGAGGTCCTGCTCACCTCTCTATGCCTCTTCATCCAAAACCGAGTAAGTAACATCTCGGGTTAGCTTTACGTAAGTGGAACTATAGCTTACTGCCCATGTAATTTCACCATCCTCTTGGCCCCTGTTTCCCGGTAAACCTCCATTAGCAAGGTTATCTAGACAACAATTGCTATTGATGCAATAACCATTATTTTGCAAGTGGATACTTGTTCACACTGGAATAACCTGAATTTTACCTTCCCTTCTAGGAACTTTATCTAGGACTAATTAGTGTTGTTTACAGTCTGTGCATTCAAAATATTTAGAATTTAGAATTAAAATGATAATCTGTATAATGTCTGTATAATGTCTTGTATAACAATTCTCATATAATTTTCTATATTATGTTTCAGAGTGTATGGAAGCAGAAGTTCCACTTTATATCAAAGAGAAAAAATGATGAACTGCATATTACCCATGAAACACATGACATAGTTAGATTACAAACCCTCATCTGTATTTTCCTGCATTAGGTCACCCTTACCCAGATAGTTGAAATAACTTGGATTAATTGGTGCCCCTTTAATTTAATTTATGCAGTAATGATTAGTTTGTTAGTTTGTTTGTTCTTCAGATTATCACATTATACTTTAGGAGTTTCAATGTAAACACTGGTAGTGATTTTCTGTGTATCTACAGAACTTCGTGATTGGTTTGTTGTTTACACCTAGCAACAAGGGGGTGGGTCCCTAGTAACCAATAGGAAGCTGCCTACTAGTCTTTTTAAAGAGCACACACATTTACTTTTAACCAGGTAATGAGTAAGGCATTCTGCTGAAACGCATATACCTGTCTTTTTTGTAGTCTGCTTTCTAACAGTAGATTCTGTTTAGTCATGTATTAGCCCCGGGGAGCATGTTTTTTCTCCCCTCACACTGTTTGTTTTCTGGTTAGTTCAATACTAATCTTTTTGTATATTTGTTTCACTCATTTGCGTTGTAACATTGCAAGCCGTTTCAAATAAACCTTTTTGTTGCAACTCATTCACACCTGTGCTCCTCAATCACTTCCACATTGTCCCCAAATAGAGGTACCACTTATTACAGAAACTATAAACCTAAATATATTTAAAACTAAGTACTTAAATGTTTTATCTCCATTATTCCCAATAATTTATCATATCATATTCAGAATTGAAGCCCGTTGGGGTTCTAGTTCCCAAGGTAAAAATCCAAAGTGTCTCACATTTGAATAACAATTTGATGCGATCACGCCCTCGTTCTGGTAAGATACCTTTTTCCACAATTTCCCTCTTAAGGTAGCAGTATCATCCAAATATACATCTATAAAGTGCTTTGCCAATAATGACAGTCTCCTTGTTATTTATATTCAACAAGTGTTCCCTGATCCGGTCTCTAGCTTCCCGGGAGGTACACCCTACGTACTGTAACTTACAGTGTGACCACCATATCACATATACTACAAAACTAGTGCAGCAGTTTACACATGTTAAAAAGTTCTTCCCATTTACATAAGATTCTACCTGGTCCCCCTGCTCAACATAGGAACAAGAAATGCAAGTGGTAAGATGACACTTGTACATACCCTTGAATGTAAGCCACAAACTGAGCTCCTTTTTGGGCTCCCTCAATTTACTTGGGGATAAAATATTACCAAGGGTAGCACCACTCTTGTAGGTGAATCTACAACCATTCTGTATTATATGTCTTAACTAATCGTCAGGAGATAATAGGGCAAAATCTTTTTAACAATTTTACAAATGTGATCATACGCTGTTGAATATTCAGTTACAAAAGTAACATCATTAGAACGGTTATGTCCATTTTCAGATAGTTTCATATTTCGTATCAGATGCAGTCTGTCCAGTTTGCTAATCTCTTTTTTTGCATTGTCAACGTCACAGTTCAGCCTGACCTTTATTAATTGTCCTTTTGTCATAGAATACAGTGTTAAATTCTGTCAACCAAAGCTGCATCGGAGGACCCTGAAAGTGGGGTTTTGTCTGGGAACCTTGTCTGCATGGAAGTATAAATCAGGCCAGTGTATTAATAATACAGTAAGAAGGACATTAAAATGACTGTTTATAAAAAACATTGTTGTGTATATATTCACACATTGCATATATGCACTAGACATAATATTCTGCTTCCTAATATAGAAAGCAGGACAAATATAAGGACATTTATAAACATTTAGACATATAGGTAATTAAAATCCCACTCCAAACTTTATGTCATTTTATATGGAAAGTAATTATTAATTAATACATGAATTGTACAAAATGTGACTAATTATATACTAATAGATTTGTATGCAAAATGCTAAAGTATTTTTTTACACAGTTATTGTTATGTTATCTGCATATAAATAGTTACAATTTAATCCTAAATGAACACAAACACAACTGCTCATAAAAAAATAATTCTGCATTTACACTATCATTAGATGAAACAGTTACATTATTATTAAATTACATTCTTGTATCAGTCATCTTAAAATTTCTATGGTTTAAAATTTAGAATTTGATAAAGAAATTTTAATTATTGTTAAGCCTGTTCTTATGGAACACTAAATATGTGTAATCTCTATAATTTTAATGAACAAGAAATGGTCCTTATTTCAAAGAAGATAGAATTGGTTTGAAAAGGGCATTAACCCCTTAACATCTATGATGTACCCTGTTCGTCGCTAATTTAAAGAGTTTCTCAGCCTGCAATAGAGCTCCCAGTGGCAAGACATCGCTGTTAAAACCTCCCTCAAGCAGCCCTCCTAGAATAGCGCAATGTTACTGCTGGCAGCAACAGCCACGCTATTAAAAAAGCAAGCCCCATTGAAAAGGTACATTGCATGTCGTTAAGGGGTTAAACACTAAATACATTTTACAAGGATAGTATTGAGGTTATTTCCCACCTCCCTGTAGTCATGGGTGCGGCCATATTGAAATCTAGTTTTCATTGCATTCCACTGCTATCATGTTTAGCAACTCTCCTCCAGAAATCTGCAGTGAAATCTAGGTTTCAAAATGGCAGCGTCCATATTTAGATGGAAGTGCATACAATGTATTAAGTGTTTAATGTCCCTTTAATACAAATAATTAAGCACACATTTATCAAGTAGCTACTGAGAATAACATTTATTAGCTATAACAAAAAACATAAAATTCATATCTACCACAGGAAATTAAATCTTGTGAGTCTTTTCTTTATTTAAAAACAAATTAGAAGAAGGCGCCCATAGCGTAATATGTTCACATAATAAAAAGGAGCAAGTAAGTATAACAAATTACACTCACATTTAATGAAGCACTTTCAAGTGCTATACTCGCGGGCCAGATATTTGAGTAGTCTGGCTAACTCACCTTCAGTATCATGAGCCGATTGCGGTGTCACCTTCACCTTAGATAAATCAAACAGAAGCACACATAGTGTTGTATGTTCAAAGCATATGATGGTACAAATAAATCAGTATTGGTTGCACTCACATTCGTTAAAGCACTTTCAGGTGCTGTATAAGTAAGCCAAATATTCAAGAGCAATCTGGCTAGCTCGCCTCCCGTGTTCAGGAACCAGGTGCAGGATATCCTTTTCTTCCACTGAGAAACGTGTCGCTGTACAATTGTTTGATACAATAAATAATTTACTTTTAACTTTTTTCTATCAACTTTTTTTATACACTTTTGGATCCATTTTTTATCGTGTGGACGAAAAGAATATCCTGCACCTGGTTCCTGAACACGGGAGGCGAGCTAGCCAGATATTGATTTATTCATATCTTCTTTAACACAAAGGGCTCCGTTTCACAAGCAGCAATAGCTGCTTCGAGCCCTAACATTTTAGCCTCATTTAGAGGGTACCTGAATCTCTAGTTAAGTAGCAACAACTACTTAACCTGTCTGCAACAGTTTAGGCAGAGGATTGCATTATCTTGATCCGTTCAGATCAAGATGATTGACAGCCCCCTCTTGCGTGGGATTGGCCAACCACAAGCAGGGGTCGCATTTAACAATCAGCGAATTGTGCAATGTTAACAGCGAACCTCGTCCGCCCAACCTTTGATTAATAGAGCCAATAGGACCCCATTTACTATGTGATAGACAAACAAAAGTTCCCAACTAGAGAATCTGTTTGTCTTCGTTACAAGTGGGCAGTGGACACTGAAGACCATTAACAGATACTTTGATACCAATTCATAAAGAAAAACAGGGGAAGTATTTATATAAAAAGGGAGAAAAAAAATTAAATTGGAGAAAAAAAAGAAAAAACCCCCACAAGAGCTTTTATCTGAAAACAAAGCAACAAGTGAATAAATATTAGTTTTGGTACAGCTATTTAATTAGATAACAATTAGTCTGCAATGTTGTAAGCTTAAAACGAGAGGGGAGGAACATGTTTATTTTTCTATTTACTATTATTTTTCTGTTTATTTGCTTTTGTTACATGTGTTATTGCTGTAATATCCCAAAAGTGATAACATTTATTGTAGAACAGCTATTAATGGCCCAACATATTCATAAATCAAGATCCTACAAGAAACCTTGGTTCATTGCAATATATCTCAATCCATTAATAATAGATTTCTTTTTCAGTGTAAATGGTCTTGTGGATTAACAATCATGGTTTATGCTGCACGTAGTGGGACAGACAAACTACAACATTACTCTTTATCATTAAATATATCATTTGTTTAATGATGTTATGAATGAAACAATTTGTACCAAACAACATCTTAAACATTAAATTAAATCTTATATCTTGTTAACAATGTTTTTTTTTTAGAATTTTGACAAAACTGAGTTTTATAGAACATTTGTTTAGCTCATTACATGAAAGTAAGTTAATAATATAACTTAGATTTCAAAAGCTTCAGGTTTACTCAAAGTAGATGATGCACAAATTAATACACCCCACAACAAAAACTACTACATCTAGTATTTTGTATGACCTCCATGATTTGTAAGGACAGTACCAAGTCTTCTAGGCATAGAATGAACAAGTTGGCGACATAATGCAACATCTATCTTTTTCCATTCTTCAAGAACAACCTCTTTTAGAGCCCGGATGCTGGATGGAGAGTGATGCTCAACTTGTCTCTTCAGAATTCCCCATAGGTGTTCAATTGGGTTCAGATCAGGAGACCTACTTGGCCACTGCATCACTTTCATTGACACAAGCAGCACTCATGCCGTCCCACTTAAGGATTCTGCCACCACCATGATTCACTGTAGGCACCATGCATTTTTTCATTGTACTCCTCACCTTTGCAACGCAATACAGCTTTGAAGCCATCAGTTCCAAAAACATTTATTTTGGTCTCATCACTCCAGAGTACAGAGTCCCAGAAGTCTTCTTTTTCCGCATGTGTCCTGGCAAATTCTAGGCGGGCTTTTTTGTGCATAGGCTTTAGGAAAGGCTTCCTTCATGGACGACACACATGCATGCCATTCCTCTGCAGTGTACACCGTATTGTGTCACTGGAAACAATCACCCCAGTTTGGCTTTCTACTTCTTTAGATAACTACAGTGAACTTGCATGGCGATTTTCTTCAACCCTTCTCATCAGAAGATGCTCCTGTCGAGGAGTTAACTTCTGTGGACGGCCTGGACATCTCTGTGAGATGGTTGCAGTTCCATCTTTGTTACATTTTTGTATCACTTTTGCTACATTATTCTGACTGATAAGTAAAGCTTTGCTAATCTTCTTGTAGCCTTCACCTTTCTTGTGTAAAGATATTATTTTCTATCTCAGGCCTTGTGACATTTCTCTTCCATGTGGTGCCATTGCTGACAGCATGACATGTGAAGGGGTTTTCTTTGGTAAGTAACGCACTTTTATAATCAACTGTCTGCTGGACATCTCTTTAATTAATAATTAGACTCAACTGTAGTTGAATTCTTGTTAATTAGGAATTTGTTGTCAGGCATTTAGCTTTGCTCCTATGACTTTCATTGGGGTGTATTCATTTTTGCAACATGGTCTTGAATTAATTTGTTAGGAAAAATACTTTGTTGTAGTATAGTGTCCCATAGAATATGTTGTTTCTGAAAGGTAAGTAAAGGTTTTCTGACAAATCTGTTTTAGGTGTACTCATTTATGCTCAGCACTGTATATATATATATATATATATATATATATATATATATATATATATATATATAGACAACGGTAAAGAACTTTGATCCCATGCGAGGTATTTAAAAGCACAAAAAGTCTTTATTCAATTCCACTTGTGGTAAAAGCATAAGGAGGTACCAAAACACATAAAAAAGAGTATTCACACGAAAGCATAGGCTAACATGTTTCGGCCTGATGCCGTAGTCGTAGCTGGAGTAATGCAAGCGTGTGAAGCATTTAAAGGGACATCTGTTCAGTGATAGGTCACATAAAAACCAATCATGAACCTTCATTTTAAGTGTGTGTAATCAAACAATTAACCCGTTAGTTACCAGAATGATACATAGAATATATTGTACATCATATTTACTTAGTTACAAGATGCATTCTTAAATTATAGACATTTTAGCCAGAAAGACAATTACATAAGTAATGTACATAAACTTTTAAACTTAAGTGCTATGTGATACAATGTAAATATGAATCAATTAAATCGAGTCAAAGGGAGCAATGCAAGGGGAGCAATACAATTGCTTATACATTAGTATATGGTCAAACTGGGACAATTACGAGTCTATATAACTTGGTAAAATGGACAATATTCTGCACATGGAATGGAATATCATATGCATGGAAATGATAATAAATAAACTGAAAAGGCTCAATTCCGTGTAGAGCTAAAATAAAACTTTTCCTTTATTAAAATATCCAATGCACATGTTAATATCCACCCTCAATCCCTATATGCAGCACAGTGTCCATACACACAGTTATTCTAGAAACTGATATTCACAGTTAAATGAGTGGGGATAAACTGATAAATAAATGAAGAATGTCAATCAATACAAAACAACTCTTTCTTATTTTAGTTAGTAACAAAAAACAAACAATAATAATGAAAATGTTAATGATAAATACTAGAATGGAGGGACGTAAGTGTAGATTTCAGCATAATAATAGTCATATGTGACTGTACGTGTATATACTGTGTGAGAATGAATATAACACATTTTAGTATTTATATTTTAAATTTGTAATTGTATTTGGTATTGAATGTTGACTGAAAGTGCGATCAGTCAAAAGGTGGACAAAGATATGATAAACCTGATCTATTTCCAATAGTTAATTAAGTCATATTCTGAGTTGAGGCCCTTGGGCACGCGTGTTTGCAATCTGAAGATCCAAAACATTTCGCGTTTCCCCAAAGCCTCATCTCTATTACCGCCTCTTGGAGGGTGTTTAACCCATTCAATGGCTTGCCATCTTAGTGTGTTATTATTTTTATTGTGTATGTTTTTGAAATGTTTCACCAATGGTGTGGTTGCTTCACCAGTCTTAATAGAGGAAAGATGATTCCTTATCCTCGTATTGACATCTGTCGTGGTGAGACACACATATTGAAGGTTACATTGGATACAAGTTAGGACATAAATGACATAAGAGGATGTACAGTTGAGGCAAGATTCAATGCTAAACTCCTCCCCAGTCACTTTTGACTGAAATTTGTTTGAGAGGGTAGCAAATTCACACGGTCTACATCTGGACTTGCCACACCTGTACATCCCCCTATGTCTAAGCCAAGACCCACTTGGGGGAACAGCTGGACTGGGAAGTTCAGAGGGAGACAAGTAGTTCCCTATGGTCTTACTCTTTCTGTAGGAACAGCGTAAACCTTGTTCCACACATTTAGTCAATTTGTTATCAGCTACTAGAAGTGCAAAATGTTTTTTCACTATTTTGCATATACTTCTATATTCTTCGCTGTATTCAGTTACAAAAGTAACCTGGTCACTGTGAGTGGACACAGATTTTTTGTTTTTGGACTGTTGTAACAATGTCTGTCTATCAAGTCGGTCTACTTGTGTTTGTGCTCTCTCCAATACATGCTTAGGATAACCCCTTTGTTTTAATCTCTCTTTCATTTCAGTTCTTTGCTTTATATAAGTTTTTTCCTCGGTACAATTTCTTTTAATCCGAATAAGCTGTCCCTTAGCAACAGCAAAAGGCACATGCCTAGGGTGACAACTCTTGGCATGTAAAATTGTATTTCTGGTAATGGGTTTCCTATACAGATCACTGACTATCTGTCCATCACTTCTATGTATTAAAGTGAGATCTAAAAAATTGATACAGGTTTCATGTTTTTCAAATGTAAATTCAAGTCCCATCGAATTGTTATTCAAACCTTGTACAAACAAATCCACAGATTCGGTTTCTCCCTGCCAAATAAATAGCAGGTCATCAATATAACGTCTATAAAAGACGATGTTATTCTTGTAAGCATTTCTATCTCCATAGATGTGGGACAGCTCCCACCAACCCATGAAAAGGTTGGCGTAAGAGGGGGCAAATTTGGCCCCCATGGCTGTCCCACATCTCTGGAGATAGAAGCTGCCCTCGAACACCGGGGATAGAGTCCGCCTCCGTTTGTTTGCATCATTGCTGTTTGATATTGCACTACCAAGTGAACTTTCACATATCACAGGAAGGGGATACATATCATGCTGAATCTTGCTTATAGTTTTACACCATTTTGTGCAGTTTATTGAACTTCTTTCCTCTGATTATATATATATATATATATATATATATATATATATATATATATATATGTGTTCTGCACATAGCAGAATATGTTCTAAGTATTTCTAAATAGATATTCCTATATACAGTATATCCGTATATATCTATACCAGTGTACCCTCTAAAGCCAGTTTTGTGTGCGGCCCAGCAGTGAAACAGTTAATTAGGTAACCACACCATGCAATTAGCTAGCACTGCACAATGCAGATGGAAAGGTATGGTTCTCTTGTTAACTGTTTCACTGCTGGGCTGCACACAAAACTGTCCTTAGAGGGAACACTGATCTATACCTATATATATATATCTATACCTATATATATATATATATATATATATATATATATATATTAGATATTGTACCAAAAAAACAAATATATGTAGAAATATTTATTTATGAATTAATAACGCATATTCTCCATTGACTTCTATGTGGGAATACGTGAACATGCACGCAATATTCTAACTTGCTTTCAATTCATAATATGAGTATACCCCGATAAGCACAAAAATCTTACTTTTTTGCACTTCCCCAGTCATCTGGCCCTAAACAAATTAATATTTTATATAATATATAGACCATTCTAATACACTGTGAAAATCAGAACCCTGTACATGCCAAGTCTAATAATAAAAATGCTAATAGATTCAAAGTAACCCATATACATACAACGTGATAATCAGGAGTATAATGACTAACACAAAGCAGTCCATTCTCTTGTGATGAGTTATTCTCAATAAACACTTCCTATATTTAGAAAAAACTAAGTGGCTTTTATTCCACTCACTTTGCTATGTACAGTTTTTCATTCTCTGATGACCATTGAGCCTAAGATAAGATCAAGCTTCATCAAACCGGAAAAGCAAAATTGATCTATACCATTATATGATTTCCTTTTAACAGTGTTGGAATCAAAATTCACTATTACGTTCATACCTAAAATAGTACTCTGGTTTTCAGTTTTTGTTATTATTTGTTTGTATTTCTCTCCTGCTTGTTCTACTGAGTAAATTCTGCCGACAGATTCAATATACCCAGCATACTCATGAAAGAAAGATGAATATAAGAAGAAAGGGAACTGGTGTATTTCACTTTATGTTTTAATAATGCATGTTTTTATATACAAGCACACCCAGTTACATACATCTTTCTCCTAGTCTCTGTGCAATACAAATACATAGATTTCCCTTACTTACATATTACACAATAACAAACAATAAAATACACAAGAAAGATTTAATTGGCTTATTATAATATTTAAAGCTAATCTTCCAATGACATCCTATTTTAAAGGCAATCTATCCAGATCACTTCATCAATCTGATAAATTATCTATAGATGTGTCCAGCCAATAACGACAATATTATGACATGAGTGCATTACTGAAAATGTTAATGCTGAACTAACTCTTTTACATGGAAGCAATTTTTAAAAAGTTGAGGTAGTTCAAGCTATCAAAACAAACAGACAACAGTGAAGCAGTTCAAGATGAAATAAAAATTTGCATCCCTGATATGGAGTTGTCAGCTATGCAAGTAAGGTTGTAATGGATCACTGAGTGATTCAATAAAGATACAATAGAGCGGGGGGGGGGGGTTAACTCCTTAAGTCCTGAGGCCTCCCTAAGAGGCAACATTTTTTGAACATTTGAACTGGTGAAAAGGTGAAATAACCAGCTAATTAGTAAACATGGTTTTTAACCTGTTCTCACCGAAGGTGATCCTTAAAGGGACAGTCTAGGCCAAAATAAACTTTCATGATTCAGATAGAGCATGTAATTTTAAACAATTTTCCAATTTACTTTTATCACCAATTTTGCTTTGTTCTCTTGGTATTCTTAGTTGAAAGCTTAACCTAGGAGGTTCATATGCTAATTTCTTAGACCTTGAAGCCCACCTCTTTCAGATTGCATTTTAACAGTTTTTCACCACTAGAGGGTGTTAGTTCACGTATTTCATATAGATAACACTGTGCTTGTGCACAAGAAGTTATCTGGGAGCAGGCACTGATTGGCTAGACTGCAAGTCTGTCAAAAGAACTGAAAAAAGGGGCAGTTTGCAGAGGCTTAGATACAAGATAATCACAGAGGTTAAAAGTATTATTATAACTGTGTTGGTTATGCACAACTGGGAAATGGGTAATAAAGGGATTATCTATCTTTTAAAACAATAAAAATTCTGGTGTAGACTGTCCCTTTAAAATTTGGCCTGTTTGAGAGGCCTGAGGACAGGATTGAAAACCCCTATAATAAAATGATGACAGTCAGAAAACCTATAGAAATGCAGTTCATTACCACATAGCAAATAGTCTCATTGAACATGATTTTACTGAGAATTATTGCATTGCTATCACTATAAGCATCTAATTACATTCCAGACAAAATGACAGGAGGGGCAGCAATTAACTTACAGTTGCACTATGAGTTGCAAAAGTAATTTAGTTGACAAGTATGGCTAAATAATTTAAACTGGTCTCTTGACTAAAACAAATTGTACTTGAACTTTAAAACTGGTACAAAAGGCACTATGCCATCACTATGTATAATGACCAATAGTTTGGAAGAATGTCACAAATACATGAATTTCACATATTTTTTTACTTATGTCATCTTTTAATTTTCCATTTGTAATTACAATTGAAAATATTTTTCTACAAAATTTTTAAAGGGGATTTTAAAGATAAATAAATACTACAGCAGCAATATAATCTGTCACATTGTGTGAACCAATGCAAACTGATTCTGCACATTCAATAACAATATAAATAATATAGTGTAAGCTCTAAACCATTATCAGACCTGTGGTAGCGCAGAATTGAGCTGTCGCTGAAGTGAGTCTCGATCATAGATGACATCCTGCAGTCTCTGCTGGGCAAGTCCAAGACTCTCCTGTGTTTCTCTCAGTGTGTCAAGCAGGCGATCTCTCTCATCCAGCATGTTCACCATCAGCTGTTCAAAGTGGGAATCAGAGTCTGACCCACTGCTTTGGGACCCCCTCTGACTCATAGGGGTGTCCTCATTTATCGTTGGCATTACTTCACACATCATGTCTAGAAAAGAAAAAAAAAAGTCAGAGCATTGGTTTTGTACAGAAAAAATCTTTCAGCAAAGGATAACAAGAGAAGGAAGCAAATGAAATAATAGAAGTAAACAAGAAAGTTGGTTAAAGGGCCATAATACCCAAATGTTTAAACACTTTAAAGTGCTGCAGCATAGCTGTAAAAAGCTGACTAGAAAATATCACCTGAATATCTCTATTTAAAAAAGAAAGATATTTTACCTAAAAAAATCCTCAGTAGCCACCTCCCATTGTAAAGGATTTCTAAGCAGCATTTTAGTGTGTCTGTCCTGGGACAGCTGAAGAGTTCATGACCTCAGCACTGCTGATGCTGATTGGCTGCTGTTCATTTCTTCATTTTTTTTTTATTTTTACCTGCAGCTGGGAGCAGCTGAGTATAACTTTTTACACAGAATTTACTCTTCTGAGCTGAGGAGATTGTGAGGTAAAATATCTTCCTTTTTTACATAGAGATGCTCAGGTGATATTTTACTGTCAGTTTTTTACAGTTATAATGCATCAGTTTTAAGTGATTTAGCATATGAGTATTATGTCCCTTTAAAATCCTGATATCACTCTCACAAAACAGTTAGCATGCCACTTATAATGTAGCCCTTACTGTTTAAGGTTAAAGGAACATTCCAGTCAAAATTGAAATGCACATAGATGAATAATATCTTTGAATAGAAACACATTTGCAATATACATGTATTAGCAAAAATGCATCTAGTAAAAGTTATCACTGATTTAATGTTCACATTTTTCTCTGCACGTGCATGTGAAGCATAGCTAGATATTCTCAGTGCAACAGCATTCTAAATACTGCAGCTGCTCAGAGCACCAGTGGGGCTTTTATCATCTCAGAAATGAACAAATTGAGTCATTTACCAGATGGTACAAGCACCTTAGGCTCGCTGGGCAAGTGCTGAGTTTAAAATGCTGGTGCACGGTGCATACTTAAATACACTTTTGAGACAGCTATAGCTTTTGTTAGAAACATTTTTGCTAATACATGTATATTGCCAAAATGCTTCTATTCAAAACTGAAATGCATCCATGCAGTTTGCAATTTTGGCTGGAATGTCCCTTTAACTAATGTATATGCTATCTACTAGACATGTGCATTCATTTCTATGAATGCAAATTCATTAACGAGACATGGATATTTGTATCACTTTCACTAAACGAATAGCTGAACAAATGCACAATGAAATTTAAAGAAAACAAATATATAGTGATGAAATTTGTGCAGTACTCATTCATTTCCTTTAAATTACCTTAGGGGGTTAAAATACTTATCTGTAGCGCACTGGAGAGCTGTGTTATTCCTGATCCTTCTCCAGAGGGCCCCAGGGTAGGGATGGGCGAATGTGTACATTTTCGAATTTCAAATGTAGAACGAATGTTATTACCAAAATTCGAATTCTAAATCCGAATGTCGATAAGAACGAATATTCTTAAAAATTCGAAAATCGAATGTTATTTACAGTTTTTGAATGTCACTTTCGAATTCGAATGTTTATAATTATATCGAATGTCCACATTCGAAATTTCGAATTTAACATTCTATTTAACAAATACTATTCAGAAGTTCAATAGTTCATGTGGTAGGGCGGGAATCTAGTAAATTGATACATAATAGATACAAATATATCATTTCAAATGTTTCCATATAGAATATTGCATAATTCGAATATTACATTTAAAGAAAGCATTAGAAATACTATTACAAACATATAAATTAGAATTTTTCGAATTCGAATATAAATTCGAATTTTTCGAATTCGAATATTGCATAATTAGAATATTACATTTAAAGAAAAAGCATTAGAAATACTATTACAATCTAAATTCGAATTATAATACACGTATTGCATAATTCGAATATTACATTTAAAGAAAAAGCATTAGAAATACTATTACAATCTACAATCTAAATTCGAATTTTTCGAATTCGAATATTGCATAATTCGAATATTACATTTAAAGAAAAAGCATTAGAAATACTATTACAATCTAAATTCGAATTTTTCGAATTCGAACATTGCATTATTCGAATATTACATTTAAAGAAAAAGCATTAGAAATACTATTACAATCTACAATCTAAATTCGAATTTTTCGAATTCGAATATTGCATAATTCGAATATTACATTTAAAGAAAAAGCATTAGAAATACTATTACAATCTAAATTCGAATTTTTCGAATTCGAACATTGCATTATTCGAATATTACATTTAAAGAAAAAGCATTAGAAATACTATTACAATCTACAATCTAAATTCGAATTTTTCGAATTCGAATATTGCATAATTCAAATATTACATTTAAAGAAAAAGCATTAGAAATACTATTACAATCTAAATTCAAATTTTTCGAAAAGAATATTTTCGAATGTAATCGTAAAATTTGAAACCGAACATTCGAAAATTGAATGTTAGAATGTTATGTAAACATTCTAAATTCGATTCGAACGAATGAATGTGTTAAAATGCGTGCCGTTTTTCGAATGTTGCGAAACATTCGCCCATCCCTACCCCAGGGTGTGCTAATAGGAGGGTTAGCGGGCCAGATCTCAGGACCTGCACTAAGGCAAAGGTTTTTTAGCACAGGCCCTGGGATCTGCCGCATGTATGGCTACATGTACAAAGCAACATGAGCTATTCTGGAGCACTTGTGGGGAAGGTTTGCACATGCAAGCCTGCTTCCCGCAATGTAAGAGGCAACAGTCATTAGACCGCTGCATATTACATTCTTCACCACCTCTGAAGTGGCAAAAAGAAATCACGAGTCCCGGCTCCAATCATGCGAGAGAAGAGGCGGACTTTACATTCTCACTTGAAAGTGAAATGATACATACTGGCAGCGGATCCTGTTCGCCCGCTGCCCGTATGCAGCGAAGGCGAGTGGACAACTTCTCAAGTTTAGTACATGGAGCCCTAAGCCTCCTATCAGTGCGTTATGTGGCTCTGTGAACAAGGATTGAGATTAGCGTTGCTCTCCAGTATTTAAACACTACAGGTGAACTTTTTTTCACCTGTAGCAAAGGAACATTTATATTCGTTTAACTAACATGAATGCAAATGTTCCAGGAATATTCAGTATGTTTAAAATGAAATGAATACCAAATAACATGGGCAACAGATATTTTAAGATTCGTCTGAAACTATTTTTTTTGCCCGTGCACATTTCTAATTTCCACTAATGCTTTTTTTTTGTTTGTTTGTTTTATTACTTTGTTAAGAAGTCTACAAAAAAAAAAAAATCACATATATGCTTACACATATTTTCTCTTTTTGCATAATGCATTAATATTTAAATAATGCATTAATATTTAATCTATAAAATAAAAATCTAAATGTATTACATTTTTTGCAAAAGTATGAAATCCACAACTATCCCTATGGAGGATAAAGAGGGGTATATGAGTGTAGCCAATCAAACAGATTAACATAGGTTATCTACAATAAAATGTAATCATTATTCAAAATAAAGAAATAGGACTCCTCTCTGCTACCTTGGAGGTGGCATAGATAAAACCTCCTGAACTGGCTTGTTGAGGCTGATTGACAGACCCTGCTCTTGAGTGATTGGTTGTGCAAGAGTAGGGGGAAGTGCTACACAAGGCTTTGCCTGATTGCTGCTCTTCTAGTTGGGAACCTTGCCAGTCCAAGATTTATTAAATGGTGTCATAATGTTTAAAATATGCAACAGTGTATTTCTATTGAAGAAAAATATATAATTTTCCAAATATCAATCGTTTAATCCCTTAGTAAATCAAACCATTTAAAACATTCTAAAATGTCAACAAGAATGTCTGAATGGATTTTATAGCTTTTAAATATTATTTATTTAAAATAATTATTTAAAAGAGTTTAAAGTGATACTAAACCCATTTTTTTCATTCATGTTTCAGATAGAGCATGCAATTTTAAGTAACTTTCTAATTTACTCCTATTATCAATTTTTCTTCATTCTCTTTCTATCTTTATTTAAAAAGAAGGAATGTAAAGCTTAGAAGCCAGCCAATTTTAGGTTCAGCACCCTGGATAGCGCTTGTTTATTGGTGGCTACATTTAGCAAAACAATAAGCAAGCATAACCCAGGATCCCAACCAAAAATGGGCAGGCTCCTAAGCTTTACAATCCTACGTAAATAAAGATAGCAAGAGAATGAAGAAAAATAATAATAGGAGTAAATTAGAAAGTTGCTTAAAATTGCATGCTCTATCTGAAACATTAAAAAAAATGGGTTTAGTATCCCTTTAACACCGGACATATAGTTAAAATGGTATCAAGTAAATTCTATAGCTTAAAATCTGCCTAAATCCTATAAATAAGACCATGCAGAACGGAAGGAGGCGAAGACTGCAGACTCAATTCCACATAGTAAAATCAATTAAGAAATATTACAGTGGGGTTATAGAGTTTAATGGCAGATTCATTTCTTGACATGTATGAGGGAGCTAACCTCCTTTGGATGGCAGTAGATCCATTGCTATAATGTATCCCTCTGTCTATAGCTGGCTGGTACCACACATACACTCACTTCTAACACTATTTCCTCTTATAATTCCCTTACAGTTTCATAATGCTCTACAGTAGCCCTGGCTGGCAGTAGCTTTTGTTGCCACTAAAGACACTAAAGTCAACATTAAGGGGACGATTAATCAATGTCTGGCAGACATGATCCGCTGTAGCGGATCATATCCACCAGACATCGCTGAATGGCGACAGCATACGCTCTCAGCGTTTAACATTGTACAAGCAGTTCTGGTGAACGGTTTGTGCATGCCGCTAGCAGGGGGTGTCAATCAATCCAATCATACATGATCAGGTGGATTAATGTCCATAGCCTCAGAGCTGGTGGACGAGTTAAGGAGCAGCGGTCTTAAAACCACTGCTTCTTAATTCCCAATTCCTGTGAGCCTGAAAGCTTGCACGGAATTAGAAGCATTGGGGCCAATTGACTGCTTGGTAAATTGGCCCCAAAATGTATGATTCAGATAGCGCATGCAGTTTTAAGAGACTTTCCAATTTACTTCTGATACCAAATTTGTATTTTTTTTTATACACACACTTTATGAGGCACCAGCTACTACTGAACAGTTCCAAGAGTTCAATATATGGATATAAGAGTCTGCAATCGGCAAAATAAAATACATTATGAAATGTTTCATTGAAAAAAAATCTACAGCTCATTTAAAATTCAAAGTAAGTGTATTTGTATTTTTATTACGCTCTTTAGTAGAAGACCTACTCAACAGTAATATAAGCAATTGTAATATACTTGCTGTTCTGTATAATGATTTTGAATATATTAGATAGATAGAGACATTGCACTAATAAAAGGCTCCCCTGCATTAGGATTGTACAAACTCTGCACATGTCTATGTATAGACTGGCTATCATGCTGCTGCATCTGTTACATCAATGGTAGTTCCTCTCCTTATGCTTCTGTTGATTAGGCATTTCTACTGCATTCAATGGCCCAATAAAAAGGACTCCTACTAAGGTGCCCTGTGTTATATTTTGCATTATACCTGGATCATAATTTCAAACAATTGTAACTAAATAAAATATTTGCAGAATATATAAGATTTACTAACAAGGATCTCATAATTGTTTGATTAGTTATATATTTAGTATCCAATACAATACAATACTGAAGCTTTTAGTATAATCCACTGTAGACAAACCTGTTTTGCTAAGTATAACACAGGTTTATACATAAAAAGGCATTAAAAGGGACATGAAACACCTTTTACTTTTAGGTACAATTTGTGGTTTTCTCCATAGGGAGGCTTAAAAGCAAAATATGTAAACTAGGTTTCCAAAATGGCCTAAACTAGCTTTACAATTTGCAGTATCTGCAAGTTACAGATTTAGCTTTTTGGCCTTTCTAGTTTACACAAAACTCAGTGGGCAAAATCCATAAAAAGGTTACACAAGCCCAAATAATATAAAGAACTAAGAGTGATTTTAGCAAATTTTGCAACCAAGTTTTAAAATGCCATCTCACTTTTTAGCAAAGCATTAGATATGTGCAATTCGTTTCGGATCGATTCGGAAATTCAGAAAATTCGGAGATTCAGATCGAAACGAATTTCCGAATTAAAATACTGCCGAATTTACCGAATAAATCCGAATTAGTTTGGATTTATTCGGTAAATTCGGATGGCCATGGATTACACTAGTATTGTACAGTATAATAGGTTATATCACTCTGCTATGGGTTACACCTAATATACAGTACATAATACTAGTCTAATCCCACCTAACACTTACCGAAACTCCGAATTTCCGAACCGAACCGAATCCAGACGAATTTCTTCGAATCCGAAATGAATCCGAACCGATTCAAAATTTTCCGAATTCGAATCGATCCGAACCGAAATTCTAAAAATTCCGAATCGATCCCTAACCAAATTTTTTCGCCATGCACATATCTATAAAGCATCTTCTTTTCTTAACACAAGAGGGGTCTTAGTGAATCTAACAAAGAAACTCTGTGCTACAAGCAACAGAGTTCAGCAAATAAGTGTGTTATTTTATTTTATGTTATTTTAGTTTTCATGTCAATGGACATTAATCTTAAAATTAAATTTTCCATAAAAAGGGTTTACATGAGGTGTAAAAAAATACTTTGCAATATACTTGTTTTTTTAATTTTAATTCTGAAAATAGTTGCTTTTTAACTGTCTCCCAAGAAATTTACAGAGTGTATGTTTCAGTATCCCAAATCATGGCCCTATAATATTCTACACAGTGGTTGGATGATTAGTCTAGGGGCTTATTTGTTTCTTTTCCTAACTGGCCAGGTGTATGTCCCTTGACTGCAAAACTGTGCTATCAGAATTAATACTTAAATTATTTAAAAAAAATATACTTTGTATGAAGATTTCAGTGCAGGTATTATATATATATATATATATATATATATATATATATATATATATATATATATATATATATATATATATATATATATATATATATATACACACACATACATATACATACACACACGCCACAGAGGAATCACTCACTTGCAAGCACTCAGCTAAGATTAAAAGCAAAACTGGAAGAGTTAGTTACCACATCTGGCCCAAGTACCACGTCAAGGTCTCTCCCAAAACCTGGGTCCCTAATACAGCCATGGAATGCAAGCTCTCAATCAAACAAACTGGGAACAAGCCAAGGGTGCACAGACTTATGTAATCACCTTAGACATATACAAAACACGGAAGGGGACTGTACTCTCAGACTAAACTGGGTACACATCCCATGACCCTGCAACATGCAAAGCCCTGGGTGTTCAATAGCACCAAGGGCTGTGCATCAAGCTGTGCTTGCAAGTGAGTGCTAGACTTTCTCTGTGTGTGTTGTATTCATTTGTTTTGTAATTTTCCCTATAGGCCTTGCACCCAGACTTCTCTGGGGTTAACTGTCTGGGACTATGGGGACGGTAAAGCTACCTGTAAGTGCTATTGAGTTTAAAAAGTTTAAAAAGCCTGCAGTTCACAACTTTATTTGCAGTTCACAGTAGAAATTCAACAAGTCAAACAAACAGCAAGTCCAGCGCAGCTAGGACGGCGTGGAACCGGCGGGAATAGGTTAACACTGGTTCATTCCAGTGTATTGCACTCCAGCACTTTCCTTTACCACAATGACACACTTCTTTCTCATTAATCACTTAGCAAGACCTTTATAACCTCAGCACAATCCAGGTGAACTTAATCAGATTAATTAACTCAGTGAGAAAGAACCCAGTAAAATTTGGACTGTAGCCTGTACATTCAATCACCTTGATAGTGGGGTGGAGAATCAGCCCACCCTTCTCTTCCGAATACTCCACCACAGGGAACCCATAATACACAATAACTTAACAGGTTAGTTTAAACACAGTCTTTTCCTGGGGCTGCCTGTATTATCCCACATATCAGGGTATAGTGAATTCTTACAAAGATACACCCTATCCCCAACACCCACACCTCCCCTCTCATATATATATATATATATATATATATATATATATATATATATATATATATATAGTCTTAATGTCCCTTCTGAAAATACAGAAATATTAGTGTTTAGCAATATTTGACCGCACACGCCAAAACATATTTTAATTTATTGGCACAAAACATTGTAGTATCATCCACTTGTCCTTGTGCTTTATTTTTTTCTGATTTATGTGTTCTCTGAATTGTTGTATTAATCTTTCTACACTGTACTTAATGCAATTATTGATTTTTTTTTCTGTTTAGAATTATTTTGAGTGCTTCCTTCCTATTCAAGTTTGGTTACATAGCTAGAACGATTGGTACCAGGATCAATGATCTATTCTTTACCACAAATAATAAACTGAGACTTCCAGGCAATGTTGCACTTTTCAGCAGCCTATTTCTATGAATGAATGATCCTCTTAGAAATTCCAGAACACTAAAATGACATCATGGAACTTTCTATTATTTATTACTTTATTGTATTTTCAGTGCAGATTTTTATATTTTCTATGTATTTTGTTTTTATGTGACATTACAGTTACAGGCCATACAATTATCTCTGTGCATATTGTTTTTAAAGGTTTATCATCCTGAAGTATGAATTTTAGTACTTTACATCAGTGTCCTTCAAAATTTTTTCCCATGACCCAGTGCAATAAATGTATATACAGTAATGACCCAAATCCAAACTTCCCAATCATTCAATATCCTGAATGAATGTTACCAGTTTAAAAAGTATGGCCTGCTTTCTGCCTGCAGCTTCTCAGACAGGGCAAATATCCTGATTTTCATGGATAACCCCAGCACCACCCATGTTACTACCAGCCCTGTTCATGACACACCAGCCACACCCACGACAAATCCCTGCCCTGCCCATGCCCAAGCAATGACCCTGCCTACAAGGTGCCTAAGCACCTCATCCTCTAAAGCTTCTGCAAAATGTTGAAACGTATGTAAATCTTTTGTAAGCAGGGAATTATATTATACAATAACGCAACACCATTGACCCATTAGTTAATACATAATATAGGGTCAGAAAATGTCCCATCATGCATATGATAGAGCACTTCTTAAACATGTTATAAATATTTTGCATAAAAATAGTTAAGGTAAAGCTGTTTATTTATGGACAGGCAACTGGACTTTACGGCTTTTTTGTTCAGTGTCTGATAAGTAGATCTCCCTGCTTTATTGGGAGAATAATCGATTGAAACAGCTATAACACATTTCACAAGCAGTATACCTCTATACCCACTATGCTTTTAAGCACTGCACTGACATGATGGAGTCTGTGTTTAAAATGTAGCAAAAAGAGAGGCATTGTGAAGCTAATTTGTATATCCTTTTCTAGAATCAACACTGCTAGATGAGTTTTTCTGCAGCAAAATATGCATATGTGCTATGTAATTTTCTGCTGCTTACCTATCAATTATTTCAGATCTTGTCATATGTTTAAAGCCTGCTGTCCGTACCACATCTTCCTCCTCAGAGGAAAATGTCCCAGTTTTCATGGACTGCCCAACATTATACTCATCCAGTCCCACCACACCCATAACACACCAACATCCTAACCCCTCGTGTTGTGACTTTCCCCCCACAAAATACTGCCCACCTAACTGTCCCAGAAAGCCGTTGGGAGTTGTTGGACAGTATGAAGTTGTATGTTTGTAGAAATTGACAAACCTCAAAATATGCATTTTAAAATGTCCCTTTTTAGAGGCAATAAAGAAAAAAACAACTTTGTTTAAGAAACTACTCAACAGTTAAATAGTATAATTTCTTATACTCAGTTAATAAAGAGATCTTCTACTATCAGATGTAAATAAATTAACTCATAAAAAAAAATCTTACCTTTCCTTAAAAGGACATTGTACTCAAAAATGATTTGTTATTTATTAAAGAGCAGCACCTAAAAACTTTTTATTTACTTTTTAAGAAAATGTTTTTTAGGTTTACATTGAAACTAATACAGCTGTTTAAGTTGTGATCCTCCTACTAATGCTAATTGCCTGTTAAAGCATATCTTAAGCATGCTTGTTGGCTGATAAGGGGAGGGGCACAACGGATACTGGTATTTTAGTTTACTATTAGATTTAAACAGGCAAAACATTTTTTACATGTTTAAATGATGAATTCTGTGACAAACATTTTTTGAGTACAATGACCGTTAGGTTGATTTGAGAATTACTCAATCTTCAGCCTCTTCTGACAAGCAGCAGGTCCTCTTTATACTTTTCTCACTAATCTAAATAACCTATCAGGACTGTAAATAAATTGTCTAATTGTCAAAATCGGAGTCAGACCACATTTCTAACTGGTAACATGAGGCTGCTGTCTGAGCGTATGTGAACTGCACTTGCACAGTTTAGATTCCTAAATGACAGCTTTGACAGCAGCTGTGCAGGAGCGTGCTGATGATACAATACATAGGGAGTATGGTACATCCGCTATTGGCTGCACCATATGCTACTCAAAATTCCGCAAATAAAATTTTACATGAAGGCTGCCAGGAAAATTTAGTTATAAAGAGAACACTTTAGAATATTGAGGAGTTAAGGGAGTGAATGTAGTTTCATTGGAGGTGGTGCGGGGTCACTACTGGGTTTAACAGCAGTGGGGGAAGGGGTACCAGGTTAGCAGTGGTTAAGTCTAATTTGCTATGACACTGGTGTATTTAATATATTGGTACCAGTGTTATAGCTACTAGGGTAAGATACTCTGTCAGTATGTTCTAGAAACCATCTGTGGGAATCAGCAATAATGTATATAGTGTACTAAGTGTACCATCACTAAATAATAACATTACATGTATGATCAAGTTGCTAAAATGGAACTGCTATGAGATTTACAGCAGCTCCATTATAGGTGCAACATTGTGTGGTATCTAGGCCAGTAACAAAACAAACAAACAAACAATAAACAAAACAAACAGATTACTCGCTACATTCCACTTTTTGGAAATCATACAATATATTTTTATTCAAACAAATAGCTTTATTTATAAAATTCAAAGAAATTCATGGTTTAGTAATATTTGATCTCTATACTGTATTACAATTGTCATGTAATTATTTAAACTTCAGTTTAACTGGCAAGACAAATGTTGAGAGATTCAAGAAACAAGAACAAAACAATAATTACACAGTATGCAAAACTAGTAATCCTATCATGGTAGTGTAAATATGTGTGACATTTAGAAGTAATAATTACAGATGTGGTTTGCTAAGACATTATTGTCTGAATGTGGCATGTAAGCTCCCCATAACATCACATTATTCTCAATAACGTATCTTACATTTATGTTATACAATATTGTACTTACTCATAAAATAAATTGTTATACTTTGTATTGCTTTAAAAATAGCAATAATAGTTGTCAAAAAAAACAAACATAATTTACTCAATGTGCAGTTCGAGTAGACATGAATGGAGAACCCCAAACCAGTTGTAAAATTTAAAAAACAAAACAAAACAAAAAAAAGCATAAGAACTTACCTGATAAATTCATTTCTTTCATATTTGTCCATGAGCTAGTGACATATGGGATATACAATCCTACCAGGAGAGGCAAAGTTTCCCAAACCTCAAAATGCCTATAAATATACCCCTCACCACACCCACAATTCAGTTTAACGAATAGCCAAGTAGTGGGGTGATAGAAAAAGGAGTAAAAAGCATCAAAAAAGGAACTGGAAATATAATTGTGCTTTATACAAAAAACACATAACCACCATAAAAAGGGGTGGGTCTCATGGACTCTTGCCAATATGAAATAAATGAATTTATCAGGTAAGTTCTTACATAAATTATGTTTTCTTTCATGTAATTGGCAAGAGTCCATGAGCTAGTGACATATGGGATAGCAATACCCAAGATGTGGAACTCCACAGAAGAGTCACTAGAAAGGGAGGGATAAAATGAAAACAGCAATTTTCCGCTGAAAAAATTAAATCCACAACCAAAAAAAATAAGTTTTTCTCATAATTGAAAAGAAAAAACTTAAAATATAAGCAGAGGAATCAAACTGAAACAGTTGCCTGAAGAACTTTTCTACCAAAAACTGTTTCCGAAGAGGCAAATACATCAAAACGGTAGAATTTAGTAAATGTATGCAAAGAAGACCAAGTCGCTGCTTTACAAATCTGATCAACTGAAGCTTCATTCTTAAAAGCCCACGAAGTGGAGACTGATCTAGTAGAATGAGCTGTGATTCTCTGAGGCGGGGCCTGACCCGACTCCAAATAAGCCTTATAAATCAAAAGCTTTAACCAAGATGCCAAGGAAATGGCAGAAGCTTTCTGACCTTTCCTAGAACCGGAAAAGACAACAAATAGACTAGTCTTCCTGAAATCTTTAGTAGCTTCAACATAACATTTCAAAGATCTAACAACATCCAGAGAATGTAAGGATCTCTCCAAAGAATTTTTAGGATTAGGACACAAAGAGGGGACAACAATTTCCCTATTAATGTTGTTAGAATTCACAACTTTAGGTAAAAATGTAAATGAAGTCCGCAAAACTGCCTTATCTTGATGAAAAATCAGAAAAGGTGACTCACAAGAAAGAGCAGATAATTCAGAAACTCTTCTAGCAGAAGAGATAGCCAAAAGGAACAACACTTTCTAAGAAAGTAGTTTAATATCCAAAGAATGCATAGGCTCAAAAGCCTGTAAAGCTTTCAAAACCAAATAAGGACTCCAAGGAGGAGAGAATGATTTTATGACAGGCTTGATATGGACCAAAGCCTGAACAAAACAGTGAAAATCAGGAAGCTTAGCAATCTTTCTGTGAAATAAAACAGAAATAGCAAAGATTTATCCCTTCAAGGAACTTGCAGACAAACCTTTATCTAAACCATCTTGAAGAAACTGTAAAATTCTAGGAATTCTAAAAGAATGCCAGGACAATTTATGAGAAGAACACCATGAAATATAAGTCTTTTAAACTCGATAATAAATCTTCCTACAAACAGATTTATGAGCCTGTAACATAGTATAAATGACTGAGTCAGAGAAACCGCTATGACTAAGCATTTAATTTCCATACCTTCAAATTCAATGATTTGAGATCCTGATGGTAAAACAGTCCTTGAGACAGAAGGTCTGGTCTTAAAGAAAGTGGCCAAGGTTGAAAACTGGACATCCAGACAAGGTCCGCATACCAGAACCTGTGAGGCCATGCGCGTGATGCCAGAAACACAAACACATGTTCCATGATGATCTTGGAGATCACTCTTGGAAGAAAAGGCAGGAAGAAATAAGCAGGTTGGTAAAACCAAGGAACAGCTAATGCATCCACCGACTCTGCCTGAGAATCCCTGGACCTGGACAGGTACCTGGGAAGTTTCTTGTTTAGATGGGAAGCCATCAGATCTATTTATGGAAGACCCCACATCTGAACAATCTGAAAAAACACATCTGGATGGAGAGACCACTCCCCGGATGTAAAGTCTGACGGCTGAGATTATCTGCTTCCCAATTGTCTACACCTGCGATATGTACCTCAGAAATTAGACAAGAGCTGGATTCCGCCCATCAAAATATCCAAGATACTTCTTTCATAGCTAGGGGACTGTGAGTCCCACTGTGATGATTGACAAATGCCACAGTTGTGATATTGTCTGTCTGAAAACAAATGAATGGTTCTCTTTTCAACAGAAACCAAACCTGAAGAGCCCTGAAAATAGCACAGAGTTCTAAAATATTGATTGGTAACCTCGCCTCTTGAAATTTCCAAACCCCTTGTGCTGTCAGAGATCCCCAGACAGCTCCTCAACCTGAAAGACTTGCATCTGTTGTGATTACAGTCCAGGTTGGACAAACAAAAGAGGCCCCTTGAATTATACGGTGGTGATTTAACCACCAAGTCAGAGAACGTTGAACATTGGGATTTAAGGATATTAATTGGGATATCTTTGTATAATCTCTGCACCATTGATTCAGCATACAAAGCTGGAGAGGTCTCATATGAAAACGAGCAAAGGGGATTGCGACCGATGCTGCAGTCATGAGACCTAAAACCTCCATGCACATAGCCACTGAAGGGAATGATTGAGACTGAAGGTTCCGACAGGCTGGGACCAATTTCATTCATCTCTTTCCTGTTAGAGACAGAGTCATGGACATTGACGCTATCTGGAAACCTAAAAAGGTGACCCTTGTCTGAGGAATCAAGGAACTTTTTGGTAAATTGATCCTCCAACCATGTCTTTGAAGAAACAACACTAGTTGATTAATGTGAGATTCGGCAAAATGTAAAGACTGAGCTAGTACCAAGATATCATCCAAATAAGGAAACACCACAATACCCTGTTCTCTGATTACAGAGAGTAGGGCACCGAGAACTTTTGAAAAAATTATTGGAGCTGTCGCTAGGCCAAATGGAAGAACAACAAATTGGTAATGCTTGTCTAGAAAAGGGAATCTCAGAAACCGATAGTGGTCTGGATTAATCGGAATATGAAGATATGCATCCTGTAAGTCTATCGTGGACATATTTTGACCTTGCTGACCAAAAGGCAGAATAGTCCTTATAGTCACCATTTTGAAAGTTGGCACTCTTACAAAACGGTTCGAAATTTTCAGATCCAGAACTGGCCTGAATGAATTTTCTTTCTTTGGGTCAATGAATAGATTTTAATAAAACCCCAGACCCTGTTCCTGAAACGGAACTGGTATAATTACCCCTGAAAGCTCTAGATCTGAAACACACTTAAGAAAAGCCTGAGCCTTCACTGGATTTGCTGGAACTCGTGAGAGAAAAAATCTTCTCACAGGAGTTATTACTCTGAATCCTATTTGATACCCTTGAGAGACAATGCTCTGAATCCATTGATTTTGGACAGAAACTGCCCAAATGTTTTGGAAAAAAATTAATCTGCCCCTTATCAGCTGAGCTGGAATGAGGGCCGCACCTTCATGCAGACTTGGGGGCTGGCTTTGGTTTCTTAAAAGGCTTGGATTTATTCCAAATTGAAGAGGGTTTCCAATTGGAACCAGATTCTTTGGGGGAAGGATTGGCTTTCTGTTTCTTATTCTGTCGAAAAGAACGAAAATGATTAGAAGCTTTAGATTTACCCTTAGATCTTTTATCCTGAGGTATAAAACTCCCTTCCCCCAGTAACAGTTGAAATAATTGAATCCAACTGAGAACCAAATAAATTGTTACCTTGGAAAGAAAGAAATAGTAATCTAGTCTTAGATACCATGTCAGCATTCCAAGATTTGAGCCACAAAGCTATTCTAGCTAAAATAGCTAAAGACATAGATTTAACATCAATTTTGTTGATATCAAAAATAGCATCACAGATAAAATGATTACCATGTTGAAGCAAGCGAACAATGCTAGACAAATCAGGATCTGTTTCCTGTTGCGCTAAACTTTCCAACCAAAAAGTTGATGCAGCTGCAACATCAGCCATAGAAATGGCAGGCCTGAGAAGATAGCCGGAATATAAATAAGCTTTCCTTAGATAAGATTCAAGTTTTCTTTCTAAAGGGTCCTTAAAGGAAGTATCTTCCATAGAGATAGTAGTACGTTTGGCAAGAGTAGAGATAGCCCCATCAACTTTGGAGATTTTTTCCCAAAACTCCAATCTAATTGCTGCTTTTTAAACCTAGCAGAAGGAATAAAAGAAGTACCAGGCCTATTCCATTCTTTTGAAATCATATCAGAAATAGCACCAGGAACTAGAAAAACCTCTGGAGTAACCACAGGAGGCTTATAAACTTATAAACAGAATTTAAACGTTTACTAGTTTTAATATCAAGAGGACTAGTTTCCTCAATATCCATAGTAATCAGCACCTCTTTTAACAAGGAACGAATATACTCCATCTTAAAGAAATAAGTATATTTGTCAGTGTCAATATCTGTGGTAGGATCTTCTGAATCAGATAGATTCTCATCAGAGTAGGATAAATCAGTATGCTGTTGGTCTTTTGAAATGTCATCAACTTTATGAGAAGTTTTAAAAGACCTTTTACATTTATTAGAAGACAGAATAGCAGACAAAGCCTTCTGAATTGCATCAGCAATAAAATATTTTGTATTCACAGGGATATCATGTACATTAGATGTTGAAGAAACAACAGGCATTGTACTAGTACTGATGGATACATTCTCTGCATGTAAAAGCTTATCATGACAACTGTTACATACTACCGCTGGAGATATAATCTCCGCTAACTTACAACAGAAACACTTATCTTTGGTAGAACTGTTATTAGGCAGCAGGAATCCAACAGTGGTTTCTGAGACAGGATCAGATTGAGATATCTTGCAAATGTAAGAGAAAAAACAACATATAAAGCAAAATTATCAATTTCCTTATATGGCAGTTTCAGGAATGGGAAAAAATGCAAACAGCATAGCCCTCTGAACATAGAAAAAGGCAAGAGGCACATAGGAAGTGGGGTTTAAATAATACAATTATTTGACGCCAAGTATGACGTGCAATGCAAAATGAAATGTTTGGCGCTAACAACATCCGGAAAGGATGCAACTCGCGTCATGGCAGACGCAACTTTGTGCAAGGAACCTGGCGTCAACTAAGATGCCGGAAATGGCGATTTTGCATCACTGAACGTACCTTCGTGCCAAAAAATAAATGACACAATAAATATTAGCATTTTGCGGCCTCGCGAGCCTAATTTTGCCCACGAAAATTAATGAAAACAGTCAATTGTGAAGAAAAGACTATACCCCAGGTAAGAAAAAAATAACTTCCTAAATATGTTTTCCCCATTTTGAAACTGATAGTCTGCATAAGGAAATACATAAACCTGACTAATGGCAAATATAAGTACAATACATATATTTAGAACTTTACATTAATACATAAAGTGCCAAACCATAGCTGAAAGTGTCTTAAGTAATGAAAACATACTTACCGAAAGACACCCATCCACATATAGCAGATAGCCAAACCAGTACTGAAACGGTAATCAGTAGAGGTAATGGAATATGAGAGTATATCATCGATCTGAAAAGGGAGGTAGGAGATGAATCCCTACGACCGATAACAGAGAACCTATGAAAAGATTTCTCGCGAGGAAAACCATAGAATTCAATAGGTGATACTCCCTTCACATCCTTCTGACATTCACTGTACTCTGAGAGGAATTGGGCTTCAAAATGCTGAGAAGCGCATATCACAGAAGAAAAACAAGCACAAAAACTTACTTCACCACCTCCATAGAGGTGTATTTATAAGAATGTTGAGGTTTGGGAAACTTTGCCCCTCCTGGTAGGATTGTATATCCCATACGTCACTAGCTCATGGACTCTTGCCAATTACATGAAAGAAAAAACTTGTTACTTTCTTCAAGAATACTAACACACAAATGGGGCTTAACCCAATAATCGGGACATGGAATTTAAATGGGTTTGCAACATTTTCAGCTTTATAAAAGCTGAAAATTTGTTATGTCACTATATAAGATTCAGTGGCACAATATGTTGACATATTCTGTATAAAAAGTAATTTTTGATCACCACCAAACAAGTCTATATTTAATCAATCAGCTGTTTAGGTGATGACAGTGTATGCTGCAGTGTCTACTACTTAAAAGAGCATTAAAGGGATATGAAACCCATTTTTTTTCTTTCATGATTCAGATAGAGCATGTAATTTTAAGCAACTTTCTAATTTACTCCTATTATGATTTTTTTCCGTTCTCTTGGTATCTTTATTTGAAAAAGCAGGATTGTAAGTTTAGGAGCAAGCCCATTTTTAGTTCAGCACCTGGGTAACGCTTGCTGATTGGTGGCTACATTTAGACACCAATCAGCAAGTGCTACCCAGGTGTTGAACCAACAATGGGCTGGCTACTAAGCTTACATTCCTGCTTTTCAAATAAAGATACCAAGAGAAAGAAGAAAAAATTGATAATATGAGTAAACTAGAGAGTTGCTCTATCTGAATCATGAAACAAAAACAATTTGGGTTTCATATCCCTTTAAATGCCTCTTTGTTTATTGTTTGTAAAAATGGTGCTTGTCCCATGCTCTCTAGAAAGGGCAATATTCTGTAACAATGTTGCAAATGGAAGAGCTGGTCTAGGCGATTTGCAGCAAAACCTAGGTCAGTGTTTCTCAATTTTAGTTCTCCAGGCAAACTAACAGGTCAGTATTTCAGGATAACCCTGGACGAGAGAGCAGGTCACTATCAAAGGTTGCTGATCAATTGATTATGGCACCTGCTATCATTCAGATATCCTGAAACACTGGCCTAGGTTATCTAAAAATCCTTGAAAAACCCAACAGAAAGCAGACAAATGTACTTTGGAGATGAAAATAGTTTGCAAAGACTTCTCACTGGAAAGGGTGCTCCTAAGATGCTGTAAGCAGTGTTGCAAAGAACTAGCTGATACATTCAGCCTTTGTTTCTAGGATTGTGATTCCATTAGAATGTCCTGATAAAGATGCTGATATTAGGCTACAAGTTCTGAGTGCTTTATTGTGTATATTTTTGCTTTTATATTTGTATTTTAAATAAACCATTTGTTTAGCAATAGTAGTGTCACCATAAGGTGTCTCAATATGAGCACTTGCTATTGAACTAAAATAACTTTGAATGATGTGATTATAGTCCTATTGAGAAATATTTTATCGTGATAACAGAATAGCACAATTTGTGCATTTATTTCATGTGTTTATCTGAGGTCTATGAAGATTCCTTTAGCCTTTACTGCAGCAAGGACTCATTACTTTAAGAACCTAATGATAATATTTTGCTTAAAGGGACAGTTTACACCAATTTTTATATAACTGCATGTAATAGACACTACTATAAAGAAGAATATGCAGAGATACTGATCTAAACCTCTAAACCAATTTTTATATAACTGCATGTAATAGACACTGCTATAAAGAAGAATATGCAGAGATACTGATCTAAACCTTTTAAAAACTTACTTAGAAGCTCTCAGTTTAGCACCGTTGATGAGGTTAGGCTGGGACACTGAGTGAAAGGGGCTGGGAAAGCAAGAAGAGCAGACACTACCTTCCTACCCCCTTATCCGCATATGAAAAGACCCATTACACAACCAGGAGTCTGTAGACATCAGTATGCATCTAAAACTTTGGGGCTTGGTTAGGAGTCTGAAAATCAGCACAATAGTATTTAAAAATAAGCAAAACTATACATTTTTACAAAAACACTCCCAGATGGGCTATATAAATGGATCGTCTACAAAACATTTATGCAAAGAAAAATCTAGTGTACAATGCCCCTTTATGTTTTGTGCACAATATTTACCACAATTTCTAGAATTGAAAATGTATTTTTTTTGGCCTTTTCTAGGGAGAATGGGGTAAACACAATTTTTATACAAAAGATAGAGATGCTTAATGCCCATTATGTGACCAGAACTGCTTCTGCAATGATAAATGCCGACAGCGTATGCTGTCAGCATTTATCGATGTGCGGCGGACATGATCCGTTACAGCGGATCATATCCGCTCGCACTTTGTTAAATTGGCCCCTTAGTCTGCACTTCAAATGAGTAGAAGATTTTTTTCTGACAAATTTCATGTCTATTTCCACTCCCCCTGTATCATGTGATAGTGATCAGATAATCACAAATATGTATATTCTAGTAATTCTTGCACATGAGGAAACAGTGACTCAAAAAGTGTAAATATAAAACGACTGTGCATATTTTGTTAATGGAAGTAATTTGGAAAGTTGTTTAAAATAGTGTGCTCTATCTGAATTATGAAAGTTTAATTTTGACTTGAATGTCTCTTTAAGAGTAAGATTGTATTTGCTATGGTGTTTAATCTAATAATTGTATCTGGATCATTCATTGCAAATAAAGATATTCCAATCCACTAGAAGACCTTCCATTGAGTTAGTAAATCCACTAAAGTTAGTAAACAATATAACCAGAAGGGTTAGCAAAAAAAGACTAGGAAACCAGCATATTTTCAGGTTTTCCAAGGCGGTTCTTAAAGGGACACTGAACCCAAATTTTCTAATAATAGAATTTACTTCTATTATCAATTTTAATTCGTTCTCTTGCTATCTTTATTTGAAAAAGAAGGCATCTCAGCTAAGGAGCCAGCAAATGTTTGCTTCAGGACCATGGGCAGCACTTGTTTATTGGTGCTGACCAATCAGCAAGGACAACCCAGGTTGTTCACCAAAAATGGGCCGGCATCTAAACTTACATTCTTGCTTTTCAAATAAACATACCAAGAGAATGAAGAAAATTTGATAATAGGATTAAATTAGAAAGTTGCTTAAAAATGCATGCTCTATGTGAATCACAAAAGAAAATTTTTGAGTACGGTATCCCTTTAATTACCCCTTTTAATTACCCCTTTAAAATTAATTTAAAAAAGCAAACTATATGCATCCAAATTAAAAGTAAATCACGACAGTGGATTCAATATTGGTATAATATCAGTTCCGAGCATGTGTATAGTATCACAGTTATATTTATCCTTACTTGGCCATTGCAGAAGTAAAATAAAAAAATAAATAAAAAAAATACTTTTCAGGAAGGTATTCTTTAGGACTGCAAAACAATGCAGATGACAATCAAATGCTTCTAAACATTAATTGTGTGTGCAGTTCAGTAATTTATCGCCAACAAATATAATGCATATATAAAGAAATGTAATGGATGCACCTTTAATTGTTTTCTGCATCACAATAACAATCTACAGAAAAATAAAAATACTTCTCATAGTAGAATATTGCAGTGGTTGAAAGTAAAGCTTGGGTCAATACCAACCAAAAACTAATTAATCAATATCAAAACCTATGTTTTATAATCAAATTTGTGATATAGCAAATCTCCAATATATATTTTCAAAAGTGAAATAAAAAATAATAAAGAATGGGTTAAAAATTGTAGCTCGATACACTGTAAGATAGATGTTTTTCATTGACACACCCTATAACAGTTAAAAGGGGCATGAAAGTCAAAATTAAATGTTTATGGTCCAAATAGAACATGCAATTTTAAGAGACTTTTCAATTTACTTTTATGTGCTTTGATCTATTGGTATCCTTTATTGAAAAGCATACCTAGGTAGTCTCTGGAGCAATGCACTAGTGGAAGCTAGCTGGTAATACGATGCTATACACATATGCTGGTGCTGCTCTGGACATTACTTTATGTGTTTGGCCCTTTTGTGTGAGATAAATACAGAGTTCCGTACAAACAATAATGCAATGGTAAAATGTTCTGACACAGAGTATTTCCTTTTTTTTGCCTTTTAAATGTTTCAAAATACTGAGAAAATCTTTAATCTGAAGTTATAGATAAATAGGAAATATGTATTAGGGAGGTGGGAAACCACATTTTCTATTGCACAAAGATCCAGTAATCAATCGTTGTAGATCACTATATATACACACACATACAACAAATTAGATTTAAATTAGATTTTTTTGATGCTGACATTTTTTTTACAAATTAAAAGGATTATTTTATGTGATTTATCATTCATGTCATTAGTCTAGTAACATTAATATTAAAGCAATGATAAAGTTTAAAGGAATTAAATTCAACCTAAGCATTACGTAATTAGATGTATGTTCTATTTGATAAACTGCATTGAAACAAAATTATAGTAAATCATTATTTTCATGCCAAACTTGGGTAACATCCATATGGTAGCAGGGACAAATTTACAACCCAGGTGCCTGTAGGCACCAAAACCTTAAGCGTCCTCTGTGCTCCCCGTTCATTACTGTGCCGGCACCCTTAAAGGGACAGTCGAGTCTAAAATAAACTTTCATGATTCAGATAGGGCATGTCATTTTAAACAACTTTCCAATTTACTTTTATCACCAGTTTTGCTTTGTTCTCTTGGTATTCTTAGTTGAAAGCTAAACCTAGGTAGGCTCATATGCTAATTTCTTAGACCTTAAAGGCCGCCTCTAATCTTAATTCATTTTTTTTTTTTTAAATAATTTTTATTAAGGTTAAAGTCAAAATACAACACAACTGTGATACATCAAAATATACCTGAATACAGGGGGGGGAAAAATCACAATATACACATTGTTGAAAACATAGAGTAATTTCTGTTGCATCACAGAAGAATCCAACCATGTAAAAAATAAACTTAACCTCACTTTTTCAATTTTTGTCCTGCTTTGGGATATTCTTTAAATGAAAATTGCACAGAATACACTTAAAAAAAATCTCAACATGGGATAAACGAGGTGCATCTAGTGAATACATTAGTCATATATACGACATGTAAATCAGAACAAATATCCAAAACACTAGAATTAAAGTCATAGCTTGTAGACAATCTCCATTTTCTATCGTCTAACGTGCTATGTAGACACTCTTGGCCCTCACATAAATACAAAACAATAAACCATTAGAGAACTAGAGTGAAACTATAACAATCGTTATATATAGCCTAGTGTAGGATTAATAGATTTCAGACGAAGCACTAGGTCAGTCTAGACCATACTTTTCTACAGAACTAGAACTTTAGACATATATGTGTAAAGAAACAACATGTAATATAAAATATAAACTGAACAGTATTATAAGAATCATTGTGAAACATGCACAGATATATTTCCCAGCTGCAGTAACCCACAGGACTGCAACACGAGACATTGTCTAACAGTCATCATCAGCCTACCCCAGACCGCCAGGCTAAGCCGTACCCTGAGAGCTCAAGTTCAGATCCAGCACATAGATGAAAGAGTCTTAGGTAGGGAGACTGCTTTGCCCAGGGACATTTGGTTATTAGTTGCTGGGATGGTAATAGATTTTGGAGACTGCGGGTTGATCCGGGCACACTGTTAATTATGTACCTGATGCTGGTAGGATCTGGGGATCGATAATGATAGCTGTCGCAATATATACCTGGAGATCTCCAGGCTGTATCAGTGAGTAAGGTCCAGCTTTGCTGCTTAAGTGAGCGTATGTCTATTTTGCTGCGATCCCATGTGGAAGTACATACCTCTGCTCTTTTTGCCTTCTTTTGTTCCCTCTGGTCTGACCCAGGATCCATTAGCTGAGGGAAGGGTTCTGTGGTGCAGCTCAAGTCCTTAATCGCCTCAGGGACCATCCGTGCCTGCAAAGGGCTAGGTAGGATTCTGCATGTCCCATAAATGGCCTCAAGCCGCCTCATATGAGCATCCCATAACTTCGGATTCAATCCAGCCGAACCAGGCATTATTGATGAGTTTAGGGGCCGTGTTTTATTCAGAGACAAGCATATCGGAGCAGCCACATGGCAGGCATAAACACTGTCGGGATCTTTACCTTTCACTTCTGCTAGGTTCTCCACTTGGGCGGGAGGTTTCTCTCTCTCGGCATAATCATATGAACAGGGCTGTATTAGTGCATGTGAAACAGCCACCTCGATCACTCCAGTATGCACTATCTTCCGCTCTGGGTGAGTGTCCTCTCCACTCTCAGGAAGCTCCGGTAAGGCCACCCTAGAGGTCTGGGTACTATGCATCTGAAGACACTCTAGTAGCTGGATATGTTTGTCTCCTGGCTGCTTCACATCAGACTTAGGTTGGATAGTAGTGCCTGCAGTGTCACTCTCCAGCGTTTGGAGCAAGTGCAATTCCAGTTCCTTCAGGCGGTCTTCTAAGAACCAGGATGCAGCAGATAGTAGATCATAGTAAGCAGGCGCCATTTTAAGTGCTATGGGCAATATTGAAAACAAATGCACTTTGTAATGCAGGAACAGTAATAACTGAAGCAGCACTTTTCACTGCTAATAACCCAGTGTCTTCTAGATCCTGGGGGGGGGGACTGTGCGGCAGCCCAAGCAGTCCGGGAAGCAGATTCACAGCACAGGTTCTCTGTCATGCGGTCAGCTCCCCTCGCCGCTTAGCTGAGGAACATAGGAAAGTCTATCTTCGCAAAAAGAACTCACAGACAGCTCTGGGGTGTCTCAGGACACCTCACCTTCAAACTCAGCCTTGTCAAACCAAATTTAAATGAGAAATAGTCTCTAAAAGTCCTGATAGAGTCAGGAGCTCCTCACAAACATGACCATCCGCAACAGCTGTAGGCTCCGCCCCCCCATCTTAATTCATTTTGACCACTAGAGGGCCTTAGTTTAAGTGTGTCATACAGATAACATTGAGCTCACGCATGTGAAGTTACCTAGGAGTTAGCACTGACTGGATAAAATGCAAGTCTGTGAAAAGTACTAAAATAAGGGGGCAGTTTGCAGAGGCTTAGATACAAGGTAATTACAGAGGTAAAATGTGTATTATTATAACTGTGTTGGTTATGAAAAAACTGGGGAATGGGTATAAAAGGGATTATCTATCTTTTTAAACAACAAAAATTCTGGTGTTGACTGTCCCTTTAACTAAGATGGCTGACGGCAGTAAAATAACAGCACCTCCCTGGGTCCCATACATTCATCAGGGGTAAGGGTATGAGAAGGTGCAATGTAAATCCTGTATTTAGTGTAAGAAGAATACAGCTATATTAAATTATACAGATACATTGCCAACTAGAATTACAGCTGTGCTTATAGTTACAAACTTCTATATGTGGGGCTACAAAAAAAAATTATATGATATTTTTTTAACATATAATAGCATCAAAATTATGGTGCATGCCATATTAGAACATAAATTATTTTTATATTTTAAATTATACAGACACATAACCAACTAGAAACACAGCTGTGCTTGCTTATAGTTACAGACTTCTATTTGTGTGGGCAAAAAATATATATTTTCTTTAACATATAATTTTAATAATATAGTGCCGAGCCTATTAGAACAATACTTGTTGTATATATTAAATTAAACAAACAGAAACAGTATACACTACAAACAGAGTAGTACTTATAGTTCAATAATATGGTGCAGAGCCTATTAGAATTAGAACATAGATTATTTTTAAATGACTTATTATAAATAATAATGTGTTTATAGTTACCTATATGAGGCCACCATATTGCAGGTAGTAGCTAGTACCTATCTACCTAAGCCACCTGCAGACATCCCAACTCTCCCTGAAGTTCAGGGAGTCTCCCTGATTGTAATAGCGGCTTCCTGATGCCTGCAAATGGAATGCAATCTCCCTGAAACTCCAAGTACCATGATCCAATGTGGCCCAAATCCAGAAAATTGCTTCTTTAAGGAATGCCTTTAGTTGCTGGGACGTTATAAAACCCTTAAAGCATGTATCAGTAACAAAAAAGCCCCCACTGATTTTAATAAAATAAAACACAAATACTACCTTATTTACTGCATGTAATTAAACTTTGTATTCTAAAATATTTAAGCATTCAACAAGCGTACGATCACTGGAAAATAGGTTTGTTGTATGGGGTTGTGCAATAAAGCTACTTTTTTTAATGTGACTTTAGTGGGAAGCTACTTTAATGATACATCTCTATCTTATTTAAGGTTTCAAGGTGTCCAATATATAACTGGGAGGGAGGGGGTGGTGGTGGCGCAGTAGCGGGTGAAGCCACCTCCCTGAAATGAGCTTTTGCAGGTTGGGATGTCTGCACCTGTGATTTCAGAGTAGGTATATGACTGCTGCTAACAAATGATAGAAAGTGCAGGAAGTATCTAGCTCCGACATAAGAGGTCCTTTAGATGAACAGGAACTAGTTGTTACCATTTTTTCCAGCTCTCACTAGGGTGGTTTCAGGAAGGTAATTTTAAGCTGACTGGTATTTATATATATATGAAGGCACATGCCTACTCTGCCTAACTATAAATCTGGCCCTGTCTGGTAGGGCTCACAAGGCAAACTTTCTTATTGCTTACTAAAAGGAATATGCATTTTTAATAAGCTAAATGGAAAATTACTAAAAAATTACTTAAAGGGACACTGAACCCAATTTTTTTTCTTTCATGATTCAGATACAGCATGAGATTTTAAGCAACTTTCTAATTTACTTCTAGTATCAATTTTTCTTCATTCTCTTGCTATCTCTTGCATTCATTATTGACTATTACCTTTGTTTTTAACAATTATCTTGTTTTATCGTATATCAAGTTTTTATTGTGTATCAAGTTTTTTTATTGCACCATCTACATCGCATGGATTCATGACATCTGTTTTATGTACTGATTTAGCATGTTATTGTGTTAATTTAATGTATTAAATATCATATTATTACATTTATTGTAGCACGCAGTCTTAATACCTTAGCCTCCGTTAGGTTTGGCGCCTGGGTTTACACCTTTTCTCCAACATTGGTGTGTCCGGTCCACGTCGTCATCCATTACTTGTGGGAAATGTTCTCCCCCACAGGGAAAGGCAAGGAGAGCACACAGCAAGAGCTGTCCATATAGCTCCCCCTCTGGCTCCGCCCCCCAGTCATTCTCCTTGCCGCTCTGAACAAGTAGCATCTACAACGGGGATGGCGAGGAGTTTGTGGTGTTAGTTGTAGTTTTTTATTCTTCTATCAAGAGTTTGTTATTTTAAAATAGTGCTGGCTTGTACTATTTACTCTATAACAGAAAAGTGATGAAGATTTCTGTTTAAGAGGGCTATGATTTTAGCACAAGTAACTAAAATCCATTACTGTTACCACGCAGGACTGTTGAAACAAGAGAACTTCAGTTGGGGGTAACAGTTTGCAGACTCATCTGCTTCAGGTATGACTAGTCTCCTTCTAACAACACAGGCTAATGCTAGATGACAGTCATTTTTCCCCTCAGGGGAAACGGTAAGCCATTTTTCTTTCACCTCAGCAAAAAAGATAACAGGCTTCCCCTTTTTGTTTTTTTATGCTGGTAGACACTGTTAGGGGCTAAATCGATTGTTTTTTTATTACAATATTATACCATTTGAAATATTTTATAAGCTCACATACACTTGGGAACGTTTTTTTATTGATCTGGCTTGTTTTAGACACCTAAATCTAGTCAGGAAGGCCCCTTCACTCTAGTGTGCTGAGGGAGGAAGCCTCATTTTGGCACTTCAGCTGCGCAGTTGAATTTCAAGGCAGTGCATGCAGATTCATGTGAGAGGGTCCTGTGGCTCAGAAAGTGACTCCAAAAGGCTTTTTTCTGTGAATGGTGACCCCTAAGGAAGGTAAAAAGCTGCAGCAAGGCTGTAGCTGGGATTGTGGTGTATAAAAACGGTTAAATCCAACAATTAGCTCCGGTTTGCTTGTTTTAAGAGCTAGAGTCTCCATATTTGCTGTGCAATACTTTCTAAGCATTAAGACACTGGGGTCCAAATTTCAGAAAAATCGGATATTGCCTTCATAGTTTTTTGAACATTCAGAAATAAATGTGTCATTTTATTATTTAAAGAGACAGTAACGTTTTTGTTTAAAATCGTTTTTATTGCATTGTTTGCCTGCCTAAATCTGTTTAACATGTCTGTTCCATCAGATAACCTATGTTCTGTGTGTATAGAGACAAATGTGGTTCCCCCTTCGAGTGTTTGTGATAATTGCGCCATAGCGTCCAAACAAAATCAGGACAGCTCTGTTATTTTTCATAATGTTGCCCAAGATGATTTATCTAATGAAGGTAGTGGGGATAGCTCTACATCCTCTCCTTCTGTGTCTACACCAGCTTTGTCCGCGCAGGCGACACCTAGCGCGCCAGTGCTTATTTCTATGCAACAATTATCAGCAGTAGTGGATAATTCTATAGCAAATCTTTTATCCAAACTGCCAGCTTTTCAGAGAAAGCATGATTGTTCAGTTTTAAATACAGATAAAAAGGATGAACAATCAGACGCTGACGATGCCTTATCTATTTTACCCTCACATCAATCGGAATTGGCTGTGAGGGAAGGGCTGTCTGAGGGTGAAATTTCAGACTCAGGAAAAATTTCTCAACAGGCAGAACCTGATCTAGTGGCATTTAAGTTTAAGCTAGAACATCTCTGCGCTTTGCTTAAGGAGGTATTAGCTACTCTGGATGACTGTGATTCCATGGTAGTACCAGAGAAGTTGTGCAAATTGGACACATTTTTAGAGGTCCCAGTGCACGACAACGCTTTTCCAATACCTAAGAGGGTAGTGAACATAGTGGAAAAGGAGTGGGAGAAGCCAGGTGTACCCTTTGCCCCACCTCCTATATTTAAGAAAATGTTTCCCATAGTAGACCCTAGAAGGGACGTATGGCAAACGGTCCCGAAGGTTGAGGGAGCTGTTTCAACACTAGCGAAGCGCACAACTATTCCTATAGAGGACAGCTGCGCTTTCAAAGATCCTATGGATAAAAAATTGGAAAGATTGCTTAAAAAGATTTTTGTTCAGCAAGGGTTCATCCTTCAACCAGCTACGTGTTTTATTACTGTCACTTCAGCGGCGTCCTTTTGGTTCGAAGAACTAGAAAGGTCGCTCCAGAAAGAGACTTCCTATGAAGAAGTCATGGACAGAATTCACGCATTAAAGTTAGCTAATTCCTTTATATTGGATGCCGCCTTTCAAATAACGAAATTGGCGGCGAAAAACTCAGGTTTTGCTATAGTAGCGCGGAGAGCGCTTTGGCTAAAATCCTGGTCGGCAGATGTGTCATCCAAGACTAAGTTACTGAATATTCCTTTCAAGGGTAAGACCCTTTTTGGGCCGGAATTGAAGGAAATTATTTCAGACATCACTGGGGTAAGGGCCATGCCCTCTCACAGGATAGGTCTTTTAAGGCTAAGAACAAGTCTAATTTTCGTTCCTTTCGCAATTTCAGGAACGGACCGGCTAATAACTCCACTGCCGCTAGACAAGAAGGTAACGCGGCCCAGCCCAAACCCGCTTGGAAGCCCATGCAAGGCTGGAACAAGGGTAAACAAACCAAGAAACCTGCTGCTGCTACCAAGACAGCATGAAGGGGTAGCCCCCGATCCGGGACCGGATCTGGTAGGGGGCAGACTATCTCTCTTCGCTCAGGCTTGGGCAAGAGATGTTCTGGATCCCTGGGCACTAGAGATAGTTTCCAAGGGATACCTGTTAGAATTCAAGGGACTTCCTCCAAAGGGAAGGTTCCACCTGTCTCGCTTATCTTCAGACCAGATAAAGAAACAGGCATTCTTACATTGTGTAAGAGACCTATCAAAGATGGGAGTGATAAACCCAGTCCCCTCCGGGGAACAAGGTCTAGGGTTTTACTCAAACCTGTTTGTGGTTCCCAAAAAAGAGGGAACTTTCAGGCCAATTCTGGATTTAAAGATATTAAACAAGTTCCTCAGAGTTCCATCCTTCAAGATGGAAACCATTCGGACAATCTTACCAACAATCCAGCAGGGTCAATTTTTGACTACCGTGGATCTAAAGGATGCTTATCTGCATATACCAATCCACAAATCTCATCATCAGTTCCTGAGGTTCGCCTTTCTGGACAAACATTACCAGTTTGTGGCTCTTCCATTCGGTTTAGCCACCCCTCCCAGAATTTTAACAAAGGTGCTAGGGTCCCTTCTAGCGGTCCTAAGACAGAGGGGCATCGCTGTAGCACCTTATCTAGACGACATCCTAATCCAAGCGTCGTCTTTTTCCAAAGCGAGGGCTCATACAGACATTGTGTTGGCTTTTCTCAGATCTCACGGGTGGAAGGTGAACATAGAAAAAAGTTCACTGTCACCGTCCACAAGGGTTCCCTTTCTGGGAACAATAATAGATTCTGTGGAAATGAAGATCTTTCTCACAGACGTCAGAAAGACAAAGCTTCTAAAAGCTTGTCGAGTTCTTCACTCTATTCCTCAACCCTCCATAGCTCAATGCATGGAAGTAATAGGACTAATGGTCGCAGCAATGGATGTGGTTCCTTTTGCTCGAATTCATCTAAGACCATTACAGCTGTGCATGCTCAATCAGTGGAATGGGGACTATACAGACTTGTCTCCCCAAATTCAAGTAGACCAGGTAACCAGGGACTCACTTCTCTGGTGGTTGACCCAGGATCACCTGTCTCAGGGAATGAGTTTCCGCAGACCGGAGTGGGTCATCGTAACGACCGACGCTAGCCTCTTGGGGTGGGGCGCGGTCTGGGACTCTCTGAAAGCTCAGGGCCTATGGTCGCAGGAAGAGTCGCTTCTCCCGATAAACATTTTGGAACTAAGAGCTATATTCAATGCGCTCCTGGCTTGGCCTCAGCTAGCGGAAGCCAGGTTCATAAGATTTCAGTCGGACAACATAACGACTGTTGCGTACATCAATCATCAGGGGGGAACAAAGAGTTCCCTAGCGATGAAGGAAGTAACCAAGATAATCCAATGGGCAGAGAATCTCTCCTGCCATCTATCTGCTATTCACATCCCAGGAGTAGACAACTGGGAGGCGGACTATTTGAGTCGTCAGAATTTCCATCCGGGGGAGTGGGAACTCCATCCGGAGGTCTTTGCTCAGTTAACCCAATTATGGGGCATTCCAGACATGGATCTAATGGCGTCCCGTCAGAACTTCAAGATTCCTTGCTACGGGTCCAGATCCAGGGATCCCAAGGCGACTCTAGTGGATGCATTAGTGGCGCCTTGGTCGTTCAACCTAGCATATGTGTTTCCACCGTTTCCTCTCCTCCCCAGGCTCATAGCCAGGATCAAACAGGAGAAGGCCTCGGTGATTATGATAGCTCCTGCATGGCCACGCAGGACTTGGTATGCAGACCTGGTGAATATGTCATCGGCTCCACCATGGAAGCTACCTTTGAGACAGGACCTTCTAGTACAAGGTCCATTCGAACATCCCAATCTAGTTTCTCTGCAGCTGACTGCTTGGAAATTGAACGCTTGATTTTATCCAAGCGTGGGTTTTCAAATTCTGTGATTGATACTCTGGTCCAAGCCAGAAAACCTGTGACTAGAAAGATTTACCATAAAATATGGAAAAAATATATCTGTTGGTGTGAATCCAAAGGATTCTCCTGGAGTAAGATTAAAATTCCAAAGATTCTCTCCTTTCTCCAAGAAGGTTTGGATAAAGGATTGTCAGCTAGTTCTCTAAAAGGACAGATTTCTGCATTATCCGTCTTGTTGCACAAACGACTGGCAGCTTTGCCAGATGTACAAGCTTTTGTTCAGGCTTTGGTTAGAATCAAGCCTGTTTACAGACCCATGACTCCTCCTTGAAGTCTAAATTTAGTTCTTTCAGTTCTTCAAGGGGTTCCGTTTGAACCTTTACATTCCATAGATATTAAGTTACTATCTTGGAAAGTTCTGTTTTTGGTTGCTATTTCTTCTGCTAGAAGAGTTTCTGAATTATCTGCCTTGCAGTGTGACCCACCCTATCTGGTGTTCCATTCAGATAAGGTTGTTTTGCGTACTAAGCCTGGTTTTCTTCCAAAAGTTGTTTCCAACAAGAACATCAACCAGGAAATAGTTGTTCCTTCTTTGTGTCTGAATCCAGTTTCAAAGAAGGAACGTTTATTACACAATTTAGATGTTGTTCGTGCTTTAAAGTTCTATTTAGAAGCAACAAAAGATTTTAGACAAACCTCATCCTTGTTTGTCGTTTACTCTGGTAAGAGGAGAGGTCAAAAAGCTACTGCTACCTCTCTCTCTTTCTGGCTGAAAAGCATTATCCACTTGGCTTATGAGACTGCCGGATGGCAGCCTCCTGACCGTATCACAGCTCACTCTACTAGGGATGTGGCTTCCACATGGGCCTACATGAACGAGGCTTCTGTTGACCAGATATGTAAGGCAGCGACTTGGTCTTCTCTGCACACTTTTGCCAAATTCTACAAATTTGATACTTTCGCTTCTTCGGAGGCTATTTTAGGTTTTGCAAGCCGTGGTGCCTTCCGTTTAGGTAACCCGATTTGCTCCCTCCCTTCATCCGTGTCCTAAAGCTTTGGTATTGGTTCCCACAAGTAATGGATGACGCCGTGGACCGGACACACCAATGTTGGAGAAAACAGAATTTATGCTTACCTGATAAATTACTTTCTCCAACGGTGTGTCCGGTCCACGGCCCGCCCTGGTTTTTTTTAATCAGGTTGAAAATTTTTTCTTTATACACTACAGTCACCACGGCACCCTATAGTTTCTCCTTTTTCTCCTAACCGTCGGTCGAATGACTGGGGGGCGGAGCCAGAGGGGGAGCTATATGGACAGCTCTTGCTGTGTGCTCTCCTTGCCTTTCCCTGTGGGGGAGAACATTTCCCACAAGTAATGGATGACGCCGTGGACCGGACACACCGTTGGAGAAAGTAATTTATCAGGTAAGCATAAATTCTGTTTTTTCTTATGTATCTGAATCCACTATTCCTGTTAAAGGACCACTCAATGCAGTAGAATGACATAATTAACAAGTACATAATAAAAATAACACCTAGAGGCCTATTTATCAAAGCGTCAACTGAAAATACGCTGGAATTCTGCTTCGTAATTGTCACGAGATAGATCCGCCGTAGTTATCAAAGCGTAAAGATCGGTAAATGTTGAAATTTGTGACGTAAAATACGATGCAATCTCAATCCAACGCACATCAATGCGAGTTGAAAACCAGTGGAATTTGAGTGGAATTGTGTTAATTTGTCCTCCTATTCAACACTATTTGAAGCTCTCACGAAGTTATAAAAATTTCTATAGTTACGCTTGCGTCTTTTCCGACTCAGCATACCTGGTTTTTAATCCGCCACCCTTCAGGTCACAGATGCCATAGAACTCAATGGGAGTCTGAAAACACAGAAAGCTAATGTTCGATGCTGCAAGAGAATGACGCATATTACATAATAAAAGTAAATTAGAAACTTTATTAAAATTGTATACCCTTTCTAAATCAAACAATATTATTGCTACACATTTGGTGCACTAGTAGATATAGGGATAAAAATGAAAAATGCATTACTACTTATGGATTATGCTACAACTTTGTCTCTCATTACAAATCAAGGTGATAATTTATTTCTACATATTTGGTGCAAAGTTTTACCCCAAACTTGTCGCACTAATAGATAGAGATAAAAATGAAATAAATACACAACATAAGATAACTAACTTCCTTTTCTTTTTTGGAAAAAATCTATGCGCACCATGTTTAAGCCAAGAAATACAAGTCCCACTCTCCACTTTGCGCCATATTTAACGCAACACTTTTCGCACCAATTAGAGACGCAAACTCCTAAATAACCCATACACTAGTGAATTTTTTCACTACTTTTGATTGGAATATGCATAATCACATGATTTATGACATCAGTCAATCTGATTTAAATATACATTATAAACTATCACTAACAAATCAAATTGCTCGATAATTGTGTCATTGATCACTCATCAGAATTTGTAAGTGCCATTTGTTACATTATGTATTATACTTTGAAAGTATGTATATGTGAAATTAGTATTAAAGATAAATATTGATGCTGATATTAGGACACAGTGTAATATTTTAGACAAATATTTTAAAATTCGAATTGATGTTTGATTCAATAGAATCTTAAGCTGAAAGCTAAAAGGGTTAGCCCACTAACTTTAAACTGTAGTGGGGAAACAGGAAGGCGCCAATAGGGTGATAACGTATAGACCCAGACAGGTGAGTATAAGGAGAGAAAAGGTACTCACAAGCAGGGCGGCACTTGAACGTGCCTAACCAAGCGGGCCGGGACCACAGCGTCGCCCGGGAGACTCACAACGGCAACAACACCAATCCTCGAGCCGGACCAAGTTCCGTGTGGCCAATCAGGAACGCTGGATGATGACACACCTCCCTCTTCGTATGCCGATACTGAACACAGGCATAGAGGGTAGGACACAGGAACAAACTGTGTAAGGCTCTCCCGAATACCGAGAGCTTGATTCACACAAGCCAACAAGCTTAGCGTGAAATTTCCTTTCCTCTATCTATATGAGGTGACCTTTTGTCAGACGCAGCTTATTGTACTCCTGTATTCAGAAGCTCATCTCTGCAGAAGAAAGGTGACTTTGCAGACAGGGTGTCTGCTATAAAGACATGAGACTTATGTATAAGGAGCTAGCTTTAAACTGTCATGAATCAAATACAGCAGAAATTAAAATCACCTCTTTACTGGCATGCTATTTTCAGTGTATTTCTGCCTTCTCTTGAATTTCTTTTTCAGTAAGAAATGTAATTTTATATGCCAGCCCATTTTATAACACCTGTGAAGGGGTGGTTTTTAAAAATAGATTGCAATCAGGAGGGGTTAGACAGGTGCAGAGAGAAACCTGGCCCAGCTCTTAAAGGGACAGGAAACCCCAAAATATTATTTCATGATTTGGATAGAACATAAAATTTTAAACAACTTTCCAATTTACTTCTATTATCAAATTTGCTTCATTCTCTTGTTATCCTTTGCTGAAGGAACAGCATTGCACTACTGGCCTACCTAGGCACACTCTTTAACAAAGGATACCAAAATAACAAAGCAAATGAGATACTATAAATAAAATAACATGCTCTATCTGAATCATGAACCCTTTAGCTCAGGGTTTTTTGGCTTCCATTTGAGCACTGCTTTTTTAATTAATCAGCTCGTTTTGATTGTGTAAACATGTAGAAAATAATAATCAAAATAACAGCATGACAATTAATTAGTTCAGTGTTGTTGATGTCTGCCTTATGTGTTTGAAAGGAAGTATTCCACTTTATCCCTGACATATACATTTAATACTTAAATGTAGTTTTGTGTTCATTCATAAAATAAACACTTGATTGCTCTTTCCAACTTAAAATTTAAGAAACAATGACTAAAATATTTGGGGATTTATATTTTGAATGACCCAACTGTACTGCATTCCTTCATTTTTTTTTTTTAAATTATGTCAAAATGAACTTAGTCAATGGCATCAAAAACATTTAAAGGGACAGTCTAGTCCAAAATAAACTTTCGTGATTCAGATAGGGCATGTCATTTTAAACAGTTTTTCACCACTACACTACACTAGTTCATGTGTTTCATATAGATAACACTGTGCTCAGGCATGTGCGGTTACCTAGGAGCAGAGGCGTAACTAGAAACCACAGGGCCCAGGTGCAAGAATCTATGAAGGCTTCCCCCCCCCAAAAAAAAGTGAATTTGATACATATCTTTTTTTTTTTTTTTTTTTTTACATTTAACACATAAAAAAAATGTGAATCAGATTACATGTCTGCAAAAGGAAGTACCCTGTGCCCACAGTCTGTGAGATGGTTGACCTCCTATTACTGTATATAGTGACACTGTTTAACCCACCAGTACCGTATATGGTGAGTCAGTGACACAGTCTGTAATCTGCCGGTGAGATGGCTGGCCTGACCCTACCCGCCCCAGTACTTTGTAAAGTGACCACAGTAGTCTGTGACATGGTCCAGCCCCCCCGTACTGTATATAGTGGTACTGAATCGACTGACACTGTTTACCCCCCACCCCCCCATGCTGTAGTAACAAGGTCTGTAATTTGCTGGTTCCACAAACATACACACACACACACACACACACATACATGCATAAATACACACAGTCACATACATACACACACACATACACACCGATGGGTAAAACAGAAACAATAACCCCTGTAGTCAGAGACACTAGGGAAGCATCATGTCACACTCACATGATATCAGTGCAGGCAGTGGCAGGTCAACATTTTTTATTGTAAAAAAACAATTTTTTTTTTTTTTTAAGCTGGGCCCCAGTCGCAATTTCAACCTCTGCACCCCCTGTAGTTTCGCCCCTGCCTAGGAGTCAGCACTGATTGGCTAAAATGCAAATGTGACAAAAAAACTGAAATAAGGGGGCAGTTTACAGAGGCTTAAAGGGTATTAAAGGGACACTAAACCCACATTTTTTTCTTTTGTGATTCAGATTGAGCATGCATTTTAAAGCAACTTTCTATTTTACTCCTATTATCAAATTTTCTTCATTCTCTTGGTATCTTTATTTGAAAAGCAAGAATGTAAGTTTAGAAGCCAGCCCATTTTTGGTTAACAACCTGGGTTGTTCTTACTGATTGGTGGATACATTCACCTACCAATAGACAAGTGCTGTCCAGGGTCTGAACCAAAAACGTTTCTAAATTAAGTAAATTAGAAAAGTTGCTTAAAATTGCATGCTCTATCTGAATCATGAAATAAACTATTTGGGTTCAGTATCCCTTTAACCTCTTAAGGACATATGACGGAATTTTTCCGTCATAAAACAATTGAGCAAACTGAAAGCTGTGTCCTTAAAGGGTTAATATAACCGTGTTGCTTATGCAAAACTAGGGAATGGGTAATAAAGCGATTATCTTTCTTTAAAAACAATAACAATTCTGGTGTAGACTGTCACTTTAACATGAAACAAGTATAAAATTCATGGTAAAGGGGTCATTTTAACAGCTGACAAACATGTACATTTCACTTCCTAAATCTAATCTCATTAACTCTTAGAACATTCTCAATTTGATTTGGAGCAGCAAAACATATATGTTACATAGACAAAAAGATAAAGGACGATTTGGGGTTCCTAATATCTTATCCTATCATCATGCAGTAACCTCTCAAAGAATAGTAGATTGTTTTATGCATGAAGAACATAAATAATTTGCTTAATCTGAACAGTTCTTATCCTTGCTCACAGGTTCTTCTGTTTTGTGCCTAAATATGTGCACACAATTGTAATCTCATATTTATCAATCTCATATGCATCTAAAAACTCTGGAATACAGATGTAAATTACTACCAGGTGAATTGCACTCACCTGCTCACTCTCATGCATCCAAAAAGGGTTAAATTATATTGCTCCTGTCAGATCGTCTACTGTGCACCTTGTTTATATTGCCTAGTAACTCATTTATCATTTCTTGTTTCCAAGGTGCACCTAAAATTTTCCTCCTAATGCATACAAATCAGTTCTCCAAAATATTGTGGAGAACTGCATAAGTCATCATGGGAGCTTCCATAGTGTGCACAACATGAAATGCATTTAGTTTTTGGCTGGAATTTCACTTTCAGTAGAGTAGAAAGGCAGAATCATGAGGTGAAGAAATAATTGCCCTTGCTGGAGGGCATTAGGGTACCAAGGGTATAGTTATCTAGGTGTGGTCTGGATCCTTTATTGGACCATGGTATCAAACAAAGATTTCATTTTAGCAAAGAAACCATCACCAGCTTATATGCCTTATTGCTGCCTACTTGCAACCATACCACCAGAAGGACCAGGGAACTTTCCGGGTTGCTAAAATTATTATTATTATTATTAATAATAATGCTTAATACTGGGATTATTACAGAAAGTTGAAAATCGCATTATGTAGAACGTAACGTCAACGCTGAGTAACAACTCTAAGGCAGAGTTTTTAAAGGTATGATTTCAATAAATGAATAAAGTTAGAAAGGTAAGGAAAATGGGGGGAAATAATATTTAACTATTTCCTATTAGCCCCAGAAAAGGCACAGTTAAAACATTTTTTTTTACTATTTTCCCCATTAGCCTCAAAACAGGCATCAAACGTTTTATGCTGCTAGAAATTAAAATTAAATATATACAATTTTATTGAAATTTCCTTTGGCATCAAAACAGGTGCAATAAGATTTTTATAGTGATAAATAAGGCGCAGAGTTTGATACGACTGTAAATATTTATGTTTAGTTTGCCTGAGCTCAGCTGTTCAAAGGTGCAAAAAATTTTAGACTTTGATTTATATAGCACAGGTTCGCTACTAGACAAACATGCTTAGACAATCACAGAGGAGAACAAGGCGCATTTATTTGGTTGATCATAAATTAATCCCTTAGGGGACCTTTGTTGAATTCCAAGGTAGCATAGTCTCTTACGGAATACTGTGCCATCTCTTGTTATAGAAACCTTCAAGCAATGGGATATTATAGTTAAGACTGTCAACTTCACTTCTGTCTCCTCTCATTCTTCTTTTTTGGAATCTTCCAACTGGAATGCACTATGAATTGGTTTATTTCCAATGCCTCCCCCAGCATTAAAAATTTTAAAAAAACCCTAATAATCTTTGAACATGTGTCACACACCTTTACCTGTAAGGGGAACATTGTACTCTGCCTATAAATTGTTGATAGCACACCATTTTTGTATTCTACCTATAATTAAAAATACTGGCAAACCTACATCATCTGCAGGACTCAAGGGCAAAACTACAGGGGGTGCAGAGGTCGCAATTGCGACTGGGCCCCCAAGGGTGGGGGCCCAGCTTAAAAAAAATATATATTTTTTTTTACAATAAAAAACATTGACCTTTCACTGCCTGCACTGATATCATGTGAGTGTGACATGATGCTTCACTAGTACCTCTGACTACAGGGGTTAGTGTTTCTGTTTTACCCATTGGTGTTTATGTGTGTGTGTGTATGTGTGTATGTATTATGTGACTGTGTGTGTATTTATGCATGTATGTGTGTGTGTGTGTGTGTATGTTTGTGGAACCAACAAATTAAAGACCTTGTTACTACAGCATGGGGGGGGGCAGGGGGTAAACAGTGTCACTATACAGTACAACTATATACAGTACGGGGGGCTGGACCATGTCACAGACTTCTGTGGTCACTTTATAAAGTACTGGGGTGGGTAGGGTCAGGCCAGCCATCTCACCGGCAGATTACAGACTGTGTCACTGACTCACTATATACAGTACTTGTGTGTTAAACAGTGTCACTATATACAGTAATAGGGGGTCAGACTGTGGGCACAGGGTACCTCCTTTTGCAGACATGTAATCTGATTCACATTTTTTTTTCTGTGTTAAATGTAAAAAAAAAAAAGATATGTATCAAATTCACTTTTTTGGGGGGAGTGTGGGGGTGGGGGGGCCCTTCTTAGATTCTTGCACCTGGGCCCTGTGGTTTTTAGTTACGCCTCTGGCAGGACTAATAGAAATTAATACAAAAGGGGTTACCAATATGGTATCTCACCCTCTATAAACTTGTTAATATTTTCTTATACTCTGATCCTAAGTGTTGGAGGGAAAGCCATGATACTGACCCTTTTATTATGGATACATGACTATTGATTGAGGGCGATGGATAGCGTTCAAACTTCCATTTGACCTACTTATTTTTCTCATGAATAAATATTATTGTATTCCATGTAAATTATGTTCTGGTTTACTTCAAATTATGATCAATAGTGCAAAGTTACCTATTTCAAAATATTGAAAAAAGTTAACCACTTCTTCCCTGGAGGAATGGTACCAAAGGGTTACATATCTGTTTTAAGTAGAGTGGTATAATTATCTTTTACCTAATCATATGTATGATTACCATTGTTTACAGGTTTATATGAGACGAGTATGTTAAAGCAAGTTTAATCAATTTAAAAATAAAATTAGTTAGTGTTCAGGACATAATAGGTGAAACTTTATTGGCGACCATTTTAGCTTTATATTTGTTATTTTCTATATGCTTCCTTATTACTATATCATATGACGAGTTGGTTATGCTTGTGGACATTTTTTTCTTTTGATGACCAATGTTTAATGTTTCTTTCCAATTTTGTTTATATTGGGCTAGAGTGAGGCGCTATCTTAACATGCGCCCATAAAAGGGCCAATTTTCCTGTTTACGGTGCATGTTAAATAACCAGCCATTACAAGTGGCTGGTTAATGTGACAGTGAGCTTGCGTTGTCATTTTGCGCTAGGCCCAATTAAGTTAGGTTAGATCTCTAGTTAAAAATAAGAAGCTGCCCCCAAAATAAAGAGGACAGTACATTAATATGAAATATAAATCTGAGCATTTAAAAAAAAAAATTACACAAAGCAGTTATAAGGGGTTAAAGTGAGGGGATGTGGGGTGCTAGAAAAAAAAAAACAGCACCTAAAGTGCCTTTACATGGAGGTCAATGGGAGACTGTGTTTTCTCTATAAATATATTTGTTTATGCTTATACACATATATAAACACATACATATATAAGCATAAACATATATATTTATTTATTGCTGCCCAACAATGCCCGAATTGCCCTCTGCGCTGTGCCAGGTAATTTGCTGTGGCTAGCGGCATGAAAACGAGGCTCCCAGTTGCGCCACACAACACCAGATAATATTTTATTACAGGACATTTAATACTTTACTTACTAGACAATATTTTTGGGGTTTGGGTTCCTAATATCTTATCCTATAATCATGCAGTAACCTCTCAAAGAATAGTAGATTGTTTTATGCATGAAGAACATAAATAATTTGCTTAATCTGAACAGTCATACTTGCTCACAATTAGGCCTTGATTTATCAAACACAAATTAGCCAGGTTCTTCTGTTTTGTGCCTAAAAATGTGCACACAATTGTAATCTCATATTTATCAATCTCATATGCATCTAAAAACTCTGGAATACATCTGTAAAATACTACCAGGTGAATTGCACTCACCTGCTCACTCTCATGCATCCAAAAAGGGTTAAATTGCATTGCTCCTGTCAGATCGTCTACTGTGTGCCTTGTTTAAATTGCCTAGTAACTCATTTATTATTTTTTGTTTCCAAAGTGCACCTAAAATTTTCCTCCTAATGCATACAAATCAATTCTCCAAAATATTGTGGAGAACTGCATAAGTCATCATGGGAGCTTCCATAGTGTGCACAACATGAAATGCGTTTAGTTTTTGGCTGGAGTTTCACTTTTTAGTAGAGTAGAAAGGCAGAATCATGAGGTGGAGAAATAATTGCCTTTGCTGGTAGTTTGCTGTGGCTGCCGGCATGAAAACAAGGCTCCCATTGAAGCCTATGGGAGGTCACGTTCGCATTGCCCCACACCTGTAATAGCAGCACCCATTTATGTGTGTTGGTATTAATGAGGGGAGCGCAAATATTGTGCTCGCTTATGCACAATATTGTGCTCCACTCCTAATCTAGCCCTGAATAAAATTTAAAAAATTGTTTAAAAAAACACAACACCAGATAATATTTTATTACAGGACATTTCATACTTTACTTACTAGACAATATTTTTTTAATCTATTAAAAACATGCCCAATGGGGTTCCAAGAATTGGACCAAAAAAAAGTATGTGAAAAATCATGAGAAAAAAAGTTTTCTGATGGGCTGGTCATTTAAAAAATAAAAAAAATAAAAAAAACACAACATTAGAAAAAATAATTATGATTTGAGGCACCTTGGAATGGGAAACTCTACATACAGAGAGTTCTTTTAATGTATTGAAATGGAGAACAAAGTTACATATAATTTAGGAAAAGCTGCTTTGCACAGCAACAAAAAGAGTATAGAACAAGGTGCTTCTATAGGAGGTGCACAAATATAACAAGGTCAGAATCAAAAAGATGGACGGTAACCTACGGCAGCACTCTTAGAACGATATGCAGATGAAAAGACCTGTAGGAACAGATGGAGAGGCGCTTCATAAAACAATATCGTCTGTACAAGGGACGCAGACAGGACACAGAACAATCCCAGATGAATGGGTACTCACATGGAGAGTGGCACTTAGATGGTGCCCAGCAAGACAGGCCAGGACCTCAAAAAAGTTGCCCGACAGACTACCACGCTATCCTAGTCAATCACGTGGAGACCAATCACCAATCAGCAGGCGGGATGCAGGAGCCCCATTAGCTTCCTACGTAATCACAGCATAAGGCGGTATAGCTCACTGGATAGAACAAGCCGGGTTGTCAGCCTCCGTAAGTGTAGAAAGGAGTTATAGTGGAGGAAATAAAATTGCAGGGAGCAAGTACTGGATATAGTGTTAAAATTTATTGATACACATTAAAAACAGTAACGCGTTTCTCGACCGTATAGCTGATGAAACGACCTATACGGTCGAGAAACGCGTTGCTGTTTTTAATGTGTATCAATAAATTTTGACACTATATCCAGTACTTGCTCCCTGCAATTTTATTTCCTCTACTATAACTCCTTTCTACACTCACGGAGGTTGACAACCCGGCTTGTTCTATCCAGTGAGCTATACCGCCTTACGCTGTGATTACATAGGAAGCTAATGGGACACCTGTATCCTGACTGCTGATTGGTGATCGGTCCCCACGTGATTGACTAGGATAGTCCCGGCCTGTCTTGCTAGGCACCATCTAAGTGCCGCTCTCCATGTGAGTACCCATTCATCTGGGATTGTTCTGTGTCCTGTCTGCATCCCTTGTACAGACGATATTGTTTTATGAGGCACCTCTCCATCTGTTCCTACAGGTCTTTTCAACAAAAAACAAAACATGGTTTAGTTAAATTAAAACTTTCATGATTCAGATAGGGCATGCAATTTTAAGCAGCTTTTCAATTTACTTTTATCCAGGGTGGATTAAAATCAATGACATAGATTTATTTTTATATTATCACATATTATTGGATTTTTAGTTCTCAAAACTGTGAATTTCTGTCTGCAGAAATAAGATGCACCTTCTTCACAGCAAGAATGTTTTAAAATAGATATAGAGAGTTGAGAGATAGACCATAAAGGGACATAATCATGAAAGAAAACATTTGAGTTCCAGTTAAAACATACACTTTTCAGATTTACGTCTCTTATCTAATTTGCTGCGTTCTCTTGGTATTTATTGTTGAAAAGCATACATAGGTAGGCTCATGTTAAATTTTGCATGTTTTTTCTGAATCATTAATGTTTAATTTTGACTTTACTGTCCCCTTAATGCTATTGCCCCCTGGAAATCTATGTACGCAGAATGAACCCATGCTAAGTTTCAAAAAGTTCCCTAAATAGAAGATTGTTTTCAGTTGAATAGATCTGCACAAGGCCCTAAGTGTGAGTAGCGAGGGGCAAGCATTAAAAATGAAGTGTTATTGTTTTAGTTAAATAAAACTATTTCAATTGTTATTATTGGGGTGATGTTTTTTTTTCTTTAGTTAAATACTACTTTTTAAATTGTTATTATTAAACTAATGATTACTTTTCTCCTTCCAATAAAGTACAGCTGAAAAGTAGATCAAATATGAATGATTAATCAATTAAACTAGAGATAGTTCACCTCCCAATAATTTAATTCATTTCAATGATCTATCTATGCATATCTAATTATATATATTTAAAATTAGTAATGGTCTGATATAACCAGACAAATAATCTGAAAAATTATGACTCCAAAAATGAAAATATTCTAAAAATAAAAACCATTATTTAAATCTATTTAAATCAGTTTTACTGACTAGTGATTTAAATTGTGATTTAAATCTACTTGATTTAAATTAACTCCAGCAATGCTTTTATTATCAAGTTTGCTTTGTTCTCTTGGTATTTTTTTGTTAAAAGCACAACAAGGGTAGATTCATATGCCAGTTTATAAGACCTTCAAGGCGGCCTCTAATCTCAAAGTGCATTTTGACAGTTTTCACAGCTAGACAGCGCTAGTTCATGTGTGCCATATAGATAATTGTGCTCACTTCTGTGGAATTATTTATGAGATAGCACTGATTAGCTAGATCGCCCATGGACGTATCTGAAATGGTCTCTAATCATAGCAAAATTATGTAAAGATTTTTGCACTACAGATCTGTTTTTTATGAAAAACTAAAAGTTGGCGATCTTTTCTCAAAACCTATATCTCTAAAAGAAAAAACACACGCATACAAAAATATAGGCAACTGTAAGATGCCATATGCAGAAAGCAGCGTAATGTGATTTATATTGGCTGCAGGATTTAATTTTTAAAGTGCGCTCCTGCTCACTTCACTCAACTGAACAAAGTGTCCCTTTCCAGAGAGCTCCATTACTTTCAATAGGAGACATCTCACCACTTGCAGGGACTGCACTTTTTTTACAATGATCTACCAGGGCAGCCCCTGCAAGGGTCGATAAGAAAAACTATGTCTGATCTGGTGAAGTTTAGATCATCAGGCCATATGTAAGATGCTAAGGGCCTGATGATCTAAAGCTCTCCGCTCAGGTGAGATGATCTAAAATGATCCTCCAGCACAGTGAGATCCCTAGTGAAGTTATTAAAAGGTCAGATTTTGCTATACTTTTCAAATGGGTGTTGCTACATTTCTGTATGTGAAGGAGGGACAAGCTCAGTGCAATATATCACTGCATGAGATGAGAGTTCTGCTGCAGTTACACTTTGTGCTTTGTTTTTTATATTACTTCACACTTCATATTAAGTATTATTACATTTAAACATACACTTTCTATTTTGTATTTTATTTTGTATACTGCAGTGTATTTGGTTACAAATTACTCTGCACTTTATTTCTGAAAACTGAAAAACTGAGAGCTTAGTTACTTTCTCTGGGAAAAGATAAGCAACAATTATCTTGTCTGAGGAGAAATTATAGTGCAGACTTCACATAGGCTGAACTCACTGAATTCTATAAGAAAAAGGTAGGAGCCTGGAAGTTCCAGAGAGATGAGAGATGCCTTCCATAGAAAGTAATGAATCTCTCTGGGATACAGAATTTCACAGGAGAAAGAGATGGTAACTGTAGAACACCTGAGGCTGATATAAAGGCTCAGTTTGCATCAATTACAAATTAAAATGAAATGTTTTCACTACAATTGAACTTGCATTTGCCTATAGTTAAGTATATATATTACTTTTCTGTCAGTTAAATAAGTGCATTGTGAATTTTGAATAAACTTCACATGCTTACAACTGGCAAGATAATTCAGTTAGACCAGCTTGTTTAAAATGCTTACAGCATTTCACAAAACTTGTGAGAGATCTTCAGACATACCATTGGAATTCCCTTGTTCAGCCCAGGGAACTGCCCTGTCCCTCCCACTTTCTAAAGCAGTGTTTTATTTTAAAATAGAGAAAATACAAAGTGCAATCTAAGTTGTAAAGCATACACAGAAAAATGCAAAAGTAGAATCCTAATTTGTTAAAGTAACATAGAGACTTTCAATACATAATCAGAATTGGTAAAATCAGTGCTGGATTTAAATCTAAACTAATTAAAATAGAAAATAGAAAGTGTAAAGCTTAAATGAAAAAAGTGTATTATTACTCTTTGCTTTTATTTAAAGAGATATAGAAGTCAAAATGAAACATTCATTATTCAGATAGCTGAATATTGGATTTGCTAGTTGTGCAAGTATAATGGCAATGGGATCAGGGGGCATACATCTTTCTGGGCCTATAGCTTAAAAGGGGTCCCACATTCATCTGTAAATAGTTCTATGTAACTTGATAAAGATTACTGTAATGGCCAAGCCATTTATAAACAACAACAAAAAAACAACTTTTAACTTTTATCTCAGGGATAGTTATAATGAAACTTTAAATTTGACTTCTATGTCTCTTAAATATAAATGATCAATTCTGTATCATGAAAACTTTGATTGCTAATAAATAAACTTTTTATATTTTTTATTTTACTACATACTATATACACACATGTATATACAGAATATCTTCTTATTGGATTAGCAGTGCATTTAAAAAAGAGACAAACTTTCAATATTTCCCTTTATTTCTATTTCACTTATTTTACTACATCTCTGAAGATTTCCATTATCTAAACTGTTGAGACAAATAAACAGACTTGAAGAGAATTACAGGCTTGAGTTGTAACTACTCTTTAGATCAACAGAAGACTAACATTGTATAATTATGTGGTTCACAGATATAACCTCCCACAGTTTTGTCAACAAAACAATATAAAAAGCAGCCAAATGGTTTGCCTTTTGCTGTACTTATTTTCTCTTTACTCAACATTAAAGGGACACTGTACCCAAAAAATTTCTTTCGTGATTCAGATTGAGCATGAAATTTTAAGCAACTTTCTAATTTACTCCTATTATCAAATTTTCTTTGTTCTCTTGCTATCATTATTTGAAAAAGAAATCATCTAAGCTTTTTTTTGGTTTCAGTACTCTGGACAGCACTTTTTTATTGGTGGATGAATTTATCCACATATCAGCAAGGACAACCCAGGTTGTTCACCAAAAATGGGCCGGCATCTAAACTTACATTCTTGCATTTCAAATAAAGATACCAAGAGTATGAAGAAAAATTGATATTAGGAGTAAATTAGAAAGTTGCTTAAAATGTCATGCTCAATCAGAATCAGGAAAGAAAATTTTTGGGTACAGTGTCCCTTTAAGGAAAATGGGTGGTATTAATTTTGTAAACTATGATAAAGTTTTTTTCTGATCTCTTTGGATTTGATGTGTCACCAACTGTTAGTTGCATCATTTATTATCTATATGATTTAATCCTTTGTCAGGGCAAAAGTTATGCAATTCACATATTCCATGTGGGGACTCACAAATAAATGGTAAAAAATGGACTATCAAGAAAGTATGAGATAGATCGGATGGGCAACTGCAAAAAGGGTTATTGACATATTATTGCTAAAGGTGTTGACACATCATCATACTTAAAATGTTAAGAATACTGCAGATCCTCCTATGCACTGCAAAACCCACTAGCAGCAGATGCTTAATACAAACTATATTAATACAATGTCATTCTGAAAAGCTATAATAGTTCTGAAGAGCCTATAACAAATTACATATAGCACACATTTTAAATTCCAAAATGATTTGATTTTAATTTGAACCTGACTTTGGACTTTAGCCTAAAGCTCTCCCTCACTTGCTGTGGTTTGTCACCAGGCGAACAGGTCCAGCCTTGTCATAAAGAATCAAGGGAGTGGTCCATCGAGTGCTTTTTTTGCATTACATCTGAGTATTGGGCTTACAGCTACCTGTAAAATGATATGCATGGTACAGTCTCATTTTTAATCAGAACCCTCATTTGGCATTGTATATGCTGAGCCATCCTGAATCAGATGTCACTTGCACCAAGGCCAGTACTGAGAGACAGCTTATTCTTTAGTCATGTTAATTTCTTGCCACACACTGATGCATACAGTATTTCACATAAGTGCTGCACACATTCTGGCATTGCTAATAGTTTACAAAGGCATATCCACATCTTTTCATATTGGTGTCTTCTAAGCAATCGCTTTGTGCTAATCTAATCTACACCTATTGCTGCAATACATGGACACTAATCAACCACTCCTTTAAAAAAAAAGAATGAAAACACCACAGCAATTTCTGCACAGCCTGGTGATCATGTAATATATGTAAAACAGTTTCACACCTGGGTGTAACAATCTAATTGTGAAAAGCTCATACCCTTAAATAGCAGACAATACTGTCATCATTCCCTCTTACACTGCAGCTCTGAGCTGCTGTCTTATAAAGACTCTGTGTTACTCTCCATGGTGCTGAAAAGTTCCCATACATGAAAACCATGACACTTAAAGGGACAGCGTAGTCAAAACCAAATGTGAATAAAATAAAGAATTACATGTAGCTAACTTTGCAGTATACATATATTAAATGTTTTGTAGCTAAATAAATAAAAACTATAATGTTTATTCACTGCTTATGCTGACATTACTAAGCTGGCTGTGTAGAGCTGGGATTTTTTTTTTTTTTTTTTAATAAACCAGAGAAGCAAAGCTGCAGGGTAAAATCAAGCAGTCCTGCCTGATTCTCTTCACTGTTCTGCACTGGTTACCACAGTAGTAAATTAGCCTCTGCAGACACTCCAAAAAATCTAACTTCTCACACACTGCTCTGTGAAATTTGATCCTGGAGATCTTTTACAGATCAGTGAGAAGTTAGATTTGTAGCTCCAGTGTCTGCAGAGACCAATTTATTACCGTGGTAACCAGTAAAGGACAGGGCAGAGATGCAGACAGGGCTGCTTGATTTTAGCCTGCTTTAGTGAGTATCTGTGCTGATGTTCTGATTTAAATCATACAACTGCAGTTTCCTAAGCTCTGCACATTACACTGTGCACAGCCAGCTTAGGGATCCAGTCATATCAGCCACTGACTACCTGGGTATAAGCAGGCTAGTTAGGGAGTGAAGGAAAAACTCTAGCTCTGGTGTGTGTGTGTGTTCTGTGTGTGTCACACATTCATAAGCTGTGAATACATTTTACATTAAGTGACTTATGCTTCAAATCATGTAACACAAGTTATTGTAAGGTTTATGTACATGGAATGCTTTATTTAAATAATCCACTTTTGTTTTTGACTACACTGTACCTTTAAACCAGTGTCAGATTACTAAAGGTGTTCTGCATTTGATTTTATACATTTAATTATTACTGTAGCTTCTGTACCACAGTAATATTTTTTTATTTCAAATGACAAGATTATATCAAGTGCCTCATTTTATCATTGTGAATTACTTATACATTATAATGCCTATATATGTGTATGGGTAATAATAATAATAATAATAATGAATAATGTTGGCATGTATCAAAGAACAATAACTGTTACAGAAACATATTGACTGACACATATTTTCTGAACAATTTCTAAAAAAAAACAAGCAGATGTATTAAATATCACAAATCCAATGTCTCCTGATAATTTAGAAGCACCCTAGTAGTATAAGGCAGCAGTGTAATTCTAGCAGGAAAATCCTTGCCATTGTCTCAATTGCATTACATCATGCATATCCCTCCTCCCACTTAACTCCTTTCTTTCCAGCATCTTCTCAGAGTATGTGGAACAGCAATTTGACTAAAAGCAATTTGCAGTAATATAATATATATAATCATGCAACCGATAATTTGATATCTACTCAATGCAAAGCAAGAGCAGTGTTAAAAACATGGTAACATACAAAAAAAAAATATCTCCTGCAGAAGCAACTACTGTATGTGCTGTACTTGACAACCAGAGTGATTTGCATGCATTGCACTCAGCTTTCCTATGATTTTTCACATATTCTTAAGAATGCATGCAAAAGATAACATTAGAAATGAGTTGCTTAGTACCTAAGGTTATTTATTATGCTTGCTTCTTCTATAGATCAATGAAATCAGTCTGCAGTCTCCACTGGCTCCTGGGATCACAGTTGGCACTCCTGAACCATTCCCCCATCAATTGGAACACAAATCTTGCTCACAATATGCTAAAGTCACTGTACCCTCCAGGCAAGAGTCTGGAGCCAGCTTGGCACCTCTGCATGTCTGCCTCTCCTGTCAGCACCCAAATGGAAAAACATCCATGGGAAAAATGGCACATTACAAATTTTGCAATGGGAAGCAGAGCTCGGTTGAAACCATTGTTTAGAGGAGGGGAGGTGTCTCTTAAAGCTACAACATCCTCTAATGGCCAGCAAATGACATACTCTAACTGTTATATTATAAATGATATTGATTATAAGAAATGCAAGTTATAAATTAATTTTTTTGTCATAAAACTGTTCAGTAGAATGTTGATTATATGAGATGGATTGAATGATTGCTATGCATACTGATGTTATTGTTTTTTTTCATGTGCATATTTGATCAGTAAGATTTTATACTAGTGAAATACACTAGTTTTATTTGGGTTAATAAACGAAGCCTGTTTTTATAGAAAATTATGCAAATGCTTTAAATACTTGTATTTATCTCCCTATGTTTTTGGCAGAAAAATGGACCATCAAATAAAGGACATAGATCACCTTTAACAATATGTATAAGCCACTTGAATTAGATGACTACTTGTAGCTGGTTTGGAAAATAATAATAAGAATAACCGGATATATATATATATATATATATATATATATATATATATATATATATATATATATATATATATATACACATACACACACATAACCACACTATGGTCTTAAATAAAATAATGCAATTATAGGGTATCAAATATAATACAATGCAAATAAATTAGATTTTGAAGGAAAATAATGGAATCATTTTTCATTTTGAAAATATATAAGTACCTATATAAAAATGCAAAAGGACTTGCTATTACTTTATACGAAGGAGACCTATTATATGTAAAGTTTCTTGGCAATTGCAGTGAATGCTCCTTTTGTTTTTTCAGTGGTTTCTGCCAGTCCTTAAATAAATTCTGAAGTAATCACGCCTGCTCTTTTACTTACGTGCAGATCTCCCCAGATGCCTGTTACATGTTTCTCAGCTGCACTTTTTAAACCTGTAAGAAAAGGGTTAACCTTCAAAAAAATAAAAAAATAATAGCCTAAAATTGCAAATGCCCTCCAGTTATTGCAAGGTAGCCAACTTAATTTACAGAGGAAAATAAAATACACATTTTTTTAAAATGTATATAAGCATTGTATAAATGTCCCACAATTGCCCCCCAAATTAGTAATAGTGTGCCTGTATTAAAGAAAAAAATATGAGCATCTTAAATGTTTTTATAAATTAATGCGCTAGGCAGTTTTTGGGGGCTAAAGTTGGCCTAAAAGAGTCTGCTCCTAGGTAGAAACTCACCATAGAACAAGCTACTTAAGTTGTTGTTCATTCCTGGTAGAGTGCTTCTTTTTCTTTATTAAAGGGGCAGTTTACTTACAAACTAATGTTATATTCTGCACATAATCCAGAATTATTTAACATTAGCTTACTGGCAGATTTCTACACTAAAGTATTGCAGAGACATTTTATGTAAAAGCTCATTTTTGCAGAATGCCGCTCTGTGCTCTACTGAGTGGGTCTGGTTTTTTACACAGCACAGCGCGGCAACACTGTCTAGTCACAGTGTGCCTGGTCGTGCCATTAAAATGAAAGTAGCTCGCTCCTGTTACTAGACCAGAGCGGGAGCGAGCTACATTCATTTTAATGGCGCGATCGGGCACACTGTGACTAGACAGTGTTGCCGCGATGCGCTGTGGAAAAGCCAGAACAGCTCAGTAGAGCAAGGAGCGGCGATCTGGAAAAAGGAGCTTTTACATAAAATTTCTCTGCAATACTTTAGTGTATAAATCTGCCGGTAAGCTAATGTTATATAATTCTGCACTATAACATTAGTTTTTAAGTTTACTTCCCCTTTAGCAATCCACAACTAGAAGAGTGTACTAAAGATTATTCTATAAGGAATATCAGTTAAGCAACCTTAGAAGTTTGTCTCCCTACACAGACTCTATCCGAAATTTACATATCAAAAAAAGTTGCGCTAATCAACTAACTGAAACACACAAACAAATAAATGAATAATATCTTTTTAATAAAATATTTAAAAATATTTATATCCTATATCCACAATATCCACAGGTGGTCTATTAGAAAATCCAAAATGTCTGTATACATTTAACACTCCCAAATAAATAAATAAATAAAAAAATCTATAAATAACTTTAATTTATTGAAAAAGCCCCTTATAAAAGTGTTGTAAGATCTCATGAAACCTTTACTTGTGTGTTCTGTGGCACTGTTCCATTTTTTTGCAACACTTGGATGCACACAGCTAGATTAAAAGCAGCTCACTACTTATGCACATTTAAATACATCCTTAAATAAACTTAAATAAACTTATCTATTTTCTGTTTTATTTGTATGCATGTCAAATGTGAGATCACACACTAGTTTAAACCTTAAAGAAAACTGGGATTATATTGAAGATCAATACAATTAAATAAATTAATAATTAGATAAAGAAATTAAAACAAAAATGAAACATGTTTATTAGTTAATGTGATTTACCGTACTTATAATTTGAAAAATATACGCCTAGATTACGAGTTTTGTCAGTAAAGACCCGCGGTGCTAACAAGCCTTTTGTTTCCAGCGCTCCCTTAAGCTAACGCTGGTATTACGAGTTGTCTGAATGGCTGCGTTAGCCTCAGAAAAGGGAGCATTGAGACAAATTTAGCTCCACTTCAACTCTCAATACCACCGTTGCCTACGGTAGCGGTAAGCTGGAAAAACGTGCACGATTTCCCCATAGGAAACAATGGGGCTGAGCTGGCTGTAAAAAAAACAACACCTGCAAAAAAGCAGCGTTCAGCTTCTAACGCAGCCCCATTGTTTCCTATGTGAAAATACTTTCTAAGTCTACACCTAACACCCTAACATGAACCCCGAGTCTAAACACCCCTAACCTTACACTTATTAACCCCTAATCTGCCGCCCCCACTATCCATGACACCTGCATTATACTATTAACCCCTAATCTTCCACTCCGGACACCGCCGCAACCTCCAATTATAGCTATGAACCCCTAATATGCTGTCCCTAACATCGCCGACACCTACATTATATTTATTAACCCCTAATCTGTCCCCCCAACGTCGCCGCCACCTACCTAAACTTATTAACCCCTAATCTGCCGACCGGACATCGCCGCCACTATAATAAATGTATTAACCCCTAAACCGCCGCACTCCCGCCTCTCAAACACTATAATACATTTTATAAACACCTAATCTGCCCTCCCTATCATCGCCACCACCTACCTACAATTATTAACCCCTAATCTCCCGACCCCAATGTCGCCACTACTATAATAAAGTTATGAACCCCTAAACCTAAGTCTAACCCTAACCCTAACACCCCCCTAAGTTAAATATAATTTAAATTAAACAAAATAAATTTACTATAATGAAAAAAATTATTCCTATTTAAAACTAAATACTTACCTATAAAATAAACCCTAATATAGCTACAATATAACTAATAGTTACATTGTAGCTATTTTTGGATTTATATTTATTTTACAGGCAACTTTGTATTTATTTTAACTAGGTACAATAGCTATTAAATAGTTAATAACTATTTAATAGCTACCTAGTTAAAGTAATTACAAAATTACCTGTAAAATAAATCCTAACCTAAGTTACAAATACACCTAACACTACACTATCAATAAATTAATTAAATAAATTAACTACAATTATCTAAACTAAAATACAATTAAATAAACTAAACTATAATACAAAAAAACAAACACTAAATTACATAAAATAAAAAAAATTACAAGAAGTTTAAACTAATTACACCTAATCTAAGCCCCCTAATAAAATAAAAAAGCCCCCAAAAATAATAAAATGCCCTACCCTATCCTAAATTACAAAGTAATCAGCTCTTTTTTGCGGGGCATTGCCCCAAAGTAATCAGCTCTTTTACCTGTAAATTAAAATACAATACCCCCCCCAACATTACAACCCACCACCCACATACCTCTACTCTAAAACCCACCCAAACCCCCCTTAAAAAAACAGCATTGGATCAGCATCCTGAAGACCTCCGACGTGGAACATCCATCCTGGCTGACGACTGAAAGACAAATGACGGTTCCTTTAAATGACGTCATCCAAGATGGCTGATCCAATCAGCCAATCGGATTGACTTTGCATTCTATTGGCTGTTCCGATCAGCCAATAGAATGCGAGGTCAATCCGATTGGCTGATTGAATCAGCCAATCAGATTTTTCCTACCTTAATTCCGATTGGCTGATAGAATCCTATCAGCCAATCGGAATTCGAGGGACACCATCTTGGATGACGTCATTTAAAGGAACCGTCATTCGTCGTTCAGTCGTCGGCCAGGATGGATGTTCCGTGTCGGAGGTCTTCAGGATGCTGCCGCTCCGCTCCGGATGGATGAAGATAGAAGATGCCGCTTGGATAAACACTTCAATCAGATGGAGGACCTCTTCTGCCCCGCTTGGATGAAGACTTCAACCGAATGGAGGACCTCTTCTGCCCCGCTTGGATGAAGAATTCGGCTTGGCTGAGTGAAGACGACTCAAGGTAGGCAGATCTTCAATGTGGTAGTGTTAGGTTTTTTAAGGGGGGTTTGGGTGGGTTTTAGAGTAGGGGTATGTGGGTGGTGGGTTGTAATGTTGGAAGGGTATTGTATTTTAATTTACAGGTAAAAGAGCTGATTACTTTGGGGCAATGCCCCGCAAAAAGCCCTTTTAAGGGCTGGTAAAAGAGCTGATTACTTTGTAATTTAGGATAGGGTAGGGCATTTTATTATTTTTGGGGGCTTTTTTATTTTATTAGGGGGCTTAGATTAGGTGTAATTAGTTTAAAATTCTTGTAATTTTTTTATTTTATGTAATTTAGTGTTTGTTTTTTGTATTATAGTTTAGTTTATTTAATTGTATTTTAGTTTAGATAATTGTAGTTAATTTATTTAATTCATTTATTGATAGTGTAGTGTTAGGTGTAATTGTAACTTAGGTTAGGATTTATTTTACAGGTAATTTTGTAATTATTTTAACTAGGTAGCTATTAAATAGTTATTAACTATTTAATAGCTATTTTACCTAGTTAAAATAAATACAAAGTTGCTTGTAAAATAAATATAAATCCTAAAATAGCTACAATTTAACTATTAGTTATATTGTAGCTATATTAGGGTTTATTTTATAGGTAAGTATTTAGTTTTAAATAGGAATATTTTTTTTCATTATAGTAAATTTATTTCGTTTAATTTAAATTATATTTAAGTTAGGGGGCTGTTAGGGTTAGACTTAGGTTTAGGGGTTTATAACTTTATTATAGTAGCGGCGACGTTGGGGTCGGGAGATTAGGGGTTAATAATTGAAGGTAGGTGGCGGCGATGTTAGGGAGGGCATATTAGGGGTTAATACAATTTATTATAGTGTTTGCGGGGCGGGAGTGCAGTGGTTTAGGGGTTAATACATTTAATATAGTGGTGGCGATGTCCGGTCAGCAGATTAGGGGTTAATAAGTGTAGGTAGGTGGCGGCGAGGTTGGGGACAGCAGATTAGGGGTTAATAAATATAATATAGGTGTCGGCGATGTTAGGGGCAGCAGATTAGGGGTTCATAGGGATAATGTAGGTGGCGGCGATGTCCGGTCGGAAGATTAGGGGTTAAAAATTTATATTATAGGGTTTGCGATGTGGGGGGGCCTCGGTTTAGGGGTTCCTAGGTAGTTTATGGGTGTTAGTGTACATTGTAGCACTGTAGTTAAGAGCTTTATGTTCCGGCGTTAGGCCATAAAACTCTTAACTACTGACTTTTTTTTGCGGTTGGAGTCTTGTCGGTAGAGGCTCTACCGCTCACTTCTTCCAAGACTCGTAATACCAGCGTGTAAAAAGATAGGATACGCAATTGACGTAAGGGGATTTGCGGTAGCCTCGAGTCGCGGAAATAAAGTGAGCGGTAGACCCTTTCCTGTCTGACTCGTAATACCAGCGTTAGATAAAAAGCAGCATTAGGACCCCTTAACGCTGCTTTTTAAGGCTAACACAGAACTCGTAATATAGGCGATAATTTGCAGAAAACCAAATTGTAATGTGCTATAAAATACCATTATATGTTTTTCATATTCCATACAGGGATAACAATCAGTATAAAACTGTGAAATCTCTTAAAGAAATATTGTAGTGCATAAATGACCTGCTCCAATTTGTTAACCTATGAGTTTGAACCCCCTGGAAAGTACCAATAGGAAGCTGAAGAGAACTGCTGAGCCTGAGCTGACACTGCCAGTGAGCCAATCAGCAGTGGCAGTCGCACTCTCTTTGCTGAGTTTAACTTGCACTGTGTGTAGCGCTACAATTAGAGCATGTCATTTTTGCACTAAAACTTTATTTTAAACAAAGTGGTGAGTTATTAAAACATGAAGCTTTTAACATTGTCATATGAAAGTTGTTTGGCACAATGATTTATCCAAGTTTCTCTCAGGTAGGTGCGCTGAAAAAGAACACAGAAAAGCTCATAAAATACATGCCAGGAAAGTTTGTTTACTAATAATGTATGTAAATTAACTCTTTTTATTTTCCCATCAATTTTATTTCAGAAAGAGGTTTGGAAAAGGCTTTCAGCAGTCTTCAGGGTCAATCAGCTAACTGTCACATCATTAAAATGAGCTCAGTTTGTTTTAATGTTGCTGAAAAATGAGTTTTACCAATAAAAAATTAAGAGAAGCTCAGATCACTTAATTGTTGATTTTAGTCTATATTAAAAGGCTGTAGAGCAACATCAACATCTATCTATGTATAAGAACACAATGGGCTCTGGCCGAGTTCATCAGATCTGTGGCTTTTTTTTATATGAAAAAGCCCAAAATAAGAAAGAAAAAAAAAAAAGTAGAGGCAAATTCCTGACATATATCAGATATACTGTAGATTATACATAAAAAGAGAGAAGCGCTCAACCTGGGAATGAACAATAGCATAATAGCTTGTTCTATGGCTAGTTACCACCCAATAAGCAGCCTCTTTTTGCTCAACATGTGCCTTTCACAGAGAAGAACTTTCCTAAAGCATATCAGTCTGATCCTGACTTCACAGTACAGTCCAGCCCCAAAACACCAGGCAATCACTTTCTGAACGAGAGAAACAGCAAAACCCCAGACATACGTTTCGGCCTAATGTGGGCCTCGTCAGTGAGGTGCAGCCATATCCCTCTAGGCACACTGAGGAACGGATTCCCGCATCACACTTAGGGAGTCTTCCCCAAGTATCATAATTTGCATACATAAAAAGAGAGAAGCGCTCAACCTGGGAACAAACAATAGCATAATAGCTTCTTCTATGACTAGTTACCACCCAAGAAGCAGCCTCTTTTTGCTCAACATGTGCCTTTCACAGAGAAGAAATTTCCTAAAGCATATCAGTCTGATCCCCGAAATACCAGGCAATCCCTCTCTGAACGAGAGAAACAGCAAAAGGCACATGTTGAGCAAAAAGAGGCTCTTTTTGCTCAACATGTGCCTTTTGCTGTTTCTCTCGTTTCTCTTTAGGAAAAAGAGGCTGCTTCTTGGGTGGTAACTAGTCATAGAACAAGCTATTATGCTATTGTTCGTTCCCAGGTTGAGCGCTTCTCTCTTTTTATTTATGCAAATTATGACACTTAGGGAAGTCTCCCTAAGTGTGATGTGGGAATCCAGATGTGGACCCATTGCTCAGTGTGCCTAGAGGGATATGGCTGCACCTCACTGACAAGGCCCACAATAGGCTGAAACGTATGTCTGGGGTTTTGCTGTTTCTCTTGTTCAGAAAGGGATTGCCTGGAATTTCGGGGCTGGACTGTACTGTGAAGTCAGGATCAGACTGATAGGCTTCAGGAAAGTTCTTCTCTGTGAAAGGCACATGTTGAGCAGATAGAGGCTGCTTTGTGGTTGGTAACTAGCTATAGGACAAGCTATTATGCTATTGTTCGTTCCCAGGTTGAGAGCTTCTCTCTTTTTATTTATACAAATTATGACACTTAGGGAAGTCTCCCTAAGTGTGATGCGAGAATCCAGACATGGACCCGTTGCTCAGTGTGCCTAGAGGGATATGGCTGCACCTCACTGACGAGGCTTACAATAGACCGAAAGTATGTCTGGGGTTTTGCTGTTTCTCTCGTTCATAGAGGGATTGCCTGGTATTTCGGGGATGGACTGTACTGTGAAGTAAGGATCAGACTGATATGCTTCAGGAAAGTTCTCTGTGAAAGGCACATGTTGAGCAAAAAGAGGCTGCTTCTTGGGTGGTAACTGGCCATAGAACAAGCTATTATGCTATTGTTCGTTCCCAGGTTGAGTGCTTTTCTGTTTTTATTTGTGCAAATTATGACACTTAGGGAAGTCTCCCTAATTGTGATGCGGGAATCCACACGTGGACCCGTTGCTCAGTGTGCCTAGAGGGATATGGCTGCACCTCACTGACGATGCCCACAATAGGCCGAAACGTACGTCTGGGGATTTGCTGTTTCTCTTTGAAAGGCACATGTAACTAACCATAGAACAAGCTATTATGCTATTTTTCTTTCCCAGGTTGAGCGCTTCTCTCTTTTTATTAATACTGTAGATTATAACATGGATTTTTTACAGCACAACAAATCATCCCATAATTATTAACATTTCCAAATTGTTATGGTTAGAATCTATGGCTCCAAGAACTTAGGGTATTTCTCTTTGATCATCAACATTAAAATGCAGCCTTTCGGTATATTTGAAAAATACAGTATTGTTTGGCAACAATGTTTCAGCCCTTTTGAAAAGTTGACTAAACTATTTGGCGGTAATGCCCTCAGGTGATTCAAAACTTACAAACTTAAGACCCTGTATGTAACTTAACACCGAATCAAGCCTGTTATCTTGGGACAGTGGCTTCAGTTTAACCTTAATGATTAAAACAATAGACCTCTACTATAACTACATTCCTGAATACTTGAAGCAAAAACGTTTTGATGCAGTATTTGAGGCCTCAGATGTTGGCTTGCTCACAGGCTTAGCTTTTTATTATAGGTTTGGCATCTGTCACAATCGGCTAGATTGCAAGTTTTTGCTGGTAAGGCTGTGCGGTGCTAACGCTCCTTTTTTTCTCACTGCTCACTTAAGACAACGCTGGTATTATGAGTTCTCTGTAAGCCGGCGTAAGCCTCTGAAAAGTAAACGTTGAGCAAAATTTAGCTCCACATCTCACTGTAATACCAGCGTTGCTTACGGTAGCGGTAAGCTGGCTGAACATGCTCGTGCACGATTTCCCCATAGGAAACAATGGGGCTGAGCTGGCTGAAAAAAAAACTAACACCTTCAAAAAAGCAGCGTTCAGCTCCTAACGTAGCCCCATTGTTTCCTATGGGGAAAAAAAAATTACATTTACACCTAGCACCCTAACATGAACCCCGAGTCTAAACACCCCTAATATTACACTTATTAACCCCTAATCTGCCGCCCCCGACATCGTCGCCACCTACATAATATTATTAACCCCTAATCTGCCGCTCCGGACACCGCCGCCACCTACATTATACTTATGAACCCCTAATCTGATGTCCTTAACATTGCCGAACCCTACATTTTATTTATTAACCCCTAATCTGCCCCCCCAATGTCGCTGCAACTATATTAAATTTATTAACCCCTAATCTGCCGCCGCCAACGTCGCCACTATAATAAATTTATTAACCCCTAAACCTAAGTTTAACCCTAACACCCCCCTAACTTAAATATAATTTAAATACATCTAAATAAATGTACTATAATTAACTAAATTATTCCTATATAAAACTAAATACTTACCTGTAAAATAAACCCTAAGGCCTAGATTTGGAGTTTGGCGGTAAAAGGGCTGTTAACGCTCCGCGGGCTTTTTTCTGGCCGCACCATAAATTTAACTCTGGTATCGAGAGTTCAAACAAATGCTGCGTTAGGCTCCAAAAAAGGAGCGTAGAGCATTTTTACGGCAAATGCAACTCTCGATACCAGAGTTGCTTACGGACGCGGCCGGCCTCAAAAACGTGCTCGTGCACGATATCCCCATAGGAAACAATGGGGCTGTTTGAGCTGAAAAAAAACCTAACACCTGCAAAAAAGCAGCGTTCAGCTCCTAACGCAGCCCCATTGTTTCCTATGGGGAAACACTTCCTACGTCTGCACCTAACACTCTAACATGTACCCCGAGTCTAAACACCCCTAACCTTACACTTATTAACCCCTAATCTGCCGCCCCCACTATCGCTGACCCCTGCATATTTTTTTAACCCCTAATCTGCCGCTCCGTAAACCGCCGCAACCTACGTTATCCCTATGTACCCCTAATCTGCTGCCCTAACATCGCCGACCCCTATATTATATTTATTAACCCCTAATCTGCCCCCCTCAACGTCGCCGACACCTGCCTACACTTATTAACCCCTAATCTGCCGAGCGGACCTGAGCGCTACTATAATAAAGTTATTAACCCCTAATCCGCCTCACTAACCCTATCATAAATAGTATTAACCCCTAATCTGCCCTCCCTAACATCGCCGACACCTACCTTCAATTATTAACCCCTAATCTGCCGACCGGAGCTCACCGCTATTCTAATAAATGGATTAACCCCTAAAGCTAAGTCTAACCCTAACACTAACACCCCCCTAACTTAAATATAATTTATGGATGTTCCGCGCTGGAGGTCTTCAGGATCCTGTCGCTTCACTCCGGATGGAAGACCATAGAAGATGCCGCCTGGATGATGACTTCAATCGGATGGAAGATCCTCTTCTGCCCCGCTTGGATGAAGACTTTGACCGGATCATGGACCTCTTCAGCCCCCCGCTTGGGCTTGGATCAGGACATCGGAGGAGCTCTTCAGGACGGATCGGTGAACCTGGATGGTGAAGACAAGGTAGGAAGATCTTCAGGGGCTTAGTGTTAGGTTTATTTAAGGGGGGTTTGGGTTAGATTAGGGGTATGTGGGTGGTGGGTTGTAATGTTGGGGGGGGGTATTGTATTTATTCTTTTACAGGCAAAAGAGCTGAAATTCTTGGGGCATGCCCCGCAAAGGGCCCTGTTCAGGGCTGGTAAGGTAAAAGAGCTTGTAACTTTTTTAATTTAGAATAGGGTAGGGGATTTTTTATTTTGGTAGTGTAGTGTTAGGTTAATTGTAGGTAGTTTATTTAATTATTTTATTGATAGGGTAGTGTTAGGTTTAATTATATCTTAGGTTAGGATTTATTTTACAGGTAAATTTGTTATTATTTTAACTAGGTAACTATTAAATAGTTCTTAACTATTTAATAGCTATTGTACCTGGTTAAAATAATTACAAAGTTGCCTGTAAAATAAATATTAATCCTAAAATAGCTATAATATAATTATAATTTATATTGTAGCTATATTAGGATTTATTTTACAGGTAAGTATTTAGCTTTAAATAGGAATCATTTATTTAATAAGAGTTAATTTATTTCGTTAGATGTAAATTATATTTAAGTTAGGGGGGTGTTAGTGTTAGGGTTAGACTTAGCTTTAGGGGTTAATCCATTTATTAGAATAGCGGTGAGCTCCGGTCGGCAGATTAGGGGTTAATAATTGAAGGTAGGTGTCGGCGATGTTAGGGAGGGCAGATTAGGGGGTTAATAATATTTATGATAGGGTTAGTGAGGCGGGTTAGGGGTTAATAACTTTATTATAGTAGCGCTCAGGTCCGCTCGGCAGATTAGGGGTTAATAAGTGTAGGCAGGTGTCGGCGACGTTGAGGGGGGCAGATTAGGGGTTAATAAATATAATATAGGGGTCGGCGGTGTTAGGGGCAGCAGATTAGGGGTACATAGGGATAACGTAGGTGGCGGCGCTTTGCGGTCGGAAGATTAGGGGTTAATTATTTTAAGTAGCTGGCGGCGACGTTGTGGGGGGCAGGTTAGGAGTTAATAAATGTAATACAGGGGTCGGCGGGGTTAGGGGCAGCAGATTAGGGGTACATAAGTATAACGTAGGTGGCGGTCGGCAGATTAGGGGTTAAAAATTTTTAATCGAGTGTCGGCGATGTGGGGGGAGCTCGGTTTAGGGGTACATAGGTAGTTTATGGGTGTTAGTGTACTTTAGGGTACAGTAGTTAAGAGCTTTATGAACCGGCGTTAGCCAGAAAGCTCTTAACTCCTGCTATTTTCAGGCGGCTGGAGTTTTGTCGTTAGAGCTCTAACGCTCACTTCAGAAACGACTCTAAATACCGGCGTTAGAAAGATCCCATTGAAAAGATAGGATACGCAAATGGCGTAGGGGGATCTGCGGTATGGAAAAGTCGCGGCTGAAAAGTGAGCGTTAGACCCTTTAATCACTGACTCCAAATACCAGCGGGCGGCCAAAACCAGCGTTAGGAGCCTCTAACGCTGGTTTTGACGGCTACCGCCGAACTCCAAATCTAGGCCTAAGATAGCTACAATATAACTAATAGTTACATTGTAGCCATCTTAGGGTTTATTTTTATTTTACAGGCAACTTTGTATTTACCTAGTTAAAATAAGTACAAATTTACCTGTAAAATAAACCCTAACCTAAGTTACAATTACACCTAACACTACACTATAATTAAATTAATTACCTAAACTAACTATAATTAATTACAATTAAATTAAATAAACTAAATTACGAAAAAAAACACTAAATTACAGAAAATAAAAAGAAATTACAAATTTTTAAACTATTTACACCTAATCTAATCCCCCTAATAAAATAAAAAAGCCCCCCAAAATAAAAAAAGGGCCTTTTGCGGGGCATTGCCCCAAAGTAATCAGCTCTTTTACGTGAAAAAAAAATACAATACCCCCCCAACATTAAAACCCACCACCCACTTCACCCAGCCGGGCACAAGTGGACCTCCAGACCGGCAGAAGTCTTCATCCAATCCGGCCAGAAGAGGACATCCAGACCTGCAGAAGTCTTCATCCAGGTAGGAAAAATCCTATTGGCTGATGCAATCAGCCAATAGAATTGAGCTTGCATTCTATTGGCTGATTGGAACAGCCAATAGAATGCAAGCTCAATCCTATTGGCTTATTGGATCAGCCAATAGGATTGAACTTCAATTCTATTGGCTGATTGCATCAGCCGATAGGATTTTTCCTACCTTAATTCCGATTGGCTGATAGGATTCTATCAGTCAATTGGAAATGAAGGGACACCATCTTGGATGACGTCACTTAAAGGAACCTTCATTCTTCAGTCACCGTCGGATGGAAGAGGATGCTCCGCGTCGGATGTCTTCAAGATGGACCCGCTCCGGATGGAAGAAGATAGAAGATGCCACCTGGATGAAGACTTCTGCCAGTCTGGATGTCCTCTTCTGGCCAGATCGGATGAAGACTTCTGCCGGTCTGGATGTGCTCTTCTGGTCGGATCGGATGAAGACTTCTGCCGGTCTTGAGATCCACTTGTGCCCGGCTGGGTGAAGACGGCTCAAGATAGGGTGATCTTCAAGGGGGTAGTGTTAGGTTTTATTAAGGGGGAGTAGGGTGGGTTATAGAGTAGGGTTGGGTGTGTGAGTGGTGGGTTTTTATGTGGGGGGGTATTGTATTTGTTTTTACAGGAAAAGAGCTGTTTACTTTGGGGCAATGCCCCGCAAAATGTCCTTTTAAGGTCTATTTGTAATTTAGTATAGGGTAGGGAATTTTTTTATTTTGGGGGGCTTTTTTATTTTATTAGGGGGATTAGATTAGGTGTAATTAGTTTAAAAATTTGTAATTTCTTTTTTATTTTCTGTAATTTAGTGTTTGTTTTTTTTCTCGTAATTTTGTGTATTTAATTTAATTGTAATTAATTGTAGTTAGTTTAGGTAATTAATTTAATTATAGTGTAGTGTTAGGTGTAATTGTAACATAGGTTAGGGTTTATTTTACAGGTAAATTTGTACTTATTTTAACTAGGTAGTTATTAAATAGTTAATAACTATTTAATAACTATTCTACCTAGTTAAAATAAATACAAAGTTGCCTGTAAAATAAAAATAAACCCTAAGCTAGCGACAATGTAACAATTAGTTATATTGTAGCTAGCTTAGGGTTTATTTTACATGTAAGTATTTAGTTTTAAATAGGAATAATTTAATTAATTTTAGGAATTTTATTTAGATTTTTTTAAATTATATTTATGTTAGGGGGGTGTTAGGGTTAGATTTAGATTTAGGGGTTAATACATTTAATATAGTAGCGGCGACGTTGAGGGCGGCAGATTAGGGCTTAATAAATTTAGGTAGGTGGCGGCGATGTTAAGGACGGCAGATTAGGGGTTAATAATATTTAACTAGTGTTTGCGAGGCGGTAGTGCGGAGGTTTAGGGGTTAATATATTTATTAAAGTGGCGGCAATGTCCGGTCCGCAGATTAGGGGTTAAACATTTTAGTTAAGTGTTTGTGATGCGCGGGGGGGGGGGCTCGGTTTAGGGGTTAATATGTAGTTTATGGGTGTTAGTGTACTTTTAGCACTTTAGTTAAGAGTTTTATGTTACGGCGTTAGCCCATAAAACTCTTAACTACTGACTTTAAAATGCGGTAGAAGTCTTGACAGGAGAGGCTGTACAGCTCACTTTTTCAAGCAATCGTAATACCGGCGTTAGGAAAATCCCATTAAAAAGATAGGATACGCAATTGACGTAAGGGGATTTGCGGTTTGCTAAAATCACAGAAAAAAAGTGAGCAGTACACCTGTACCTGCCAGACTTGTAATACCAGCAGGCGTTAAAAAGCAGCGTTGGGACCCCTCAACGCTGCTTTTTAAGTCTAACGCAAGACTCGTAATCTAGGCATCTGTTTGTTACTGTTTCAGCTTCTATCTCATAGGCAGGAGCACTTTAACTTATTACCTAACTCTGCTAATATATTATCCCCATATATTTGGGATATTATCACATCTTTAATATAAGGATATTGCTGTCTAAATATATATATCTGAAATCTGGTGGTAATAATAATTGTGAGGCAGGAACAAAGGGTTTTTAAATTATTTAATAGATGCAGTTACAATGTGTGTGTCTAATAATTAGCTTAGCTAACATCTTGGGCGCGATCCGATAAACGGCGTAGTTTGCGGCGCAAGCAAGGGAACCCGCGTCGCCCGCAGTTTCAGCTCGCAACTCGAGCTATCCCATATACGGCGCCGTCAGATGCTAAAGTGCCGTAAGTCTGACAAACCAGCGATGTCCAGAAATCTGTGCAAGTACAAATTTCTGGTGTCGCCAGTGACTTACGGCACGTTAGAAACTGCCGGCGCCTACAAAACCTGACTAAAGTCTAAATCACCCGCACTGTCTAACACGCCTCCCTAACATAGCCCGACAAGTCTAACACGCCTCCCTAACATAGCCCGACACGTCTAACCCTCTATCCGCTATCCCCCCTCACTAGCCTGACAATAAAATATGTATTAACCCCTAAACCGCCGCTCCCGGAGCCCGCTGCTACCTAATAAAGTTTTTAACCCCTAAACCGCCGCCAGCTATATTAAATCTATAACCCCCTAAAGTGAGCCCCTAACACCGCCGCCATCTACCTTACCTAACCCCTAAAGTGAGCCCCTACCCCGCCGCTATCTATTTTAAAATTATTAACCCCTAATCTAATCCCCTACCCCGCCGCCATCTATATTAAATTATTTAACCCCTAAAATACTAAACTATCCCTACCACTAAACCTAAGTCTAACCCTACAAATAGCCCTGAAAAGTGCTTTTTGCGTGGCATTGCCCCAAAGTAACAGCTCTTTTGCCAGCCCTTAAAAGGGCTTTTTGCAGGGCATGCCCCAAAGAATTCAGCTCTTTTGCCAGCCCTTAAAAGGGCTTTTGGCGGGGCTTTGTCACAAAGTAAACTGCTCTTTTGCCTACAATCTACATCCCCCTACACCGCGGCCACCTATAATAAATGTATTAACCCCTAATCTAATCCCCCTACACCGCCGTAGGATGAGCAGTTCGGCCCGGTGTATTGAAGACAAGGTAGGGAGATTTTCAGGGGGGTAGTGTTAGGTTTATTTAAGGGGGGTTTTGGTTAGATTAGGGGTATGTGGGTGGTGGTATTGTGTTTTTTTTTTTCAGGCAAAAGAGCAGTTTTCTTTGGGGCATGCCCCCACAAAAGGCCCTTTTAAGGGCTGGTAAGGTAAAAGAGCTTTGAACTTTTCTTAATTTAGAATAGGGTAGGGAATTTTTTTTATTTTGGGGGGCTTTATTATTTTATTAGGGGGCTTAGAATAGGTGTAATTAGCTTAAAAATCTTGTAATCTTTTTTTTATTTTTTGTAATTTAGTGTTTGTTTTTTGTAATTTAGTTTAGTTTAGTTTAATTGTATTTTTTGATAGATATTTGTAGTTTATTTAATTTATTGATAGTGTAGGTGTATTTGTAACTTAGGTTAGGATTTATTTTACAGGTAATTGGGTAATTATTTTACCTAGGTAGCTATTAAATAGGTAATAACTATTTAATAGCTATTATACCTAGTTAAAATAATTAACAATGTACCTGTAAAATAAATATAAACCCTAACATAGCTACAATGTAATTATTAATTATATTGTAGCTATCTTAGGGTTTATTTTATAGGTAAGTATTTAGATTTAAATAGGAATATTTTAGTTTATAATATAAATTAGATTTATTTAATAAGAATTTAGTTAGGGGTGTTAGGGTTAGATAGAGTTAATATAGTTAATATAAATACTATAGTAACTATATTAACTATATTAACCCTAATATAATTAGGGTTAATATAGTTAATATTTATAATGTAATAACTATATTAACTATAATATACTTAGGGTTAATATAGATAATATAGCTGGCGGCGGGGTAGGTAGATTAAATTAAGGGTTAATAATTTTAATATAGATGGCGGCGGTGTAAGGGGCTTATATTAGGGGTTAATACCATTAATATAGGTGCGGCGGTGTAGGGAGGGCAGGTTATAGGGCAAAAGAGCTGTTAACTTTGGGGCAAAGCCCCGCAAAAGGCCCTTTTAAGGGCTGGTAATAGAGTTTATTACTTTATGGATATTAGATTAGGGGTTAATAATATTAATATAGCTGTCGGCGGTGTAAGGGGTCAGATTAGGGGATAGATCAGGTAGATGGCGGCGGTTTTAGGGGCTCACAGTAGGGGGTTAGTTTATGTAGATGGCGGCGGTTTAGGGGTTAAATACTTTATTAGGGATTGCGACGGGGGATCGCGGTTGACAGGTAGATAGACATTGCGCATGCGTTAGGTGTTAGGTTTTATTTAGCAGATCGCGGTTGACAGGTAGATAGACATTGCGCATGCGTTAGGTGTTAGGTTTTATTTAGCAGATCGCGGTTGACAGTTAGATAGACATTGCGCATGCGTTAGGTGTTAGGTTTATTTAGCAGCTAGTTTAGAGAGTTACAGGGCTCCAATAGTCAGCGTAAGGCTTCTTACTGCTGCTTTTTGTGGCGAGGTGAAAATGGAGTAAGATATCTCCATTTTCGCCACGTAAGTCCTTACGCTGTATATTGGATACCAAACTGCGCGGGTTTGGTATACCTGCCTATGGCCCAAAAAACTACGGGCGACGGCAGAAATATACGTGCGTAACTTCTAGGTTATGCCGTATATAGGATACCAAACCCACGCAAATATTGGCGTCGCCAGCTTTTGCGGGCGACGATTTTTATCGGATCGACCCCCTTATTGTTCTTCTAATTTAAATTTTTGTATATAAAAGTTACATTTTAACTACTACCTTAAGCTGCACTACTTATAAACAATTGTGTATAGGACTGTCTTTTCTAGTCTATCTTAAAGGGACACTGAACCCAAATTTTTTCTTTTGTGATTCAGATAGAGCATGAAATTTTAAGCAACTTTCTAAATTGCTCCTATTATCAAATTTTCTTCATTCTCTTGGTATCTTTATTTGAAATGCAAGAATGTAAGTTTAGATGCCGGCCCATTTTAGGTGAACAACCTGGGTTGTTCTTGCTGATTGGTGGATAAAGCCATCCATCAATAATAAAGTGCTTTCAAGAGTTCTGAACTAAAAAGAAGCTTAGATGCCTTCTTTTTCAAATAAAGATAGCAAGTGAACGAAGAAAAATTGATAATAGGAGTAAATTAGAAAGTTGCTTAAAATCGCATGCTCTATCTGAATCACAAAATAAAAAAAATTGGGTTCAGTGTCCCTTTAAGACTTAAAATATCTAAGTAACGCAAATTGGAATATACACCAGTTTTATTAATTTAAATGACATATTTGTTTCCTCACTGTGTTAATTCAATACATTTCTTTCTGGCCATGAGTTTATAAGTAAGGTTATGACCCAGCAAATACATTACAACAGATACAATAAAATAGTACAGACTCATCATCCCAGGTATATAAGGAATGTAGCAAAGTGTGCAAAAGATCAATCAAATTAGCCAATATTTAAAATGATACATCAAATGCAAAGTATTCTACGACAAATCTGAAAGGATCTTTAAGTATATAAATGACAAAAAAATCTAAGAAGGGGAAATATATGTACATTCAAATGTGAGAAGGGTACTATGATTAACAGTGAAATGCGGGAATGCTGAACTGCTAAACCATTTCTTTGGCATACACAAGAGAGGAACAAATAAGAGAAACATAGAAACAAGCTAGAACATAAAAGCCCATACCAATAACTTGGTTATCTCCAGGTGATATAAGAAAAAATGGATAATATCCAGGTACATAAAACTCTAGATTCAGATGGAATACAAACAAGGGCTCTAAGGAAATTTAGCACTGTCATAGCCAAACCTCTACTCTTAAGGGAACAGCTTAAGGATTTTACTTTGTTAGCAATGGGAAGTAAAGTGTGGTTTGTTGCTCCAAGCTAGGTCATTATTTGAAAAACTAGGTAAGCCAGATAGGGCTTGGGGGAGTAGGCCAGGTGTACAGTTGCAGTTTGTCAGTCCTGTCCTGGATTGGTGAATTAATATGTGTGATGTCACTAGGAGGAGGGGTTGCAAAGGGGATATAAGCTGATGCACACAATGCAAGGGCAGTAAAATAATTTTATGTTTTTTGTACTTACAGGTTTGCTACTGTTACAGTGTAGATCCAGCAGGATGACCACTAGAAGCAGGAAGATACCTAAAATGTATATGGTCAGCAAGAACATGTGGAGTGGAAGTGCAGCAAGGGAGGAGAGAAAGTCTAAGAAGAGGAGGATGGCTACAGTGAAGGAAGCTGGCAAGGATTCTCAAGGAGTAAACAACCACACCACGGTAGGAAATTTGCCCCATGCTAATAAAGAGAATCTCCTTCAGGCCCCTCAATTTTCTCCCATGCCTCCCCCTTCCCTAGTAAGATCCCTGGGTTTTGCTAATCCTAGAGTTATGCTATCAGCATCACCTCTTCTCATCCACCGAGCAGTGCTAGATCATTGCCTTTAAAATTCCCCTCTGCCCGTACCTCTTGGCCAGGGGGAGAGTTTTTCCAAGCGCCCAGGTGCTGGGACTGGCAGTGAACCTACTAGGGATCATGTGGTCACCATGGGTATTTTCCTCTCCGCCACCATTATACGTCAGTAGCGTGCGCGGGGTGGCGTGGTAGGAGTATGGGTCAGTATTTTTCCCCGCAATTACCAATAGAGCACAAATCATCTCATAAGGCTATGGGTAGCTCCAAAATTCAGCTGGCGCCTGTGCAGGCGTATCAATCTAACAGTGCTGCTGCGGAGCTGAGGTGGGCTCCTCCGATTAATGTGCTCAGGGGTTTTGTGAATCCAGGTGGGTCTGGTAACAGTCAGTCTGATATGGATATGGGGAAATGTGTTGTCATGAGTACGGAAGTTTTTTCTCAGGATGGGGTTCAGGAAAACTGTATTAGCAGGCATAACTATAGAGCCAGTGCTTATTTAGAGAATAGCAGGGATATTAGGCAAAGTAACAATAGCGCATATGTGAATCAGCCATTACATAATGATAACATTTTGAGGGGCAGTGATGGTAACTAATATGTTAAGGTAGATGATACATATAATGTGAAACAATGTGCAGTGAATAACCGACTATATCCACAGGCTGAGGGAATAAGTATCCAGGGAATGGACGCAGATAGGAGAGATCACTAGCAGCAAAGAACCAGCAAGGAACTGCTTGGGAAGAGAACAGCCAAACAAGCAGGAAGGAGCACACAAGAATGGTAAGAAGAGGATTTTTACTGCAATGTCATCAGATAGTTCTGACACCAATTCTGATTCAGATTCAGAAGTAGGGGCAAAGGGCCCAAATAAGAAAATATAAAAAATAGTACGAAAAATTTCAGCTAAGCTGGGTCAAGGGGGATGTATGAAAGAATCAGAGGATGAGGATAGTAAAGGGGATGAGGGGTTTGATAACGAAAGCAGTGGCACTAAGCAGGTTCATTTAGTAGCATATTTAAAGTAAAAAATGTTTCAGAAAGCACAGAAAGGAAAATTTCTTGATTCGTTTAATATTACTAGGTACGCGTTGGCAATCAAATCCAGGGGTGAGGAGACAAAGAGCAAGAGAAATACTTATTTTGCTGAATGAGTTGAAGGTTTTGCTATAGAGGCTCACCCCAAACAGACAAAAGGGATGATGAGGTATTTGCATTTGATTTCCGATTGTTACACGGCATAAGGGGGGTTCTCATGGAAGGACTATGACGAGAAATTCAGGAAAGGTAACATGGCGACAGGGGGTAAGGGCAGAAAGAATTTTGGGGTTAAAGTGATTGACATGTGGTCTCGTTTAGTGAAGTTAGCAGAAGGCCAGGGGCCCAGAAATCCCCAGTTGATGAGGACAGGTAGGCAAGAGGTGAGGGAATGCTGGGCATTCAATGACAAGTGCTGTGATAGGGGCCCGTTGTGCAAATATAAGCATGTTTGGAGACATTGTGCTGGTAATTACACAAGGCTGGAATGCAGGAAGACAGAGGGTGGAAAAAATAATTTCTTTCGGAACACAGCAAGGTTCATGGGGAATGGAGATGGGAATAGCCACGGCACTGAACATAAATAGAATAGAGGAATTAGATGTATACTCTGAAGTTAAAGATAGGGAAAAATTGCAAGAAGGGTTGAGATTTGGTTTCAGTCTCCCTATTCAAGGGGGGGGGGTAAATGGGGCAATAAAGACAAGAAATCTGAAGTCTTACCAGAATTACCAGAAGTTTTGAGGGAGAAATTGGGGAAGGAGGTAGCCTTAGGAAGGATGGCAGGCCCCTTTAATGACAAACCACTTAAGAATTTGGTAATATCACCGTTGGGAGTGGTGCCCAAAAAAGAGGCTGGTAAATTCAGAATGATTTAGCACTTATCCTACCCCAAAGGTCAGTCAGTAAATGACGCAATCAGTAGGGAAGAGGTATCAGTATCCTATCAGCCATTTGATCAGGCAGTAAATTTGGTTAGGTTGGAAGGCCAGGGTGCTGACTTAGCAAAAGTAGATATAGAATCTGCATTCAGATTACTACCTATAAACCCACAAAAAGTTTTGTTTTGATGGGTTGCAAATTTGAGGGCAAATTCTATATCGACAAATGTTTGCCTATGGGGTGTGCTCTATCTTGTGTATATTTTGAAATGTTCAGCACTTTTTTGCATTGGCTGGTTGAGAGAAGGGCAGATGAGAGTAATATTGTGCATTACCTTGATGACTTCATGGTAGTGGGTAGAAAGGGTACAGGAGAATGTGACAGAGTTCTTAGTGTATTCCTGAAAGCATTTTTGGAGATGGGGGTTCCAGTGGTAGGGGACAAATCAGAGGGTCCCTGTTCTAAGTTATCCTCTTTAGGCATAGGGATTGATTCAGTGAATCAGCAGTGCAGATTACCCCAAGATAAAGTTGTAAAGATGAGGGAGGCCATAAAGCAAGTTATTGATAAAAGGAAGGTATCACTTAGGGAGATGCAGAGATTATTGGGACTGTTAAAGTTGCATGCAGGGTGATAACAGCGGGAAGAATCTTTAAAAGGTGGTTGGAAGTGAGCACCAAGGGGGTGGTAAAGCCTAGTCACATGATCCGACTGAACAATCAATTGAAAGGGGATTTAAAAGTATGGGATAGTTTCCTAAGTAATTTTAATGGCATTAGGATTTGGAAACAGAAGGTGATAGATAACAAATTCCAGTTATATACAGATGCTGACAATAGAGGGGTGAATAACCTATCAGCATCATCCCCTGAGGTCATAGCATTTGTGCAGCATGTAGTTTTGAAATGTTTACATATATATGTCAATATAAACTTTAGGGCTAAGCACATACTAGGAGTTAACAATGTTGTAGCTGATGCTTTGTCAAGGTTTAAATGGGAGACCTTTAGGAAGTTTGCACCTAATGTGGAACAGAAAGGTGAGGATTGCCCCGTTTATCTTTGTGTAAGGGTTCCTGTCTGCTGTTTTAACTGACCTTGTACCTTTAAGATGCTCCCTATAAAGAGCACCTCCTACTAGCACACCTTGCTGGTTAATTAAGTTTATTCCTAGCCTCAAGCTCACAACCGAGTTACTTGCTCCATACTAGAAGTCGTGACTAACTTGCAGTGCCTTAACTTTGTGATCTTCAGTTACTGCAGGGCTCACGAAGCAGCTCCTTCTAAAGCCTACCTGATTCAAGTTTCATTGCTGATCTCCTCCTGAGTCCATCTCCTTATCGGACCAGAGCGCTCCTGCTTCTCCGCACACAGCCTGTGCAGCAGCGCTGACGTCATCAGCTACGGCCCTGGGCAGCTCTCACATCCAGAGTCACTCTGCAGCTCCCAGCGTGTGAGTGAGTACCGCATCTTCGATCTCAGGATTGAGGTCAGACTTTTCACTTCTACTCTATATCTACACATTGTTACAAGGAGGCTTTATTTACTACTAACTTATTAGACTTCATATCGTTAAAGCTGCATCATATGCCTTAATGTTAACTACTGGTAAATGCCTAGTTTGAGTATTGTAATCTAAGACACTGATTACAAATTTCCACTCAAAGTCCTAGGCAAAGATTAAAAAACATTTAAGAAACATTTAGCCATACATCCTTACAGTTTCTTAAATGGTACATACACAACTTTAAGTTTAGTGATATTTATAGTATTGCCACTGACCTAACCTTGACAGAATTAACCAGCCAGAAGGAAGGATTTTGTGTTTGTATACACTGTATAATCCTACATATATTACGTCATGGAACAAGACCAATTAAGTGACAAGGTTCAGGTACTCTCTGATAGATTGGAAGCTCTTTCTAGCTCCTTCCATGAACTACAGGTAGAAAATCAGGCATTGAAAGCCTGTCTAAGGGAGACTCTCACACCCAAAGCTACCTCTGTAGAAACAACCCCAGAACCCATGGTCTCCCCCCCAGAGAAGTTCTCTGGAGACAGATCAAGATTCAGAGAGTTTAGGAATTCATGTCTGCTACTCTTTGAAATGAAGCCTCGCACTTATCCAACCGAAAGGTCTAGAGTGCTCACAGTCATATCCTATCTGAGGAGGGAGCCAAGGGCCTGGGCAGACACTTTTTTTTGAGAATGAAGATTCCATTTTAGGGTCCTTATCTGCTTTCTTCAATCAGATGTCTGTGCTTTATGATGATCCTTTTAAGCAGGTCTCAGCAGAGAATACTCTCAGGTCTCTCAAACAGAGAAAGAACCCTGTAGAGAACTACATAACGCAATTTAAGATCTCAGCTCGTGATTCCGAATGGAATGAGGTCTCTCTCAAAACTCAGTATCGTTTAGGTTTATCAGAGGAAATTAAAGATGAACTCTCACGCACAGGTATATCGGATTCATTAGAGGACTTGTTTACCCTTACTATCAATATTGACAGACGTCTTAGGGAACGCCGTTCTGAGAAAGCTAACAGTACAAGGAGTTTATCATCCACTGTAGCCTACTCTAGTAAGGATACTCCTCAACCTATGGACATTGGTTTATGAAAGGACCCCTAACCATGCAAGAAAAATCCAGAAGGAAACTGCACAGTCTGTGCATGTATTGTGCCAGCCCCTCACATGAAGTCAAGGACTGTCCTGTCCTCACAAAAAAATAAGAAGGGTAGGTTGATTGATTCTACAGAATCTTATTTAATGAAAGTTATTAAACCCTCATACCTGACCATTCCTATTACTTTACAGTGGGACCAAGTACGGATAACCACTGAAGCCATTGTCGATACTGGGTCTAGCAGAAATTTTGTTGATCAAGCTTTTGTCAAACAAAATAAAATACCCCTTGTGTGTAAGCATCTACCGGTCTCTGTGAAGGTTATTGATGGCACCATGCTTAAATCAGGTCCTGTTACACACCAGACAACATCCTTACAGGTAACATCATGCACACACATCACAGAAATACTCACATTTGATGTGATAATCTCCAAAATGTTTGATATAATACTTGGTATAGACTGGTTAAGAACACATAAACCATCTGTGGATTGGAGTAATCTTAGTTTAACTTTTCCACAATTCACTGATGGTGAACAAAAATCTTCTGACTCAGTTATGTTACAGGTTCATGATAATATTCTACCCCAACAGTATGCTGATTTCTCTGATGTGTTTAACAAAAAAGATGCTGAAAAATTACCCCCCCCATAGAGACTACGACTGTCCTATTGATTTGCTCCCAGGGGTCTCAATCCCATATGGACACATTTACCCCCTCTCTAAACCAGAGCTAGAACACCTAAAAAATTACATTGACGAAAATCTTAAGAAAGGCTTTATAAGACCTAGCACATCCCCAGCAGGTGCAGGCATATTTTTCGTTACCAACAAAGATGGTACATTGAGACCCATTATTGACTAAGGGAGTTAAACAGGCGTACTAGGAAAAATCGGTATCCACTCCCATTAATACCTGAGTTAATAGAAAGATTAAGGGGGCCTCGATTTTCACAAAATTGGATCTTCGAGGAGCCTATAATCTAATACGAATGAGAGCTGGCGACGAATGGCTCACTGCTTTTCGGACTAGATATGGGCTATTCGAATATACAGTGATGCCATTCGGTCTATGCAATGCCGCAGCAATATTTCAGTGTTTGATTAATGATCTTTTCAGGGATATACTAGATGTTTTTGTAGTTGTCTATCTTGACGACATCCTGATCTATTCTCAAAATCTTGATCAACACAGAATCCATGTAAAGGAAGTACTAACTAGATTACGTAAGAACAATCTATATGCCAAGTTAGAGAAATGCATATTTGAGTCCAACAACATAACTTTCTTAGGTTATGATATAACCCCTGAGGGTATTAAGATGCAGGATGATAAGGTCCAAGCAATTTTGGATTGGCCTGTACCCCATTCTAGGAAAGATGTACAACGGTTCTTGGGGTTCTCAAATTATTATAGAAAATTTATCCCAGGGTTTGCATCCATCACTAAACCACTCAATGAACTCACTAAGTTAAACCTAGCTTTCAAGTGGTCAAAAGAAACTCAAACGGTATTTGATTTACTGAAACGTAAATTCACCACTGCACCTATCCTGCAGTACCCTGATCTAGAGAAAAAGTTTATTTTAGAGGTTGACGCCTCAGAATTCGCCATAGGCGCATAGGCGCAGTTCTCTCCCAAAGGAAATCATTCAAGGATCCATTGCACCCTGTAGCCTTCTTTTCCAGACTCATGCAACCGGCGGAGTTAAACTATCCCGTGGGCGAAAAGGAGTTGTTAGCAATAAAATGTTCCTTCGACCATTGGAGACATCTGCTGGAGGGGGCTGCACAACCAACGGTTATCTATACCGACCATAAGAACTTGCAATACCTGCAATCCAACCGAACCCTATCCTCCATACAATTACGCTGGAGTTTGTACTTCTCCCGTTTCCATTACATTATTACTTATAGACCGGGGGCAAGAAATGGCAAGGCCGACGCACTTTCCAGGTGAGATTCTAAACCAGAAAATCTCAATACACCTGCCACTGTCATTCCTAAGGACTGCATCCTAGGGGTTCTATCAGATCTAACATCTGTTCTGAAGGACGCAATCGCCAAGGACTCTTCAGCACCACATGCGGATCTCACCTGCAACCCTAACGGCTTCCTATGCAAGGAAGGGAAGTTATATATTCCTCCTAATTTAAGACTTTCTGTTCTTAAATCTGTTCATGAGTCCCCCCTTGCAGGACATATGGGTAGGGATAAAACTACGGAATTGCTCAAGAGATCTTTCTGGTGGCCAACTTTACATCAGGATATAAAACAATATCTTACTCAATGTATAGTATGTGCTACAACTAAACCTTCACGACAACTTCCTGTGGGGCTCCTACAACCACTACCAGTTCCACAAATTCCCTGGGAGGCAGTTTCTATGGATTTTATTGTTGACTTACCCCAATCATGTAACTACACCACCATACTAGTGGTAACAGATCTTTTTTCAAAGATGGCACACTTTGTACCAATTTCCTCCTTACCCACCTCAAAAATTTTGTGTGATCTCTTTATTAGTAACGTTGTGCGACTCCATGGGATACCTAAAATAGTCCTCAGCGACAGAGGATCTCAATTCAGCTCTAGGTTTTGGAGGAATATGTGCACCGCGCTTCATATAGAGCAGAAACTTTCCACTGCTTACCATCCGCAAACGAATGGTCAGACAGAGAGGGTGAATCAGTGGCTCGAGCAGTATTTACGCTGTTTCTGTTCTCATCAACAAGATGCTTGGGCCACTTATTTACCTCTGGCCGAGTTTGCATATAACAACACTCAAAGTTCTACTACTGGCACTTCACCTTTCTATGTGAATTATGGTTTACATCCTAATTTCACCCTCCTACCTAGAGTTAAAACACCTTGCCCACAAGTGAATGATCTTGTCAATGACATTGCTGCCAACTTCTCTTCGATTCGTGATCATATCCATCATGCACAAGCCTCACAACGTAGGTATTACGATCTCCGGCACCGACCCTCTCCACAATACACTGTGGGACAACGTGTGTGGCTCTCTACTAAGCATCTTAGGATACCTTATCCATGTAGGAAACTCGGTAAACTCTTTTTAGGTCCTTTCCCCGTTACCCGGGTTAATGGCCCTTCGACAGTAACATTGCAACTTCCACCCTCCTTCAAGATACATCCTACATTCCATGTGTCCTTGGTCAAACCATGTAACACTCCTGCCTCTCACACTGGAACCGATGACCAGACCCTCACAGTTGCCTCTGACACAGAGTATGAAGTTCACAGTGTCCTGGATTCTAGACTCCGCCATGGAGTTCTATTCTATTTGATCCATTGGAAGGGTTTCGGTCATGAGGAAGACTCCTGGGAGCCTGCTTCCAATGTTTCGGCTCCTAGACTGGTTTCCCTTTTCCACAGACGTAACCCTGATCGCCCCAGACCCTGAACCTCGCTGTGGTTCCTTTGGAGGGGGGCTATGTAAGGGTTCCTGTCTGCTGTTTTAACTGACCTTGTACCTTTAAAGAGCACCTCCTACTAGCACACCTTGCTGGTTAATTAAGTTTATTCCTAGCCTCAAGCTCACAACCGAGTTACTTGCTCCATACTAGAAGTCGTGACTAACTTGCAGTGCCTTAACTTTGTGATCTTCAGTTACTGCAGGGCTCACAAAGGAGCTTCTTCTAAAGCCTACCTGATTCAAGTTTCATTGCTGATCTCCTCCTGAGTCTGTCTCCTTATCGGACCAGAGCGCTCCTGCTTCTCCGCACACAGCCTGTGCAGCAGCACTGACGTCATCAGCTATGGCCCTGGGCAGCTCTCACATCCAGAGTCACTCTGCAGCTCCCAGCGTGTGAGTGAGTACCGCATCTTCGATCTTAGGATTCAGGTCAGACTTTTCACTTCTACTCTATATCTACACATTGTTACAAGGAGGCTTTATTTACTACTAACTTATTAGACTTCATTTCGTTAAAGCTGCATCATATGCCTTAATGCTAACTACTGGTAAATGCCTAGTTTGAGTATTGTAATCTAAGACACTGATTACAAATTTCCACTCAAAGTCCTAGGCAAAGATTAAAAAACATTTAAGAAACATTTAGCCATACATCCTTACAGTTTCTTAAATGGTACATACACAACTTTAAGTTTAGTGATATATATACTATTGCCACTGACCTAACCTTGACACTTTGGCAGATTGGGAGCAATTAAAGGTCATCAACAGTTTGGTCAGACAATCAGTGGACATGGACTGCATATAATAAGCATTGGAAGAATTGGAAGGAATTTGTAAGGGGTAAAAAGGGTAAAATAGAGTGAATATTTTTAGAGTATTTAGTGTGAGTATTATTTAGGCACGCAGGTATCAAGAAAGGCAACTTAAGCACTGTAATGGCAGGGATTTCATTCTTTGCGCAGGTGCGGGAGGAAGTAGACGTGACATAAAGATTCTTAGTTAAAAAAGTAGTAAGAGGTTGGTCAGCAGGGGAAGAAAAAATTAGAGATAAGAGAGAACCTATCACAGCAGAGAGATTAGAGATCTTGGTAAACTCTTTAAGCAGGGTTTGTACTGATGTTTTTAAAACTACATTGTTTGCAGCAGCATTGAGGATAAGTGAATTGGTGGCGCCCAATAAAAACTCAGATGAGACGGGCCTAAAACTGCAGGATGTGAGAATTTCTGTAGAATCTTTACTAATATTCATACAAAGGTCAAAGACAGATAGGGAAGGAAAAGAGGCATGGATAACGGCTAAAGCAACAGGGGGTAAAATAGTCCTGTTTCACATGTAAGAAGCTATTTAGGTTTGGCCCCGCTAAGGGCGTGATGTTCTTTAGGCATAAGGATGGTAGTAGTTTAACCAGGTTCCAGTTCAAAGGGGTTTTTTCATTAGTAGTGGAGAAGCTAGCATGGAAAAGCAGTTATTTGGCTCCTGATTCATTTAGGAGTGGCTACAAGCGTGGCATTGTCAGGGGCCCCGGTAGAGCAGATAAATAAGATGGGGAGGTGGAAATCAAATGCATATAGGAAATACATCAGGCCCATAAATAAAAAGTAAAAAAAAAAGTAAATTTGGATTGTGGTTTAAGTTGTGATGATAATGTTAGTGTATTGTTTGGTTTGTCCATTCTAGGTAGAGCCATAAGAGTATGGATAATTGGACACTCCTATGTGCTTTGGGCAGCTTCACACACAGCTGCAACCAGGCAGGGAGTGAACTTAGTAATAAATAAAAAGCCCTATATATAGCACAGAATGGCTACCCTAAAAAACGGGAGTTAGTTCCAAGAACACCCAAAATATAAAAATGGGACAAATAAATTAGGGAGTGCTAAAACAAGCTGCTATATGTTAGAGGTTAAAGGGTTTAGAAAATTTCCAATGAGCAGAAGTATAATAAAGGTTTAGAAATCCATTGAGTGAATATATAAGGTGCAAACATATATATTCACTCAATGAATTTCTAAACCTTTATTATACTTCTGCTCATTGGAAATTTTCTAAACCTTTTAACCTCTAACATATAGCAGCTTGTTTTAGGGAGTGAACTTAGGTTTTAGCTCTAAAGTAGTGGGAATTAGGTGGATAGGGAAGAGAGTGATGAAATGGAAACAGTTATTGGAGACAGCACAGATCTCTAGGAGAAAGTGGGATCTACCCGATATTTAGTTATACACCTGGGTGGGCATGACATATGTTCGGTTCCTTTAATCGATCTACAGGAGCAGGTCAGCAAGGTATTCAGATGGTTTAAGCTATAATGGGTGGGGACCAAACTAGTCTGGTCTAGCATCCTTTCTGGATTCTGTTGGAAGGATAGTGTTACACAGAAAGGTGGAAACAAGAGTAGGAAAAAGGTAAACCAGGCTGGTAGAAAGGTGATAGAAGAAATAGGGGGAGAGTGATAGAGCACCCATTAATAAGCGTCAGGAACCAGAATCTGTACAGAAGCGATGGAGTACACTTTTCTAAAGATGGTAACGAAATATTCATCGAAGACATCAGGAGGGTGATACAAAGTTACTTAGAGGTAAGAAAAGGTCACAAGGATTGTTGAGGTGATGGCAGTAAGTGGGTCCTCTTTTGTTGGTGGTAAATATTGCGGCCTGGCACGTGGGTACAACAATAATAGGGGGAGGTCTGTAGACAACAGGGACATTGAGTGGTGGTCTGTCGGTCAAACTCATTTTGCCCTCCTAATCTGCAGATCCCTCGGCCTGCTATTTGCCAGTAATTTCACCCCTGAGTTGCGTGCGGTCACGCTCCTTGGTTACGCTCCTTGGTTAATAAACAAGTGACTTTTTCTTATGCCAAAATTTGTGTGTGTCTTTATTATTAAGTAAGGAAAATAAGTTGGGGAAAGGGAAGGTTATAAATTATTGGGATTACAGGGAATGTAAATTCCTTAGTACAGTGTACTGACAGAATAGGAAGGGAATAGCTTAAGGAATTTACTTGTTTAGCAATAGGACGTAAGGTGTGGTTTGTTGTTCCAAGTTAGGTCAATGTTTGAAAATCTAGGTAAGCCAGATAGAGGGTGGGGGAGTAGGCCAGGTGTACAGTTGCAGTTTGTCAGGCCTATCTTGGATTGGTGAATTAATATGTGTGATGTCACTAGGATGAGGGGTTGCAAAGGGGATATAAGCTGATGCACACAATGCAAGGACAGAAAAATAATTTTGTCTTTTTTCCCTCCCACCCTCCCTAGATATAAACAAGGCTTGCCAAAAAGAAGAGGTCACATCGTATGGAGCGATCAGAACAACACGGATAGGGGCAAATGCTGTGGTTATTGTGCCATTCAAGATAAGACCGCCCGTGTTCTCGCCCCTTATGGGCCATGATCACATGTAGCATGACATCATCTTGTGGTCTGTCGGTCAGAGCTGGTTGATTGCAAATAATTGAGCATTACTATGACTGTCATTCATATTCATTTTGCAGTAAATATCGCGGCTTGGCACGTGGGTACGGCGATAATAGGGTGAGGTCCGTAGACTACGTGGACATTGAGTGGTGGTCTGTTGGTCAAACTCATTTTGCCCTCCTTATCTGCCAATTTCTCGGCCTGCTATTTGCCAGTAATTTCACCCCTGAGTTGTGCCCGGTCACGCTCCTTGGTTACGTGGGGTCGCATATTTCTATTCAAATGCTGGTGCATTTAATTTTGATTTGGTTGATTTGGATTTATGATTTGGATTTGATTTATTATGATTGACAGTTTGAGGATTGCTCATAATATTGCTATAAAGGCATAATTTGGTTAATTAGTAAACAAGTGACCTTTTCTAACGGCAGAATTTGTGTGTGTCTTTATTATTAAGTAAGGAAAATAAGTTGGGGAAAGGGAAGGTTATAAATTAAAGGGATTACAGGAAATAGAAAAACTAAAGTTTAAATTCCTTAGTTCAGAGAAGGGCCACAAAAATAATAAAGGAGGATTTCAACTATGAGGAGAGGCTAGCCAAACTGGACCTGTTTACTCTAGAAAAAAGGGGATTTAAATGTGATATGATTATTTTATACAAATATAATTCAGGCCCATTTACAGAGTTGACAGAAGATATGTTATTCCAAGGCATTTTTTTTTGTGAAAAGAGGTCACACTTTAAGGCTAGAAGAAAGGAGATTTAATATAAAGCAACATAAATGTTTTTTCGCTGTAAGAGTAATCAAATTGTGAATGTCAATAGCTTAGATACATTTTAAAATTGCTTAGATACATTTCTGGCTAAAAACAGAATTTAGGCATATTATTGTTTGTGTTAAATGGGTCGGCTTTCTAACGTTCCATCTGCAGCGTCAATTTGCATGGTCTGTATAGGTTGAACCCTATTAAACAGTCTTTTTTCAACTTCAACTACTATGTTACTAGGCTGCTATGTACCAGAAAAAAACAAAATAGCTTATCTTCAGTCATTCAACACTTAAAATCATTCAATAAAGTGAAAGCAGGTAAAGCAACCCAGTAGTCAAAGGACCATAACATACAGTATAATTGCATAATCAGCAAATGTACATTACAAAGACAATGCAATATCATTTACTCTGACTTTCAATGGACAGTAGATTTTGTTTTCTGTCAAATGTAGAAATATCATTTTATTTCCCTGTTCTTTGCATCATGTGGCAGCAATCATCGAATTACAGGCTCACATATACTATATGGCCAAAAGTATGTGGCCAACACTTATATAAGCTCGTTGGAAATCTAACTCGAAAAACCATGGGTATTAAAATGTGGTCCCCCCCTTAATGGCTATAACAGCAGATTTGCTATCTAAGAGGTTACATGAGAGAGGATACAACAAAAAGATTGTAGAAAAGGCTCATAGGGAGGTAACAGACCTGGATAGAAAGTGCCTACTTCTGGACCAGAACAAATTAAGAACTGAAACAAAGAAAATAACTTTTGTAACCGATTTTTCAGTCCAATACAATGATATATGTGGCATAGTTAGAAGACACTTCCAATTACTGTTGGTGGATGATGGTTTGACAGACATGGTTAAGAACGGATGCAGATTCTCGTACAGGTGAAACAAGTCCATAGGGAGTATGGTAGCTCCTTCCCAACTCAAAAACCAATGTCAGTCATACCATCATCATCCTGGCTATTGCATAAAGGAACATTTAGATGTGGCTACTCACAATGGAAACCATGTGAGCATGTACAAGTGGCCTCATCATTCCAGTCATTTGTAACTTTTGCAGTGGCCTCTTGCCTAAACTGCAGGTCTACATTTTTGATGTATTTGTTGTGGTGTGCTTCGTGCAACCAACAATATGTAGGACTCACGACTAGGGAGGTCCGTACCTATATTTGTTAGCACCTGTCAACAATTAATATTGGCAAATGCAATACACAACTGGTTAATCACTTTGTGACCAGACATAATAAGAACTGTGACACCCTGAGATGGATGGTCATTGAAAAGATCAAAGAGCCAAAAAAGAGGGGGTAATAAATTCCAGTTGCTCTCCAGGCAAGAGATGTATTAGATATTCAGGCTTCAAGACCAAGATATCATTTGGTCTGAACTCTAAATACAATTTCAAAAATTATTGGAGTTAGTATCTCTGTTTGGGACTTGTCTATAGTTGTACATGTATTGGTTTCAGACATTTTTGACACTTTAGTCATGTAAGAACTACTGAGTGAACAAGTAATTCCTCATTTTATCCAAATGAGGATATTTGTTGTCAATAATAGCAATATGTGTATATTTAAATATGTAAAAGTGTTAATGAATATATGTGAGACATGCAATGTTTCATCTGATATGATACAGTTATTGACTAATCGTCTCAACAATTATTATCCTTGTTATCCATTTCTTATACATATCATTTATATTTATATTAGTTACAGCAAAGGCTTTATGGACTATACAGCTAATATGACTGATACCATGGAACCCTTGATTTCCATATTTTGCATATTTTGCAAATTTGGCTAATTGCTTGACTAATATCATATAAATTAGAAGAACTTATGTTATGTTGCGTTTAACATGTGATCTAATTGCATTAGGAGATAAACTATACCTCATCACGCTTATTTCTTAAAGTGTTGTAAACAATAAAATATACAGGATATCTCTGTTGTATTAGATTAGTATTGTTCCCTAATTACTTAATTTGTGTATATCCCCTTACCACCCACCCCTGTCTCTTTAAGATTTTAGAAAAATCTGTACCCAATCAGAAATCAGGGAGGGGTATTTAAAGCTCAGTGTAAGGGTACTGTTTTAAGAACTATGACTACGGCGCTATGCCAACACCAGTAAGTTCATTTTATAGTTGATGTTTAATAAAGTTGATTTTTACTTTTACACCTCCTGGCTACCTTCATTTTTTCTGTGTATAACAGCCACCACTCTACTGGGAAGGATTTTAGAGTGTGTTATTTGGAATTTATGACTATTCAGCCAAAAGAGCATTTGTTGGACATGGTCTAACTCACAATCAGCATTCCAATTCATCCTAAAAGTATTTACACCTTTAAGCTTTTTGTGAACAGGGCACCATTTTGCGACACTAGGAACAAAATATAGGGGAAGGTCACATACCACAGTCAAAAATTGGAGGGCACTAAAAATGTTCACCACTAAATCATACCACTGAATATACACACATACACACTCACATACTCACTCATTCATACCTACACACTCCCTCATACATAAATGCACACTCCCTCATACATACACACTCACTAATACATACACACTCAGTCATACATACACACACTCATACATGCACACAGACTCATACATACACACACACGCACTCATACATACATACACACACACACACATAAACACTCACTCATACATACCTATAGATACACACTCACACATACATACACACACTCATACATACCTAACATATACACTCACTCATACATACCTAAACATACACACTCACTCATGCATACATATTCACTCATACATACATATACACTCTCATACATACACACTCACTCATGCATACATATTCACTCATACATACATATACACTCTCATACATACACACACATATGCATTCACACATACACTCATACATACACTTATACATACACACACTCACACACACATGCACACTAATGCATAACATGCTCACACATACACACACACTAGTACATAAATACACACTAATGCATACACACACTTATACATACACTAACAAAATACTTATACATACACACATACACTAATGTATACACACACTGACACTTACACGCACACACTCATAATACACACACACACTGATGCATTCACACACATACATACTAATGCATAACACACTCACACATACACAGACATACTCATACATACATACATACACACACTAATGCATACACCCACTAATACATACACACACATGCTCATACATACACACACACATACTAATGCATACACCCACTAATACATACACACACATGCTCATACATATACACACACATGCACACACACACTAATTGACACACACACACACTAATGCATACACCCTCACACATACTCATACATACACAAACTAATGCATACACTATTTTTTAAATTAAGATATAGTACATAGGTAACACAGAGAGCACTCACATTGCCCTTCCTAAGCCTTGGTTCATGAAATATATGCAGGGAACCAGCTCTGTAAAACCTATGGCACTGACTGTCTCAGGTGATTGGCTGTACTCCCAGTCAAAAGTATAATAAAAATCCCTACTCTGGGGGCAGTGTTGCTGGGTGCATACATTACTTTTAGGAGCTGTTTCATAAACCCCTAGTCTAAACACCCCTAATCCACCGCTCCCCGACATCACCGACGCTAATAAAAGTTATTAACCCCTAATCCGCTGCTCCCCGACATTGCCGACACTAATAAAAGTTATTAACTCCTAATCTGCCGCTCCCCAACATCGCTGACACTAAATAAACCTATTAACCCCTAAACCGCCGTCCCCCACATCATAACTAATAAACTAAACCTATAACCCATAAACCGCCAGCCCCCCACATTGCAAAACACTAAATTAAACTATTAACCTTTACACCTAACACTTCCCTAACTTTAAATTAAAAGTTACAATATAACTTTCTTAAACGAAATAAAAACTTACCTGTGAAATAAAAAAAAAAACTAAGATTAAACTATAAATTAACCCAACATTACTATTCTAATAAAATAAAAAAACTACCAATTAAAATTCCTAAATTACAAATTTAAAAAACCTAACACTACGAAAAATAAAAAACCTAAACTACAAATTTAAAAAACCCTAATACTACGAAAAAATTTAAAAACACTAACATTACAAAAAATAATAAACACTAAAAATACGGATTTTTTTTTCCTAAGTTTACGAAAAAAATAATAAATGAAATTATCAAAAATAAAAACAATTACACCTAATATAATAGCCCTATAAAAATAAAAAAGCCCCCCAAACTAAAAACACCCCTTAACCTACAAAAAAACTACTAATAGCCCTTAAAAGGGCCTTTTGTAGGGCATTGCCCTAAGTTAAACAGCTCTTTTACATACAAAAAATTATGAAGTCCCCCCAACAGTAAAACCCACCACCCAACCAACCCCCTAAAATAAAAAACCTAAGCTACCGATTGCCCCTAAATTTGTATGGGTATTGCCCTTAAAAGGGCATTCAGCTCTTTTACACTGCCCAAACCCTAATCTTAAAAAAACACTCCCCAAAAAAAACAACAAAAACTAACACTAACCCCAGAATATCTACTCATGGTTCCTGAAGTCGGAACATCCATCTCCATCCAGGTGGTGAGAAGTTTTTATCCAGGCAGCGAGAAGTCTTTATCCAGGCTGCGAGAAGTCTTCATCCAGGAGGCGACATCTTCATTCATCGCAGGGGAGTCTTCTATCTTCATCCCGGCGGCACGCAGCAGAGCTATCCAGGACCGGCGATGACATCCTGCGCGGAGAGTCTTTTTCATGCGATCACCGCCGTACACTGAAGTTGAATGCAAGGTACCCATTTAAAAATGGCGTACCTTGCATTCTTATTGGCTGATTTGATTCTTCAAATTCAAATCAGCCAATAGGATGAGAGCTACTGAAATCCTATTGGCTGTTCAATACAGCCAATAGGATGAGAGATACTGAAATCCTATTGGCTGATTTGAACAATAGGATTTCAGTAGCTGGAATCGCCGGTAACGCATATTACGCCGCGACTCGTATTGTGCTTTACCGGCCATTCCAGCACAATGGCCAATTTTTCAGCGGTAATAGCCGAACCACACCATAATGCAAAACTCGCAATCTAGGCAATATGTTATGAAAAAAAATCTGTTAATTTTACCAGCACTTAAAATTCTACTTTTTTCTGCGGGGCGGTCGCGAGTGGGGGGAGGGTGTGATACTGAAACTTCTATATAGAAAGGGACTATTGTGCTCTGCAAAGCAAAGGCACCAGTTGACTAAATTTATAGCGGTAGTCAAGTCTGTGTGCTGTGCCTTTGTCTTTTTACTCACGGAGTTTCAATAAAGGTGAAGTTTTAACACATATTTCATCAGCCTTACTGTTTTTTCGATTATTGGGCTCTATTTTTGTTTCACTTAGAGGTGTTGAAAAATATTTGTCTACTGACTAAATTTATACAATCAGTCTCCAAGCAGGTGTGATGTGATGATTGATAAACTTATTTTACTCAACTTATCCCCACAGATCTTCTGCAAGTTCTCTGGCTGTCTTCAACATTCTGGGCACACTATTGCTGCTCCTTCTCTTCTAGCAGTTACTGCTCTGCTCATGCTCCTCCTCCTCCTCTCTCTTACTCTCCGGTCAGGTAGCTATGAGCTACAGTCAGAACATGACCGGGGCTGACTAAACATGATGGGGAGGGAATGTTTCAGCATTGGGGTGGGGGAGCCAGTAGGGGACGCTGAAACTATTATTTAGAAAGTAAATTACCACATGTTTCTGGTGCTGTCTCAGCACTGACTGAGTTTGAGCGCTGCCTTAATTCAAGTGATGGTGTTCCGTCTGATAAGTTTGCTATTCTGATAGAACACCTCCTCGCCCCCCTGTAGCGACGCCTATGCAGGGCACAGTCATGCTGGAACAGGAGAGAGCCTTCCCCAACAGTTGTCAAAAAGTTTGAATCACAAAATTGTCTAAAATGTCTTTCAATAATGTTGCAGTAATATCGTTCACTAAAACTAAGGGGTCTCTCCCAAACCCTGAAAAACAGCTCCCGACCATAATACTTCCTCCACCAAATTTTACAGTAGGTATTATGCATTCCGATAGGTAGAGTTCTCCTGTCATCAACCACACCCAGATTCTTCCATTAAGCTGCCAGATAGTGAAGTGTAATTAATCACTCTAGAGAACAATATCTACAATATATATATCTAATATATATATATATATATATATATATATATATATATATATATATATATATATATATATATATATATACAAAAGACATTTTCTTCTAAATGAAGAAGATTGGAATGTAAAGTATTTACATAGTAAAACATTATAAAATAATAAAATGTATTAAAAAAATAATTTTCAAGTTTTGGAGTTATGTAAAGAGACATGAAACCCCTTTTTCATGATTCAGAAGAGCATGTGATTTTAAACAACTTTCCAATTCACTTCTTTTATCTAATTTGTTTTGTTCACTTGATATCCTTTGTTGATTGGTGGCTGCACATATATGGCTTGTGTTATTGGCTCACCCAATGCATTCAGTTAGCTCCAAGCAGTGCATTGCTGCTTCTTTAAAGAAGATTATCATGAGAATGAAGCAAATGAAATAATAGAAGCAAATTGGAAAGTTGTTTGAAATTGTATTCTCTATCTGAATTTTTAAAGAAAAATTTAGGGTTTCATGTCCCTTTAACTGGAAATCTGTTAGCACATATACTGTATCTTTGTGACATGTTTATTGTCTTTGGTTTCGGTTTTAAGTTATATACTTGGAATTGGATTGTGTCACTTTTAAAGTTCATGTCTGGGTTCTCTTAAATACTTGATGTCTGGGTTCTCTTAAATACTTGATGTCTGGGTTCTCTTAAATACTTGATGTCTGGGTTCTCTTAAATACTTGATGTCTGGGTGCTCTTAAATACTTGATAAAAAAAGTATATTATTGATTGAGCCTCACCATTACATCCCTTGTGAAACATTATTTTCTGAACCCCATATACTGGATCTGAAGACTAGATGGTTCTGGGTCTCCATGAGATCATTGTTGGCAGGGTTGCCACTAGAAATTTTGGGGCCCCTGACTTAACCATTAGTCAGCCCCCCCCCTTTGACATGTGCAATTTTTGACCAAGTGACTAAAACGTATATGCACTTTATTCTTAAGTGTCTATTTAAACTTGGAAATGTTGTAAAGGTAGTAACATACAAACACACAGGCAAACTCATACACTGAAACACACACACACAAACTCACACATAAGGATTCACATATAGACACGCAAAGAAACACACTCAGACACAGACAACCAAACAACCAGCTCTTGTTTACATTGACCTGACAAATAATGAGGTAAACTACAGTTTTGTAAAAAAGGAAAACAAAATAAGGAGTTCTGATTATCTTTTTGTAAAGGAAGATGACAACTAAATGATGACAACAGCATGCAGTGGCTAAAAGGAAGGGCCCTGAACTGCCTAAACAATAATTTAAAGGTTAAATGGAGGATTGGTGACTTCCGGAAAGGTCACGTTAGTCTCAAAGTCTATAGAATGATGTGAATAATCAGTAGTAAGGTCAAAATGTCATAAAAAGGAACAGACAATGGACACAAACACACACACACACTTTCACATACACCCAAGGAAACACCAACAGAGACAGCCTCAGTCAGAAAACACACAAAGACATACACACACACAGAGAGACAACCACATAAGACACAGAAAGACATACATACACACACTCTCACAGAGACACCCACAGAAAACACACACCCTCACAGAGACATCCACAGAAAACATAGACATACATACATACACACACACCCTCACAGAGACATCCAAAGAAAACACAGACATACACACACCCTCACAGAGGTATCCAGAGAAAATACACAAAGACAAACATACACACACCCTCACAGAGACACCCATAGAAAAAGCTCAAAGACATATGCACACACCCTCACAGACATCCACAGAAAATGCACAGACATACACACCCACCCACCCTCACAGAGAGACCCACAGTAAAAAAATAAATACACACTCATAGAGACACAAACCAAAGCACAAAGACATAAACACAGACACCCACAGAAACACTCACAGGAGGAAACATTTATGCACCTTGCATCCCCTAAATCAGCAGTGTGTGACATGCATGATAAAAAAAATTGCAGAAATTAAGAGATCACTTTTAAAAAAAAATCATATTTGTAAATGTGCAAACAAAAGTAATTCTGTGAATTCAAAATTGTACATTAATGATCTGGGTAGATGGCTAGATGAAGAAAAGTACTTTTAAAAGGTTGACAGATGTTTGTTTGTTTTTTCCCCAACCAAGAGCACCACTTCAAATATAGTGTACAAATGTTCCCATCTGTCAGCTGTACTTATGGATTTTGGAAAATGATGTACTCTATATGGTCTTGGTGGAACCATAAGCTGTGGTACTCATACCATTAGATCTGGTTAAATGCAGGATTTCGGCTTGTTGGTATGTATTTCAAAATTAAGTCAGCTGTAGTGTAAACTGAACAGTTTTAAGTTAACCTGTCTCATTTCAAACACTGAACAATCTTAGTCTGAGAGTATAACATTTTATGCAGATGTAAAAATCTTAGATAAAATGCCTCCTTGCATCTGGAAAGTCCTTGCATAAAGGGGCAGTAAACTGGAATGTAATATATATATATATATATATATATATATATATATATATATATATATATATATAGAGGGAGTGCAGAATTATTAGGCAAGTTGTATCTTTGAGGATTAATTTTATTATTGAACAACAACCATGTTCTCAATGAACCCAAAAAACTCATTAATATCAAAGCTGAATATTTTTGGAAGTAGTTTTTAGTTTGTTTTTAGTTTTAGCTATTTTAGGGGGATATCTGTGTGTGCAGGTGACTATTACTGTGCATAATTATTAGGCAACTTAACAAAAAACAAATATATACCCATTTCAATTATTTATTTTTACTAGTGAAACCAATATAACATCTCAACATTCACAAATATACATTTCTGACATTCAAAAACAAAACAAAAACAAATCAGTGACCAATATAGCCACCTTTCTTTGCAAGGACACTCAAAAGCCTGCCATCCATGGATTCTGTCAGTGTTTTGATCTGTTCACCATCAACATTGCGTGCAGCAGCAACCACAGCCTCCCAGACACTGTTCAGAGAGGTGTACTGTTTTCCCTCCTTGTAAATCTCACATTTGATGATGGACCACAGGTTCTCAATGGGGTTCAGATCAGGTGAACAAGGAGGCCATGTCATTAGATTTTCTTCTTTTATACCCTTTCTTGCCAGCCACGCTGTGGAGTACTTGGACGCGTGTGATGGAGCATTGTCCTGCATGAAAATCATGTTTTTCTTGAAGGATGCAGACTTCTTCCTGTACCACTGCTTGAAGAAGGTGTCTTCCAGAAACTGGCAGTAGGACTGGGAGTTGAGCTTGACTCCATCCTCAACCCGAAAAGGCCCCACAAGCTCATCTTTGATGATACCAGCCCAAACCAGTACTCCACCTCCACCTTGCTGGCATCTGAGTCGGACTGGAGCTCTCTGCCCTTTACCAATCCAGCCACGGGCCCATCCATCTGGCCCATCAAGACTCACTCTCATTTCATCAGTCCATAAAACCTTAGAAAAATCAGTCTTGAGATATTTCTTGGCCCAGTCTTGACGTTTCAGCTTGTCTGTCTTGTTCAGTGGTGGTCGTCTTTCAGCCTTTCTTACCTTGGCCAAGTCTCTGAGTATTGCACACCTTGTGCTTTTGGGCACTCCAGTGATGTTGCAGCTCTGAAATATGGCCAAACTGGTGGCAAGTGGCATCTTGGCAGCTGCACACTTGACTTTTCTCAGTTCATGGGCAGTTATTTTGCGCCTTGGTTTTTCCACACGCTTCTTGCGACCCTGTTGACTATTTTGAATGAAACGCTTGATTGTTCGAGGATCACGCTTTAGAAGCTTTGCAATTTTAAGAGTGCTGCATCCCTCTGCAAGATATCTCACTATTTTTGACTTTTCTGAGCCTGTCAAGTCCTTCTTTTGACCCATTTTGCCAAAGGAAAGGAAGTTGCCTAATAATTATGCGCACCTTATATAGGGTGTTGATGTCATTAGACCACACCCCTTCTCATTACAGAGATGCACATCACCTAATATGCTTAATTGGTAGTAGGCTTTCGAGCCTATACAGCTTGGAGTAAGACAACATGCATAAAGAGGATGATGTGGTCAAAATACTCATTTGCCTAATAATTCTGCACTCCCTGTATATATATATATATTGCATATCTGCCAAAAGGGCACCTACCATCTGTGTATTGAGGAGGAAATATTTCTGCATGGTTTTAAATACAGAATTTCTACAGCATTGTCAAATAATCATAAATACACTGCTGCTAAAAAAATGTGATTTTATGGACCCCTGGCCCTACCATACAACTACTACCATACTGAAGTTACAATCCGAAATTGCACAAAGAAATTTAAAACATTTGCTAAGTAAGTCCTACCTCCTCTGCAAATGAAAGTGATCTGCCGTCTGACTCAGGCACACACTGTACAAACAAAGTGCAAAGTCTGTCTCTGTGCATAGTGGTTTAGTACACACTCAAAAAATCCTCTCAAATGCTAATACTTTACTCCTTGTAATAACATTCCCCATGCTCAATTAGCACTCTGCTGTAGTACCCACTGGTGGCTGCCAAATGTTTTTTTTTTATTTCTTGCCTCATGGGGCCCCCCTGGCCCATTGGGCCCCTGACAGGAGTCACCCCTGTCACCCCCTGATGGCGGCCCTGATTGTTGGTAAACATTATATAAACTGTGGATATGTTTGGAAGGTTGTAGAGGAGCTTGGTCAAGAGATTTAGATGTTGCTTTTCTTGTACCTTTCTTGGTCAGTAACTGATACATTTGGTAGAGAGACGTGTATATAAAAATGCATATATTGTCTAACTGTGTTGATACCTCAAATATATAAATCTTAAATTGTTGAGAACACAATATAAATTTTAGAATTGTTAGGAACAGTAAATATTAAAGTAGATACTGACTTGATAAATTTGGAAAACAATAGAGCCTGAACTCAGCAGGTAATAATTTCTGAATTCCGGTATTGTCAGTATGTGTTTCCAGTGATCAAAATCCCAAAATGCTTCAGCTAAAGTTTGAAATTGTTACCTCCCAAAAACACAAAATTATTATCTAAATTATTAATCCTTTAATTGTTGTTAATCTCACATTTTTCAATTACGAAAAACAAAATTATGATTTTGTGGGATTTACAATTATATCACAGGGTAAAAGGCCAGCATGTTAATCTTTCCTGTTTTATAGTGTGTAGTGATACTTATAGGTGACATATAGGTAACCCGTTGTGCTCCAAAACCATAAAGATATGTGTGCATGTCTCTTTAAGTAATTTTAAAAGGACATTATTGGTAATGTGGGAATGTGTGTTTGTAGAGTTATTTATTTAGCAAATTATTATTACTGTAAAATTGTTTATTATTATTTTTTTAAGTTTAATGTCTAAGAAGTGATTGTATCAGGTGCCATTGCTTATTAATATTATCCAATACAAAAAGTTTTGTCCAAAGATTTCAAGTCATTTCAGCTGTTTATTTTTAAAAACAGGACTTGCACATGTTAATATAGGTATAATTTTCACTGAAACAATAGTAAAATAGTGATACCAATAAACAATCAACATGTCTGATTGGAATCCCACTGACTCATTGGCAGCTGTGAACATGCTGATAATTATCAAGCAATAGATTGTAAACAAACTCATAACTGGTTATACTTGTAATACTGAACTAGTTCTAATGGACCATTAATATGGAGAAAAAAAGAAAAAGAAAAAAAAAAAGAAATCCAAAAGGCAAAAACACTATACTGTATAGCATAGGAAAAATTAAAAAGGAGACAGATTTTAATGTTAAGAATGAAAAATAAAACACATCTCCCAACAGATTAACAAATCTTGGTTGCAAACAATGGTCCGCATTTGTGGGAGTATTTTGTAGTATAGTGTCCCATAGAATATGTTGTTTCTGAAAGGTATGTAAAGGTTTTCTGACAAATCTGTTGGGGTGTACTCATTTGTGCTTAGCACTGTATATATATATATATATATATATATATATAGGTAAAGCCAGAAATCCTGGTAATCCTAGGATTACCCATGTAATCCTAGGATTACCCACTGGCTTTGGGTAAAGCCCAAATTAAGATCATACTTTGGACTTTACCCGGGTAATCCTAGGATTACCCAAATGCTTCTGGATAAAGCTAATAAAATCATTAATTGTGTTTAACCCGGGTATTGCTAGGAAAACACACCAACAGTAAATAGATTACACAAACACTTATGTTTCTTACAATGTTTTTATTACTACAACAGGAAATTAAACATTTTATATTTCATATGTGGATTTTTCATATGTTGTGTACCATGTTTTGTTACAACAGGAAATTAAACATTTTTACAACATAAAACATTTTTATTTTTTAAAATTAAACATTTTTATTTTTCAAAATTTAACATTTTTATGTTTCATAAATAAACATTTTTTTTCAGATGTTTTCCACCATGTTTTTTTTTACAACAATAGGAAAATAAACATTTTTTTGTTATTGTGTTCTTGGATAGACTGGACTGTCTGTCGCACATGCATTCTGTCCGAAAAACATTAAAAGCACGTCGTGGGGGATGGGACCTATGGTTAGGTTCCCAAAGGCGGTTGTGGCGCCCGAGGCTCTGATTATGTCAGGGTGCCAGGAATCAGACTGAGACGAGAAGTGCAAAAATAATCACACCTTTATTAATAGCAAAAAATAATAAAAAGTCCACAAGTCAAATAACAAGCCAGGAGTGAAAACCAGAGCTAGTAGTCAGACGAGCCGAGTCAGGAGCCAAAGCTAATTGTTAGACGAGCCGAGTCAGGAGCCAAAGCGAGTAGTCAGACCAGCCGGATTCAGGAACAAGGAGATCAGCAGAGTCAGGAACAAGCCAGGGATCAGGAACCAGGAGGGACATCAGACAGCCAGGTAATACACAGGGACTGGAACTCACAAATAGGTCTGAGACAACTCAAGGGCAAAGCATATTGAACAGAGGCCCTTTAAATAATAAGTGATGACATCACAATTCTGAGACTGCATCCTGTCTCACACTGATGATGTATACCAGTCTGGCCATAAAAGAGCGTGCAGGAAATGAGCAGCATCACACACTATGCACCAGAGTCAGCAAGAGAGGTGAGTAAAATGGCTGCCAGCAGCACATGACAAACAAAGCAGGGAAAAAACCCTGACAGGATAGGACAGAACTCTCTGGAGCATATCTGCCCTTGGCTGTTAATGCATGCTCTGGTTGGTCTGTTTCTCTGTGAGGTCACTGGATGCACAACCAATCAGATAAGATCATGCATTAATGGCTGAAGACAGATTTGCTCCAGATAGTTTTGTTCTAATCAGAGCCTCGGGCACCCCAACCACCTCTGGGAACCTAACAATGGGCCCCACCACCCACAACATGCTTTTAAAGGTTGCCAGACAGAATGCGTGTTCGACAGATAATAATCTGTTTCCCTCGGATAACAGTTCGGTCTGTCTGAAAAACTTTAAAAGCACATTGTGGGGGGTTAGACCCATGATTAGGTTCCCATAGGTGGTTGTGGCGCCCAAGGCTCTTACTAGAACAGAACTCTCTGGAGCGTATCTGCCCTCGCCTGTTAATGCATGATCTTATCTGATTGGTTGTGCATCCAGTGACCTGACAGAGACACGGACCAATCAAATTAGTGGCTAAGGGCAGATACGCTACAGAGAGTTCTGTTTTTATCAGAGCCTCGGGCGCCGTAACCACCTCGGGGATCCTAACTATGGGCCCCATCCCCCCCCCACAACATGCTTTTTAAGTTTTTTTTATTGAATGTGTGTGCAACAGACAGTCCAGCCTATCCAAGAACATAATAACTAAAAAATCCACATATGAAAAATGTTTATGTTTGAAAAATAAAAATGTTTCATGAAAAAAAATGTTTCATTATGTTGTAAAAATGTTTAATTTCTTGTTGTAACAAAACATGGTACAAAACATATAAAAAATCCACATATGAAATATAAAAATGTTTAATTTCATGTTGTAACAAAAACATTGTAATAAACATAAGTGTTTGTGTAATTCGAAATAAAAATGTTACATTTACTGTTGGTGTGTTGTCCTAGCATTACCCTGGTAAAGCACAATTATCCAGAAGCATTTGGGTAATCCTAGGATTATCTGGGTAAAGTCCAAAATATGATATCACTCTGGGCTTTACCCACAGCCACTGGGTAATCCTAGGATTTCCCAGGTAATCCTAGGATTACCTAATTTCTGACTTTACCCGTAACATATATATATATATATATATTAAAAATATAGATTTCTTTCATGTAATTGTCAAGAGTCCATGAGCTAGTGACGTATGGGATATACAATCCTACCAGAAGGGGCAATGTTTCCCAAACCTCAAAATGCCTACAAAAACACTCCTCACCACACCCACAATTCAGTTTTACAAACTTTGTCTCCTATGGAGGTGGTAAAGTAAGTTTGTGCTAGATTTCTACGTTGATATGAGCTTCTCAGCATTTTGAAGCCCAGTTCCTCTCAGAGTACAGTGAATGTCACAGGGATGTGAAGGGAGTATCACCTATTGAATGCAATGGTCTTCCTAACGGGGATCTATTTCATAGGTTCTCTGTTATCGGTCGTAGAGATTCATCTCCTACCTCCCTTTTCAGATCAACGATATACTCTTATATACCATTACCTCTACTGATTTTCGTTTCAGTATTGGTTTGGCTATCTGCTATATGTGGATGGGTGTCTTTTGGTAAGTATGTCTCTTTTACTTAAGACACTCTCAGCTATGGTTTGGCACTTTATATATAAAGTTCTAAATATATGTTTGTACTTATATTTGCCATGATTCAGGTTTATCAGTATATTTCCTTTTTGCAGACTGTCAATTTCATATCTGGGAAATGCATTTAAAAAAACCCAAAAAAAAACATTTTCTTACCTGAGGTTTTCTAAAATGCGGGCTGTTTTAGACTCGCGAGAGCGCAAAATGCTATAATTTATTGCGTCATTCTTGGTGTGAGACTTTTTTGGCGCGAAAATTAAGTTTGTTGACGCAAAATCGTCATTTCCGGCGTCTTAGCTGGCACGGAGTCTTTTCACAAGGCTGCATCATCTATGACGCTCGAGTTACGTTCCACACGTTTTTGGCGCCAAAAAATGTTTTTCAGTTTGTGGTGCGTCATACTTGGCGCCAAACATTTTTTCATTATTTAAGACCTCATTCCTTTTGCCTCTGGTCTTTTTTTCTATGTCAGAGGCCTATTCTGTTTTTCCCATTCCTGAAACTGTCATATAAGGAAATTGATAATTTTGCTTTATATGTTGTTTTTTCTTTTACATACTGCAAGATGTCTCAATCTGATCTTGTCTCAGAATCTACTACTGGAATCCTGCTGCCTGATATCGGTTCTACCAAAGCTAAGTGCATTTGTTGTAAACTTTTGGTAACTGTTCCTCCAGCTGTGGTTTGTAATAGTTGTCATGATAAACTTTTACATGCAGAAAATGTTTCCATCAGTAGTAGTTCATAACATGTTGCTGGTCCATCAACATCTAATGCTCAGGATATTCCTGTAAATTTAAGAGAATTTATTTCTGATTCCATTCAGAAGGCTTTGTCTGCCAGTCTGCCTTCTAGTAAACGTAAAAGGTCTTTTAAAACTTCTCATAGAGTTGATGAATTTTAAAATGACCGACAACAGACTGATTTATCTATCTCTGATGAGGATCTGTCTCTTTCAGAGGATCCTGCCTCAGATACTGACACTGACAAATCCTCTTATTTATTTAAAATGGAGTATATTTGTTCTTTATTAAAAGAAGTGTTGATTGCATTAGATATGGAGCAGACTAGTCCTCTTGATACTAAAACTAGTAAACGTTTAAATTCGGTTTATAAACCTCAAGTAGTTATTCCAGAGGTTTTTCCAGTTCCTGATGCTATTTCAGATATGATTTCAAAGGAATGGAATAGACTGGGTACTTCTTTTTCTCCTTCTTCAAGGTTTAAAAAATTGTATCCTTTGCCTACTGATAGATTGGAGTTTTGGGAAAAGATCCCCAAAGTTGATGGGGCCATCTCTACTCTTGCTAAACGTACTACTATTCCTACGGAAGATAGTACTTCTTTTAAAGATCTTTTAGATAGAAAGCTTGAATCTTATCTAAGGAAAGCTTATTTATGTTCAGGTCATCTTCTTAGGCCTGCTATTTCTTTGGCTGATGTTGCAGCTGCCTCAACTTTTTGGTTGGAAACTTTAGCACAACAAGTATCAGATCATAATGTGTATAGCATTGTTAAATTAATTCAACATGCTAATAATTTCATTTGTGATGCCATTTTTTATATTATCAGAATTGATGTTAGATATATGTCTTTAACCGTTTAAGCTAGAAGAGCTTTATGGCTTAAATCTTGGAATGATGATATGACTTCTAAATCAATATTGCTATCTCTTTCTTTCCAAGGTAATAAATGATTTGGTTCTCAGTTGGATTCTATAATTTCAACTGTCACTGGGGGGAAGGGAGTTTTTTTGCCTCAGGATAAAAAATCTAAGGGTAAATTTAAAGCTTCTAACCGTTTTCGTTCCTTTCGACAAAATAAGGAACAGAAACCTCACCCTTCCCCTAAGGAATCTGTCTCCAATTGGGAGGGTTCCTCAATCTGGAATAAATCCAAGCCATTTAAGAGATCTAAACCAGCCCCCAAGTCCGCAAGAAGGTGCCGCCCTCATTCCAGCTCAGCTGGTAGGGGCAGATTCAAATTTTTCAAGGATGTTTGGATAAATTCAGTCCAAAATCATTGGATTCAGAACATTGTCTCTCAGGGGTACAGAATAGGTTTCAGGATAAGACCGCCTGTGAGAAGTTTCTTTCTCTCATGCATTCCAGTGAACCCAGAGAAAGCACAGGCTTTCCTGAAGTGTGTTTCAGACCTGGAGTTATCTGGGGTAATCGTGCCAGTTCCTTTTCAGGAACAGGGTCTGGGGTTTTATTCAAATCTGTTCATTGTCTCAAAGAAAGAAAATTCATTCAGACCAGTTCTGGATCTAAAAGTCTTGAATCATTATGTAAGAGTACCAACATTCAAAATGGTGACTATAAGGACTATTCTGCCTTTTGTTCAGCAAGGGCATTATATGTCCACAATAGACTTACAGGATGCATATCTTCATATTCTGATTCATCCAGATCACTATCAGTTCCTGAGATTCTTTTTTCTAGACAAGCATTACCAATTTGTTGCTCTTCCTTTTGGTCTAGCGACAGCTCCAAGGACCTTTTCAAAGGTTCTCTGTGCCCTACTCTCTGTAATCATAGAGCGTGGTATTGCGGTTTTTCCTTATTTGGACGATATCTTGGTACTTGCTCAGTCTGCAGAATCTCACACAAATCAACTAGTGTTGTTTCTTCAAAGACATGGTTGGAGGATCAATTTACCAAAAAGTTCTTTGATTCCTCAGACAAGGGTAACCTTTTTAGGTTTACAGATAGATTAAGTATCCATGACTTTGTCTCTAACAGACAAGAGACGTCTGAAATTGGTTGCAGCCTGTCAGAACCTTCAGTCTCGGTCATTCCCTTCAGTAGCTATGTGCATGGAGGTTTTAGGTCTCATGACTGAAGCATCGGACACAATCCCCTTTGCTCGTTTTCACATGAGACCTCTTCAGCTTTGTATGCTGAACCAATTGTGCAGGGATTATACAAGGATATCATAATTAATATCCTTAAATCCCAATGTTTGACTATCTCTGACTTGGTGGTTAGATCACCATTGTATAGTTCAAGGGGGCTCTTTTGTTCGTCCAACCTGGACTGTGATCACAAAAGATGCGAGTCTTTCAGGTTGGGGAGCTGTTTGGGGATCTCTGACAGCACAAGGGATTTGGAAATCTCAAGAGGCGAGATTACCAATCAATATTTTGGAACTCCGTGCGATTCTCAGAGCTCTTCAGTTTTGGCCTCTATTGAAGAGAGAGACGTTTATTTGTTTTCAGACAGACAATGTCACAACTGTGGCATATGTCAATCATCAGGGTGGGACTCGCAGTCCTCAAGCTATGAAAAAAGTATCCCGGATACTTGTTTGGGCAGAGTCCAGCTCCTGTCTAATTTCTGCGGTACATATCCCAGGTATAGACAATTGGGAAGTGGATTATCTCAGTCGTCAAACTTTACATCCGGGAGAGTGGTCTCTTCACCCAGATGTGTTTTTTTCAAATTGTTCAGATGTGGGGGCTTCCAGTAATAGATCTGATGGCATCTCATCTAAACAAGAAACTTCCCAGGTACCTGTCCAGGTCCAGGGATCCTCAGGCAGAAGCAGTGGATGCATTGACACTTCCCTGGAGTTATCAACCTGCCTATATTTTTCCGCCTCTAGTTCTTCTTCCAAGAGTGATTTCCAAGATCATCATGGAGCAATCGTTTGTGCTGCTGGTGGCTCCAGCATGGGCTCACAGGTTTTGGTATGCGGATCTTGTTCGGATGTCCAGTTGCCAACCTTGGCCACTTCCACTAAGGCCAGACCTTCTATCTCAAGGTCCGTTTTTTCCATCAGGATCTCAAATCATTAAATTTCAAGGTATGGAAATTGAACACTTAGTGCTTAGTCATAGAGGTTTCTCTGACTCAGTGATTAATACTATGTTGCAGGCTCGTAAATCTGTTTTAAGAAAGATTTATTATCGAGTTTGGAAGTCTTGCATTTCATGGTGTTCTTCTCATAAATTCTCTTGGCATTCTTTTAGAATTCCTAGAATTTTACAGTTTCTTCAGGATGGTTTGGATAAGGGTTTGTCTGCAAGTTCTTTGAAAGGACAAATCTCTGCTCTTTCTGTTTTATTCCACAGAAAAATTGCTAAACTCCCTGATATTCATTGTTTTGTACAGGCTTTGGTTCGTATCAAGCCTGTCATTAAATCAATCTCTCCTCCTAGGAGTCTTAATATGGTTTTGAAGGCTTTACAGGCTATTTTGATGTTTTTTCTTCTTCAGAAGCAGTTTTTGATAGACCATCCGACGACGAGCGGCTCCATCTTCAAGACCTCCGTCGCGGATCCATCCTCATTCCGATCAGCCAATAGAAAGTGAGCTCAATCTGATTGGCTGATCCAATCAGCCAATCGGATTGAACTTGAATCTGATTGGCTGATTCCATCAGCCAATCAGAATTTTCCTACCTTAATTCCGATTGGCTGATAGAATCCTATCAGCCAATTGGAATTCGAGGGACGCCATCTTGGATGACATCCCTTAAAGGAACCTTCATTCGTCGTCTAGTCATCGGAAGAAGAGGATGGATCCGCGCCGGATGTCTTGAAGATGGAGACGCTAGTCGTCGGATGGAAGAACATAGAAGATGCCGCTTGGATGAAGATGTTTGCCGGTCCAGATGTCCTCTTCTGCCCGGATAGGATGAAGACTTCTGCCCAATGATGGACTTCTTCAGCCGCCGCTTGGATCAAGACTTCAGCCGGAGGATGGACGTTCAGCCCCCGCTTGGGTTTGGATCAAGACATCGGAGCCTGGACGGATCGGTGATACCCGGTGTGGTGAAGATAAGGTAGGAAGATCTTCAGGAGCTTAGTGTTAGGTTTATTTAAGGGGGGTTTGGGTTAGATTAGGGGTATGTGGGTGGTGGGTTGTAATTTGGGGGGGGGTATTGTATGCTTTTTTTTTACAGGCAAAAGAGCTGAATTCTTTGGGGCATGCCCCGCAAAAGGCCCTTTTAAGGGCTGGTAAGGTAAAAGAGCTTTTCTATTTTTATTTTAGAATAGGGTAGGGCATTTTTTTAATTTGGGGGGCTTTGTTATTTTATTAGGGGGCTTAGAGTAGGTGTAATTAGCTTAAAATTGTTGTAATATTTTTCTAATGTTTGTAAATATTTTTTTATTTTTTGTAACTTAGTTCTTTTTTATTTTTTGTACTTTAGTTAGTTTATTTAATTGTATTTATTTGTAGGTATTGTATTTAATTAATTTATTGATAGTGTAGTGTTAGGTTTAATTGTAACTTAGGTTAGAATTTATTTTACAGGTAATTTTGTAATTATTTTAACTAGGTAACTAGATTAGATTAGATTTAAATTATATTTAACTTAGAGGGGTGTTAGGGTTAGGGTTAGACTTAGCTTTAGGGGTTAATAAATTTAATAGAGTAGCGGTGAGGTCCGGTCGGCAGATTAGGGGTTAATACTTGAAGTTAGGTGTCGGTGATGTTAGGGAGGGCAGATTAGGGGTTAATTATATTTATTATAGGGTTATTGAGGCGGGAGTGAGGCGGATTAGGGGTTAATAACTTTATTATAGTAGCGGTGAGGTCCGGTCGGCAGATTAAGGGTTAATAAGTGTAGGTAGGTGGCGGTGACGTTGGGGGGGGCAGATTAGGGGTTAATAAATATAATATAGGGGTCGGCGGTGTTAGGGGCAGCAGATTAGGGGTACATAGGTATAATGTAGGTTGAGGCGGTGTGCGGTCGGCAGATTAGGGGTTAAAATTTTTTTATAGAGTGGCGGCGGTGTGGGGGGGCTTCGGTTTAGGGGTACATAGGTAGTTTATGAGTGTTAGTGTACTTTAGAGCACAGTAGTTAAGAGCTTTATGAACCGGCATTAGCCCAGAAAGCTCTTAACTCCTGGCTTTTTTCTGCGGCTGGAGTTTTGTCGTTAGATTTCTAACGCTCACTTCAGCCACAGCTCTAAATACCGGTGTTAGAAAGATCCCATTGAAAGATAGGATACGCGATTGACGTAAGGGGATCTGCGGTATGGAAACGTCGTGGCTGCAAATTGAGCGTTAGACCCTTTCCTGACTGACTCTAAATACCAGCGGGCGGTAAAAACCAGCGTTAGGAGCCCCTAACGCTGGTTTTGACGGCTAACGCCAAACTCTAAATCTAGGCGTTTGTTTTTTATTCCTCCCTCTCTAGTGACTCTTGCGTGGAGTTCCACATCTTGGGTATTACTATCCCATACGTCACTAGCTCATGGACTCTCGCCAATTACATGAAAGAAAACATAATTTATGTAAGAATTTACCTGATAAATTAATTTCTTTCATATTAGCAAGAGTCCATGAGGCCCACCCTTTTTATAGTGGTTATGATTTTTTGTATAAAGCACAATTATTCCAATTCCTTTGATGCTTTTTTACTCCTTTCTTTATCACCCCACTTCTTGGCTATTCGTTAAACTGAATTGTGGGTGTGGTGAGCGGTGTATTTAGGCATTTTGAGGTTTGGGAAACTTTGCCCCTCCTGGTAGGATTGTATATCCCATACGTCACTAGCTCATGGACTCTTGCCAATATAAAAAAAAATTAATTTATCAGGTAAATTCTTACATAAATTATGTTATAAATATTATTTGTATTAATTTTTAATGTGTTTTAAATAGAAATACTTGAAATTCCTATGTTCTTTTTTATTTTTAAATACAAATTTTTTCTTCTGTGTGAACAACATAGAAATGTAAAGTATTCCTAATGCACATTAATTTTTAGCACAGTTAATATGGAGCAATGTTGGGTTAGAGTGCTGGCCCCATAGAACTCTATGGGCAGAAGTAGTTACCGAGTGATGTTACCGATGTGAAGCCCTGAAGTTAGCGGGCCTTAGTCTTTCACTATGGTTAAAAAAAAGTTAAAACAATACAACAACCCGTTTCTTGGCGGTTAGGCCGTTTCATCAGGCTGTCCATGAATGTCCTGATGAAACGGCCTAAACACAGAGAAACGCATTGCTGTATTGTTTTAACTTTTTTATCAATGTCTTTTAACATCACTCGCTTTGTGTTCACCTTGCCACTTATGATACTACATATCCTATTTCACGGAGCTCATTTGATTGGCTGGTTCCCGTGATGGTTGGGAATTTCCCTATGTATCTCCTATTGAACCCTGCCCTGAGCCTGTGATTTACCAGTGGGACTGGTTTGGTATTGGATTGAGAGTCATGTGATGAGAGTGAGTCAGTCAGATGGCTCTGAAGTTCTGACTTGCCCGTTAGGCGCTTTCTGTGCCCACCTCAATTGTGAGTGTTAATTTGTTCTACTCCTGTTTTTGCATCGTATTACTTTGATCTGCACCATGAGGCGCCTCTCTTTTTTCTTTAAGGACTGCATCCTCCTATATAGAGGAAATAACTCAATGAGTTATTTTCTCTATATTTTGTGCTTAGTGGAGGATTTTAAACTAACTCTTTGCCTCCCCATAATTGTAATGCTTGGTGTACACACACACACACACATATAAATATACAGTATATATATATATATATATATATATATATATATATATATACAGATACATATAGGAATATCCATATGAAAATACATAGAACATATTCGGCTATGTGCAGAACATTGGAATGCATAAAATTTACAGTGTTAAACAGTTTTCTGTTTTCCTTCTAGAAGCAATAAGCACTTATCTTTTGGCGCCTATATACTATAAATAAGTTCTAATGTTTTCAATATTCTTTTATTGTTGGTAAACTGACAGTATATACTATATAATGTGCATGTAGAATGTACGCACATCTTCATTACTTAAATCAGGTGTAATACTGAAGTACATGACATCCATAGGTTTTATAGGTTTAAAGATATATCATTGTTGGTCCATTAAATCAAGACTACAGTATTCTATTAAATATTTAATTTCCTTTCTTCCAAGAATGTGTTATTTTCCTTTAAACAATGATATAAAGCATACAATTTGAAAACTCATAATGATACTGGCCCAAATCTGTCCAAATAAGCTTTACATATCAAGAAGATGGTTTCCTTAGAAAAGTATCAGATATTTCTATTTTTCCACACAAAAGATCATCTAAAGATAGAAGCAATCAGTCAGCTAGAAAATAGAAGAACAATTGCATTTTCATGTATGCAAGATAAAAACTGTCATACTCAAAATGTCTGTCTTATGTCAACATTTAAGAGTTTTATCATTTCCACAGCTGATGATCACAGAATACAAATGTTAAGAATGTCATATTTCCCTCCTGCATGGGTAAATCAATAAAATAGTTTTAGTGGATTGGCATCAAAATGTAATCTGTCCATCTATATAATTAGTTTTGTTAAATGGACTATAAAATATATAAGCATATATGATACAGATTCAAGATGTTGTAATATTAATAATCCTGCTTTTTCTACAATAAATGACAACTTAATTATACTAGGTCAGATGCAAACCTGCAGAAAACCCTTTAAAGGACAGTCAAGTCAAAATTAAACTTTTATGATTCAGATAGGGCATGCAATTTTAAACAATTTTCTAATTATTTAACAGTGTTAGTTTATATATGTGACATATAGATAATATTGTGCTTACTCCCATGGAGTTATTTATGAGTCAGCACTGATTGGTTAAAATGCGAGTCTGTCAAAAGAACTACAATAAGGGGCAGTCTACAGAGGCTTAGATACAAGGTAATCGCAGAGGTAAAAAGTGTATTAATATAACTGTGTTGGTTATGCAAAACTGGAGAATGGGTAATAAAGGTATGATCTATCTTTTAAAACAACAACAAAATTCTGGAGAAGACTGTCCCTTTAAGGAAAGTAAGGTATAAGGGAAATGTAGTTTCATTTGTAGCAAGAAAAAGAAAATATATTTACTTAGCAAAAACATGTAGGGCCAGATTATGAGTGGCGCAAAAAGGGGTTTATAGCGAGTGTTTGTGCACCTTAGGTGTACTGATCGTATTATAAGTTGAAAGTAAACACAAACACGTGAGCATAATCGCAATTTACATAAGAATGATTACCGCAAATCTGTGTCGTGCGGTGATGTCAGAGGCTGGTGAGGCCCTGGCTATGATACGCCGGAGAATCACATATATAGGTAGCTTAAATTAAACTAAAGCATTGTTTTGCAACCACGGTCATCAAGTACCCCTAACAGGGCAGGTTTTCATTATAGCTTAAATAGTGCACAGGTGAATAAATAAGCTGGTAGGTGAGAGCAAGTTAGTAACCATGATGTTACTGATCAGCTGATTAATTCACATGTGCATAGGTTCAGCTATAATGAAAACCTGGCCTGTTTGGGGTACCTGAGGACCGTGGTTAAGAAACACAATTCTGTGGCACAGTGCCAGTTACTTAGTAATTAGAATGATACACAATCTATAATCTACTCACTACTGTGTTGTAAAAAGAAAAAAATATTTACCATACTAAGAGGTGCCACAAATTCACTCCTAGTTTCCTATTATGAGTGTGAGAAGCTGGAAAAGACATTGCATGTAGCCCTGCTCAATGGAGCACACACAAACTGCCCTTGCATAACTTTTAGCCTAACAAGGTATTGCTATATAGAGTTTAAAAGGGGCATAAACCAATACCATCAGATAAACCATATAGTAAACTAATGCATATCTTAAATAAAGCTCCAATACCAGCAGATAAAATAGTGCAGTAAAGTAATGCATACATCTCACGTACAGCTACAATATCAGCAGATAAAAGAGTGTAGTAATGTAATGCATATATCTCATGTACAGTTCCAATACCAGCAGATAAAAGAGTGCAGCAAAGTAATGCATATATACCATGTACAGCTCCAATACCAGCAGATAAAAGAGTGTAGTAAATGAATGCATACATCTCAAATACAGCTCCTTATGGTATGTAACCCATTACAGAAAGGTTTTCTTTTACACATCACCACCTGCCCTGATATATTTCAAGCAGCCTTCTATTTCCTTTAAACTGTTACTTGCCATTTCTTGTGCATATAAAAAATGTCCTGTTAAAAATACATTTTTAGGAAACTAAAAATGTTGCCCTATATTTGTGGTGCTCATCATCCCCAATTTAGAGTACAGTAATTATTGTTTCAAATATAGAGGTCATTATTATATTATTATTATTATTATTATTATTATTATTATTATATAACTTGAAGCATGATTTTACATTACAGCTTCCATTTCCACTCTCTAAATTGAAGCTATTTTTCACTGCAGAGCTAAGAAGTTCAGTTTGGCAAAATGATCTTGTACACTAGTCAGCATAACAGTTCCTGCTGATCAGATTAGGCTGCTGCCACCATGCAGGGAGAGTGACCCAGTTATTAAAAATGGTTCTTTTCCTTTTGGTGGCATTAGTGACAATGCTATAAGGTCAGAGTACCAGGAACAGCAATTGCCAGTTTGTTACTGGGATTTGTGATTGTGACTGAGAGGTGATGTCATCTGATAGGTGTGTTAATGGGGAGGTCCAGGAAAAAAACATAAATAGCAGAAAACCCCTTTGCATTAATGTCTCGCACACACCTGCCTTTGTTATGACTGAGCATAGAAAGCTACTGTATAATATACAAGCAATTATTAACTGCTTCATTACTGTATGCCCCATTATTCTTAGCTACCCCTTTAGTGTAGTTAAACACAAACGGCAAATAAAGGGTTAATCCCAAAAGAGAACGTTTATCATTAAGTACAGTTATTGTGCTATCACTGTTTGAGTCTGCAGTTAAAGGATTGTGTATTTGGGAATTAAACTTGAGTGGTTATTCAGTTTTAATGCAGGCTGTGCCGGATCCAGTGAGCTGCGATGTTAGTTAGCAGCTGTGGTGTGAGAGCACAGTTGGTAAAACCTCCATTGTCACGGTCTAGTACATTACAACTCTGGGGACTCAGCTCACCGTTGCACTTTCCTCTTCAACAGTTCAACTTCAGCTGCCTCTAGCCGCAATCAGCTGCCATCCATCCACTTCCTTCGCACCGGCGCCACTTGATTTGAGCCACTCTGTGCAGCCGCTCTGCCTCTTCCTTCTCAGTCTACAGTGCCCTCTTTCCAGTACAGTGACGTGATTGTCGAGGCCTATATGTGTGTGCCTCAAATGGGGTCTTAATGACTGTGCTAAGCCCTCTAGGTGGCACTGGTGCTCTAATCCCAGGCAGCATCAAGTTGTGCTATGGAGAAAGGCCGGCCTCTCTCCATAGCTTAAAATGGGGGTAAAAAATAAAAACATTTACTATTTTTTTTTATTTTTTTTTATTTAAAAAATTAATGATTTTTCCCTCCATATGGCAGGCCCTGCCTCACCTGCCTCCAATGACTGGACGTCCCTAGTGTCCTTAGTGCTCTGGATAACTGTTTTGCGAAACAAAAAAGGTGCACAAAACACATCAAAAATACATTATATACTACAAACAAGCAGCTCAAAAATACCTTAAGCTCTAAAATAGTTACACACCCTTGGTAATCCATATATATATATATATATATATATATATATATATATATATATATATATATATATACATACCACATTACTTAGATCAGGAAACTTGAACATGTAGAGAAGGAGGTGCAACTATATTCAAAACTGGTCTGTCTTCATGCCAGTTGGAGCTTGGTAAAAAAACGTGTATCTGTAAAGACAAAATGAAGAGAAGCACAGCTCCGACTCAAATGATTTATTAAAACAAATAATAAGCACACAGCACTCTATGTACTTACTGTAATGCTCGTGGGATATTCCACTATCAGACCAAACTTGGTCAGTAGTCTTCTTATACAGGAGTCAAGTCAAATGATAGGAAAGATCCAGAGCAGAGGGAGAGTTTGTAAAATGAGGTAAGCAGTACTCACAGCAGGCAGGACAGTACTCAGCGGCAACAGGAAGGTAATTTAGCAGTATGGCAGTTCAGGAGTAAACCAATAGAATGGTCAGACAGGCAGAGTTCATCAACAGTTAAGCAATCCAGCAATGCAGAGGTTAAGGAAAGCAGAGTAGTCAAAACAGGCAGAGTTCATCAACAGTAAAGCAGTCCAGCTATTCAGGGTTTAAGGCAAGCAGAGTAGTCAAAACAGGCAAAGTTCATCAACGGTAAAGCAATCCATCAATTCAGGGTTTAAGGCAAGCAGCGTAGTCAAACAGGCAGAGTTCATCAACATTTAAGCAATCCAGCAATGCAGAGTTTAAGGCAAGCAGCATAGTCAAACAGGCAGAGTTCATCCACAGTTAAAGGGACAGTCTAGGCCAAAATAAACTTTCATGATTCAGATAGAGCATGTGATTTTAAACAATTTTCCAATTTACTTTTATCACCAATTTTGCTTTGTTCTCTTGGTATGCTTATTTGAAAGCTTAACCTAGGAGGTTCATATGCTAATTTCTTAGACCTTGAAGGCCACCTCTTTTCAGAATGCATTTTAACAGTTTTTCACCACTAGAGGGTGTTAGTTCATGTATTTCATATAGATAACACTGTGCTCGTGCTCGTGAAGTTATCTGGGAGCAGGCACTGATTGGCTAAACTGCAAGTCTGTCAAAAGAACTGAAATAAAGGGGCAGTTTGTAGAGGCTTAGATACAAGATAATCACAGAGGTTAAAAGTATATTAATATAGCTGTGTTGGTTATGCAAAACTGGAGAATGGGTAATAAAGGGATTATCTATCTTTTAAAACAATACAAATTCTTGTGTAGACTGTCCCTTTAAGCAGTCCAGCAATTCAGGGGTTAATGCAAGCAGAGTAGTCAAAACAGGCAGCGTTCAGCAACAGTGAATCAATACAGCAATTCAGCATACAGATATACAGCACCCAGGAGCACAAGAAGAAACGCCAATACTTGGGCACAGGTGAGAGAGACTGAGGCCTTTATATTGGCAAGGCAGGGCGGGTGGTTATGATGTCATCACCGTGCTGCAGTTACACTGCCGTATCCCTTGCAACAGGAGGAGTGCCTGTGTCCATGGCAACAGCCACAGCAGAGCAGAGGAGCAGTGTGACACTTACTTACTTGGCAATAAAGACCTTTAATAAAAATAGAAAAAATATACATAGAAAAAACATAATCATATATCTGTAATACACCTATTTAAAAGAAAAAAGCTCAATTCATAAATACATAATCAGAGTGACAATCATATACAAATACACATGATTAATAAAGATACACACATTCAAAAACTTTCCATATAATAAAACATCCAATCGAATGCATATACCTTATATTTTATTAGAATACTTTTGTTATAATATTTTTGTTAAAATATTCATAAATTTACTCTATTTCAGAGTCACTAAAGTTTAGAACAGAAATTTTTAAGGGGAAAAATCTGCAATATCTACTTCCAAATTCAAACTGTTTGGATACAAACTATTAAAACAATGTATCCAGAACATCTCACCATGCTAGCATTAGATTCCAATGATATTAAGCTATTAAATACATGGCAGAATTATGCACCAAAATATTTACCACACGAGTTTGAAGTGTTTTTAGACATACAAACATGTGTCTGAAAATTAACACTTAATAGGTATTTAATTTTTTTTTAAACAATAATGATAAAATAGGACATTCAAATCATTTGGAATTTAAAGATTTGGAGACCCTCCAAATACTAAAAGAATAAGAGACTGAAAATGCATATGCTTGGAGCATTGAGGCCTCCAGTAATACTTTATTGTTGATACAGAGTCCTCATTGAATGTTTTTTTAGATATGTCAGTGTATAAAGAAAAAGAACCTATTCAACACACAAACTTTAAACGTCCCTCCCTGTTCTACCCAGTGGGGATGCAAGGTTACCAAATTTAAGTTCTTTAATGAAAATTAAAGGCATTATTGAACAAATACAATGACAATCTGACTAACAGGAAAGGAAATCCCTTAAAAAGTTAGCAAATATTAGAGATTGTCATTAGGGTAGATGATAAGGGTGGATGAATAGTAATACAAACCAGACAGGATTATATGACAGAAGCCCATCTACCAAAAATTCATAAGGATCGGTCAAAAACTTCTGGTCGACCGATCATATCTGGGATTGGTTCAATCAGTGACAATTTATCCTAATATGTAGACCATTTTCTTCAACCTATAGTTAAAAAAAACAAAGCATTTCTTAAAGATACAACACAGGCCATTCAAACTTTTGATGGTATTGAATGGCTGGAGGATTTTCTCTGACTTACCTATGATGTTACATCTTTGTATACTTGTATACATCATAAAAATGGTATTAAGGCAGTAGAAGAAAAACTTTTACTTTGGAACATGCCTGATAAAGATGTAATGTTTGTAGTACAGAGTATACGCTTCTTTTTGGAGCATAATTATTTTGAGTTTGAACAAGTATACTATAGGCAAAGTGGTGGAACTGCGATGGGGTTTGCCCCATCGTATGCCAATCTTTATATGGATAATTTTGAAAACAAGCACATTTGGGCTAATCATTTATTTAGAGCAAATCTAATTAAATATCATTGCTTCACAGATGATATCATCATCTTATGGAAAGGTGACAAGTCTACTCTAGAGAATTTCATGTTATTCATGAATTCTAATTCATATAACCTTAAATTTACACAGAAGCATTCTAATACCCAGATGGAATTTTTGGATCTGGTTCTATTTGTGGATAACACTAAGAGAGTAGCAGTTTCCAACTATAAAAAGCCCACAGATACCAATAGTTTTATTAACAACAAGAGCAACTCCAGAAAAGGAAAAACAATATCCCATACAGGCAGTTTCTACGATTGAGAAGAAACTGTACCCATAAAAGTAATATTTTGAAAGAGGCAAAAACCATGAGTGATAAATTAATAGAAAAGGGTTGTGGTGTAGCTACAGTAATGCAAGGGATAGAGCACTCAATATAAATAGATTATATTTGTTGACAACAGATATACATGTAGGGTCATCTACCAAGATGCAGCAGAACAATATTAGATTGATAACTACTTATAATGAAAGACATAATGTTATCAAAAAGGTCTTCAACAAGCATTGGTGAATTCTTACATCTGATCGTTTACTCCAACCCCAGCAAACTGAAAAACCTACAATAACTTTTAAAAGAACAAGAAATCTTAAAAACATATTAGCTCCTAGTAAGTTAAGACCAATTGAAGTGAAAAATATGTTAATAAAAAGTAATTGGTTAAGTTTAAAAGAAGGAACATATAAACATGGAAAGGCTGTTTGCAATATGTGCAAGTATATAAATAAAAGTAATGCCTTTCACAACACAGATAAATCTAAATCCTTCAACATTAAATATCATGTACCTGTGACTCTGCATATGCAGTTTATTTACTTGGATGTGATATAGGGCGTACAAAAAGGAAAGTACGTACAAGATTTAATGAACATTTATATAATATGAAAGAAAAACAGGAGAAACACAATGTACCCCAACATTTTTGGCAGATACATGGTAGAGATCCAAGATCTCTAAGAATACAAATTATTGATTGGATCCCACCAAGTAATACAACTAATAGATTGATATCCCTAAGACAACAAGAGACGTGGATACATCATTTAAATAGCTTGTATACAAACGGTTTGAATTTGGAAGTAGATATTGCAGCTTTTTCCACTTAAACAATTCTGTTTCTGTTCTGAATTTTAATGACTAAAATAGTATATTTATGAATATTTTATAAAAAATTATTATAACAAAAATATTCTAATAAAGATATTAGGTATATGCATCCGATTGGATGTTTTATAATATGGGAAGTTTTTAAATGTGTTTCTTCATTTATCATGTGTATTTGTTTGAGATTGACACTGATTATGTATTTATAAATTGAGCTTTTTTCTTATAAATAAGTGTTTTACAGCTATATGACTGTTTTTTCTATGTATATGTTTTCTATTTTTATCAAGTGAGGTTTTTTGAGTGAATTCTTTTAATTAATTGCCAAGAACCCATGTGTAGTGATAATTACAATTGGGACTGACACATATAAGCTCCCATGGGTAGTGATCCTGACAGTCGATCACTCCTCCTCTTATAAGAAAGCCCACACGTCTAGCAGGGGAAATGCATTGAGTTATTTTGATCTTCTGGAGCCTCCATATTTTGGGTGATGATGACATTAAACACCAAGTAAAGCCGTGTATGTCAGGAACGTCAGTGATTCAAAGCACTTTTATAAAAACTTTGCAACAGTCCTTTTTAACCTAGCTGAACATAGAGATATCTACCTATATTGGACCAAAGACATCGTATTGATAAAAATGTTATGTCCATTGATTATTGTTCCTTTTTGTAAGTACATAGAGTGCTGTGTGCTTATTATTTGTTTTAATAAATAATTTGAGTTGGAGCTGCACTTCTCTAATAAAAATTATTCAATAAAAGAATTGCACAAAAAAGTTATAAGGGCTTGCGGGTGAATAAGGTGTAAGGTCCCCCCCCCCCCCTTTTTTTGCTACATTGACTTCTATGAGGGAAATACATTAATGCGATATTCTAACTTCGGCTTTGTGCATGCATCAGGTTAGCGCAAGCAAAAGCTTTTAACCTTAAACTTGTAATACGAGCACTACCCGATGCATGCAAAAATCTTACTTCTAGCAGAGTTAGCGTGGGAGCATTAAATACCGCCTCACTTGTAATCTAGCCCTTAATAAATTAGAAGTCCTTAGTTAAATGTAAATATTAAGGAAATTGTAAAAAAGGTGGATATTGAATCAAAACTACTAATTGAATTATACCTACTAATAACTACTACATACCTACTACATATTTCTCCTCAGTTTCTAAGCAGCATTCACTAACAAAGAGTAGTTCCCCTTTATGGAATCTGACAGAATCGAATGGAACACCATGTGCAGGAGATGCATATCTGCCCACATCAAAAAGCTTTCTGAAGCAGTGAAGTGTGAATAGGGTACTGAAGCTTTATTGTCCATTAAACGTTTCTTGGCCATATTCTTCAGATGAACCTGAAAGTGATGAAGAGCTAGACCAATCACTGGGCTCTAATGCATTTATTATCAGCTTCATAGACTCACTAGCATTTTCCCCAATCTAGGGTGCTTGACTCTGTGGACAGTTATGCACCTATAGTGCAATGCCTGCTTCACTCATTTTAAAATGGAAATGTGAGATAAAAACATAATGCTTGCAAGCCAAACATCTAGAAAGTAAACTTCAGGCCCACTGTACCACCAGTATTAGTAATAACTTTTCTATGAGCTTTACCCAAACATTCAGTTCAAACGTTGCTGTGATTTGATTTGTTGAAATAGGGGAAGTACAGAGACCAGTTGCTTCACTTGTAGAATAACCATGCTTAAGAAACTCTATTCACAATAAATACAAGTTTATGACCAGGCTGAAACCCAACAGTGCCTGAATAGTATATACATGACAAAATGATATGCTTTGTGACTTCTTTTTGCTTAGCTCTACAATGAGAACAATTTAAAAACTTGGTAAATGTTTGTGGATATGTAGACAGTCCAAAGGCATACTCACAAATAGGAAAGGATGACTTCTCATTAAAACAATATGAGAACATGATGATTTGCAGCAGCTACTCTGTTTGTGCAGGTGTGTATCTTAGCAAAACTCTTAGCAAATATAACCAAAAGGAATCGTGATAGTTACTGTTTAGTGACACCATTTTTCCTTTATGGATGACCACACTTCTGAAACAATTGACAGTAGAAAACAATTTGGAATGTGGGAAGAGGAACTTTGTTTGTGGATTTGATGCCTAGAAGCAATAAAGCAATGATGAAGAATTGTCTGTTACATGTTTCTATCGGTACTAGAAATATAACAAAATGATTCATTGGTAAAGCATTCATAGGGCTCCATTTATTAATCAGCGGATGCTGCTTCAGAGGCCCATTGTTTCCGGTCCACCTGAAACGGAAGTTAAGAAGCAGCGATCGTAAGACCACTGCTTCTTAACTTCTCCGCCACCTTTTATGTGGCAGACTGAAATACTCCCAATCCGATCCAATCAGAAAGTTTGATGGCCCCTGCCATCGGCCAATTGGCAGCCAGTGAGCAGGGGGTGGCATTGCACAAGCATTTCACCAGAAATTCTTGTGAAATGATAAATGCCTAAAGCGTACACTGTCGGCATTTAGGGCGGTTGAGGGTACATGATTTGCTAAAGCGAATCATGTCTGCTCACCTCTTAATAATAATACCACATAAACTCTTCCAATTTTGTTTTTTTGTTCACATGAATTCATAATTACGTCTTCTCAGGCATCCGCTATAACAACCATGCTCCTACTGCCTATGGGCCAGAATACAAGTGGCGCACTATTTAGAACTTTTGCTTGTGCACAAACATTGCCAGAAGTAAACTTTTAATGCACGCTTTCAATCATTAGCATAACGATGATGAATCTGGTTTCCTCCAATCGTTGCATTGCCCCACAAGCTGGACGCCAAAGGGGGTACACACAGTTTACAATCACTTTAAGAACAATAAAGATTTGGAATTCTATGAGGTTTGTCAGAAGATGATTAAAAAAGTACTGGATACTTTTTTGGCAAAGCAGGATATACATAAATATAAAAGTATAGTAGTTTGTTGATCCAAGGAAAAATCTGATTGCCACTTCAGAATCAAGAACAATTTTCCCCCCTTTAAGGCACAATTGGAAATTGCTTAATTTGTTTTGCCTTCTTTTGGATCAACAGTACTAACGTGAATGTGTTAACGGTTGGACATTATGGAATTGTGTGTTTTTCAACCTATATTACTATGCAACTATTTTGATCCATTAGAATTTCTATGTGAAGTACCAGGGAAAACTTTTTATGGGGCCTTCATATTCAAAGTCTTTCCAATTTATTATAAAACTCATTGATAACCATTTTTAGCAGACTTCTAAAATTAATTTGGGGTCAGATGACACTCCGAATACCTTGTATTAGGATAATTTCACAGGCATATTTTAGTCCACCAGAAAGAAATTTTAAAGCATCATTTCATAGTCTTTATTTTATTAATCCAACTGCCTTGACCTTTTTAATGTCATGGGCCCCATTTTGAAGCTGAAGATGATAGTTAAGTACCATTTAGCCTCTCATATATGTATATACAGATATATATATATATATATATATATATATATATATATATATATATATATATTGGAACATATTAAAGAACTACCGGGGGGTGTAAGTAGGGAACTACATTTAAGGAGAATGGAGACCCAGTGGATACACAAACTGGGTACCATGTCCCCAAGAGGTTTAAATAGAGATATAGGTATAGCAGCCTTCCTAATATAGATATAGAAATAAAATTTTCTAGCACGGGTATTTTTCCTATACATTTATCACTTTTTAAACAATGGAAAACAATATTTTTACCTTTGATGAATTGTTTATTTTTCATTATTAGGGATATTAAATAATATGAATTTTTATGATACTTAGGGTATTTATATCCCGCATTATATATTAAGGACAATAACATTTATAAGTATAACATGTGCTATTATATTCATGTATATGCTATTACATGCTATATGAATTGACAGATTTAACTAGAATATTGTATTAAATCTGAATTCTATGACAGTTGTATTTAGTATGGTAAATCCCAAATTGAAAGGATTACTAAATAACATCATTCTATATTAGAAATTATAATCTTATTGATTTTAATTGATAAAAAAAATTCTTTCTTCAAGTATATATTCATTTTATTAAGTACTTATCTATTTATATATTAGCAATGTATGTCTTCAGGGATATATATAATATTTTTTAATTGCATATCAATTTTACTAAGTGCATATTTATTTATAGTTTAGCCATGTATGTTCTTAGGTTTACATATTCTTTTGTTTTATATGCAGTTTTCTATATAGTAATAAATTGCAGTCCAAGTACAAGACAACTGTGTCCAGACATGCGCTTTATACCGCTATTATGAGTTCTTGTAGCTATAGTGACATGAATCACGTCACAGATCGAGTAGCATCCAATCAAGGGGGGGGGGGTGTCTTGACACCTCCTCCTGCACGTATCACGCATGCTCCTAGGGAGCGCATATACACAGTGACACATACGTCACTTACACTTATTACGTAACCTAGATTGTGTCCAATCCTCCCTACTTATAGGGTCGCCTCTAAAAGTTATGTATCATCCCTCTGAGGAAGAAGGAATCTATTTTTATCCTTTGAAATGCATCAGGGTTTTATTACTTTTTTAATGAGACTACTTCAATTTATTGGGTAACCGTTACTTTTGTGCCGTTTCTGCATCACGCTGTACTACATGCAGACTTGGTTTTTGAACTGTTTGTATACTTTCCACCATATTTGATCTGAATGAAGTGACTGATTTTATGCTCTAAACATACCTCACACAGTTTGAGGTTATTTCATGTGAGTTGACACACTGTATGTTCTGTTTGTAATTGTATATTAAAAAACGTTATTACACTATATACAAATCTTCTCTTTTATATGGGCTTATCTTCCCGTGAGGAGCCAAACAGAAGTTATTCTATCAGTCTGTACCTACATACTACAAGAGGTGGATGCCATATCTGAGTAACTTTGGAGGAAAGAACTGGATGTGAGCTATTCTGTTACTACACACTCCAAAAGGTGGATGAAACTATAAAAGACATTCATCAGTATATCGGACACACCTGTTCCAGAACCCTATTAACCCCTTGCAGCGCTGCAACTTACCTCATCAGATTGAGGTAGATTCTGGTAAGGGGACATACATTATCAGAAAGTCATAAGTGGACTTTTATTATTACCTATTTTACATTTTATGTGCTTCTCAGTTTTTTCTTTATTTTATGTATTTTTTCAAACATGTTATTTGTCTTAGAATAGAATTCTCTAAGCGCTGTTTCCCCTTGTGTACACTTTTAACTTATACATTTATTTGTGGATTTTATTCACCTATAATGTATATGTTTTTTAACAGCTGCAAATTATTCTTCCCCCAATCAGCGCAACCTTTGGTGCTGCTTGTTCTGAACTGTAACATTCTACTTGCCTATATATATATATATATATGAGTATCTATTTAAAAATACATAGAAAATTTCCCCCTATGTGAAGAACATTGGAATGTACAATATTTATAGTACATACACAGTAAAACACATTATTAAATATTACAGTTGAATAAAAAAGTTTTTTCATGTTTTCAGGTATTTGACTAGAAATTGTTCCAAAGTATATATAAGTGTATACATGGGTGTATATAGATGTATAAACATACATATATAAATATATAAACATAAAAATGCATGTATACAGATATATACATATGTACATTTACATACATACATATATTTATACATATTTACTGTATGTATGTATATATACACATTATAGCCCTTTCCATTAAAATACCTTGTCATATACCATAAACCCTGCTCTTGCACATATTGGTTGAGCAAGAGCAAGGGGTCCTAGGCAGACAAAGTTCATAAGGGTTAAGTTTAAAAAATAATAACAATTCATACACATTAGGCAACCATCATCAGTACTAAAATATTAATTAACCCTCATATTTTGATTTTGCTTTGACAGTGTACATTTTGATCCCCTAAAGGGCTGCAAAAAGTCTATTTCTTATCTTTTTTGTGTGTTTGACTAGATTTTTACATATTTTGTACAGTTTCAAAAACTCAGGCGGCAGTTCTTCTAATGAATTGGGATGGCGAAAGAACAAAGAGCTTGTGTAACACATGGAAAATATGATTAATTGGAATGGGAGCTTTTGTCTGCTGATCTGAAACTTTAATAAGAGAGGACAAAAAATGGTAAAAATAAATACCGAAACTGGAATTTTATCTAGAACTTAGTCACCATGTTCCATAGGATTCCATGAATTACACCAGAATCATCCATAGAAAAAATACATTTTTCTACCATTTACTGGTGCCACCTATCATGGGTGATCAATATACGCAACACTGAGTGGATAACTGTATAAGGTTTTCTTACATACAGGTTCTTAGCTGATGCTGAGAGAGTATATTCTTTATTTCTTAATTATGAACGGTGCTCTTAATAGCTGTACTAATTACCCATTGTATGTTACTGTGTTTAATCTCGGCAACTTGGATAAGCAGATAATTTAAATAATTTCCAGAGCAGTAATGTACTACTGGGAGCAAGCTCACCACATTTGATGAATCAATAACAAGAGGCATATGGCAATCACCAGCTATATCCTAGTAGCATGCTGTTGCTCCAGGCCCTTCCTAGGTATGCTTTTAAACAAAGGATTTCAACAGAACAAAGTAAATTTGATAAGTAATTTTGAAAAGTCTATTAAAATTGCTTTATATGAATCATAAGCATCTAATAATAAGTGAAGCATAGACAGATCAAAGGAGATGTGCTCTGTATAAATTATTGTACCCACTGGACCAACCTCCGACATATCATGCAATATCATGTAATATGTTGGATAAACTGGACGTCTCACAATCAGAAGCAGGTTCAACCTGGTGCATATTCATTCTATTTAGCCAGGTTTTGAAAAGAAGGAATAAAGAGCAGTTTCCTACAGATTAAGACATTTTAATAAGAACATGAAATTAAAGGGACATGAAACCCACATTCTTTTTCATGATTCAGATAGAACATAAAATTTCAAACAATTTGCTACTATTATCAAATTTGCTTCATTCACTTATCCTTTATCCTTTGCTGAAGGAGCAGTAATGCAACACTGTGACATAGTTTGACACATCTAGTGAGCCAATCACAAGAGACAAATGTGTCCAGCCACCAATCACCAGCTAGTTCCCAGTAGTGTAGGATATGTACATTTTCTTTTTTAACAACGGATACCAAGAGTACAAAGCACATTTGAAAAGAGAAGTGAATTTAAAAGTGTCATTAAATTACATGCTGTATTTGAATAATGCAAGTCTAATTTTGACTTTTCTATCCCTTTAAATCAAATGTAAAAACAGCATCAGCTGGAATAAACAGTAAACATAGTATAGTACTTCTAGGATGTACATTTGACTTAGAAGCTTTTTTTTTTTTTTTTTAGCTGTTACCTTTTAAAAATATAATCCCACCACTTTTAAAAGAACCAGTGCACAATACAAACAAAAGTATTATTCAGCATATGTGAATCATTGCCTAAGAAAAATTATCCACATTTAAACGACATACAGTTCATGTACAAGCATTGGAGATTTTAAAGGGACAGTCAAGTCAAAAATAAACTTTCATGATTTAGATAGGGCATGTAATTTTAAACAACTTTCCAATTTATCTTTATCACCAATCTTGATTTGTTCTCTTGTTATTCTTAGTTGAAAGCTAAACATAGGTAGACTCATATGCTAGTTTCTTAGAACTTGAAGGCCGCCTCTTATCTGCATTTTGAAAGCTTTTCACAACTAGAGGGCATTAGTTAATGTGTGCCATATAGATAACATTGTGCTCACGCCTGTGAAGTTACCTAGGAGTCAGCACTGATTAGCTAAAATGAAAGTCTGTCAAAAGAACTGAAATAAGGAGGCAGTCTGCAGAGGCTTAGATACAATGTAATCACAGACGTAAAAAGTGTATTAATATAACTTTGTTGGTTATGTAAAACTAGGGAATGGGTAATAAAAGGATTATCTATCTTTTTAAACAATAAAAAATCTGTTGTCGACTGTCCCTTTAAGAGTAGCATTAGCACTGTAAGCACCAAAAAATGACTTGACCCTTGTGCACAAAGTGACACGTCATTGGCAACAGCTCCATGCTGCAGTGCATAAAATGTCACTAAATATAACATCAGTAGAAAACAAAATAACCTCAACTGAAACTCTCTTCTGCAAAGAACAGGCTGTCAGCTTCCTAACTGTCCTCTGATTCACTCACACCACTAAATCCTTTTCGCCCTTCTCATCATCACAACAGCACATTCTTAATTTGCTCCCCTAGACACATAAATAAAACCAATTGTAATTCACATATTGAAGGCAAATGCAAGATTAGTTACACCCTATTATCCCATACAGTGTATTCTCCATGGGGCCAATTTAGCAAGCTCCGTATGAAGCTTGATGCCCCTGTTTCCGCGCGAGCCTTTGTGCTAGCCGGAAACAGAAGATATGAAGCAGCGGTCTAAAGATCGCTGCTCCATAACTTGTCTGCCTGCTCTGAGGCTGCGGACAGAAATCAACCTGATCGAATAAGATCGGGTTGATTTACACCCCCTGCTAGCAGCCGATTGGCCGTGAATCTGCAGGGGGCGGCATTGCACCAGCAGTTTACAATGATAAATGCTAACAGCGTATGCTGTCAGCATTTATCAATGTGCAGCGGACATGACACGCTACATCGTATCATGTCCGCTCGCCCTATGATAAATCTACCCCAATATCTAAAGTTCCCCTCTGCTTTCATTTCAGGAAATACAAACTTCATTTCATTTGTCAACCCCCAACAGTATGAAGTTTTATACTTATTTATCTTTACAAATTGGCTGGTGCTTCATAAATAAAATATAATAATATCCAATAAAATAGAAATATTTTAAAGACTTTTCCTATAAACAATATTGAATAATATAGTCTCTTGTTGTATGGGTGTTGAAGTCTGAAATAGATAACAAAAATATTCAGATATAGAAACATCAGAAAAACATGGCAACATTTCTAAATCTTATATTTTTTCCCATAGCATTCAGTGCTCTGGAAGCTGATAATCTGCATGATACATTTCTATGAAGAAGAAAATTTGGTCTACAAAAGTAGATTTTTTTATTTTTATTTCCAAGTAATGTTGTTAGAGAGTATTAGAATAATTTATCTTCTAAAAAACATCAAGTAACGTGTAGTACATCCTTTTGGACACTGATAAGTGGGACTTAAAGGGACAATCTACTCAAGAAATATTATTGTTTAAAAAGATAGATAATCTTTTTATTACCCATTCCCCAGTTTTGCTTAACCAACGCGGTTATATTAATATACTTTTACCTCTGTGATTACCTTGTATCTAAGCCTTTGCAGACTGCCCATTATTTCAGTTCATTTGATAGACTTGCATTTTAGCCAATCAGTGCTGACTCTAAAAAAAATCCACAGGAATGAGCATAATGTTATCTTTTTTATGGCACACATGAACTAGCCGTGTCTAGCTTTAAAAAAACTGTAAAAGTACACTGAGATAAGAGACGGCCTTCAAGGGCTTCGAAATTAGCATATGAGCCTTTATAGGTTTTCAACAAAGAATAGCAAGAGACCAAAGCAAATGTGATGATAAAAGTAAAAAGTAAATGGCTAGATTATGAGTGAAAAAGTAGCGTTAAGGCTCTTTTTCACTACCGCTGGTATTACGAGTTTTGCAGGTTTAGGGGCACCGCACACTTTTTTCGCTGTAACGCAACGTAACTACCGCAGCTTTCAAAAGGTCCATTTTCAATGGGACTTCCATAGCGCCGGTATTATGAGTTTGCCTGGGAGGCCAAAAAGTGAGCGGTACAGCCTAAAACTACAAGATCCATACTGTAAACTGAAACATAACTCATAACTAAAGTGCTAAAAAGTACACTAACATCCATAAACTACCTATTAACCCCTAAACCGAGGCCCTCCTGCATCACAAACACTGAAATAAAATTATTAACCCCTAATCTGCCGCTCCGTACATCGCCGCCACTATAATAAACATATTAACCCCTAAACCACTGTAAACACTAGTTAAATATTATTAACCCCTAATCTGCCGCCCCTAACATCGCCACCACCTACCTACATTTATTAACCCCTAATCTGCCGCTCCCAACGTCGCCGACACCTACATAATGTTATTAACCCCTAATCTCCCGCCCCCAATGTTGCCGCAACCAATCAGCTAATAGCATTGAGCTTGCATTCTATTGGCTGTTCCAATCAGTCAATAGAATGCGAGCTCAATCCTATTGGCTGATTGGATCAGCCAATAGAATGCAAGCTCAATCCTATTGGCTGATTGCATCAGTCAATAGGATTTTTTGACCTTTAATTCCGATTGGCTGATAGAATTCTATCAGCCAATCGGAATTCAAGGGAAGCCATCATGGATGACATCATTTAAAGGAGAATTCATTGTTCAAGAAGACGTCGATTGAAGAGGATGCTCCATGCCGGATGTCTTGAAGATGGACCCGCTCCGCGCCGGATGGATGAAGATAGAAGATGCCGTCTGGATGAAGACTTCTGCCCGGTTGGATGAAGACTTCTGCCTGGTTGGATGAAGACTTCTGCTGCTTCATTGAGGACTTCTACCGGCTTCGTTGAGGATGGATGTCGGGTCTTCAAAAACTGTAAGTGGATCTTCGGGGGTTAGTGTTAGGCTTTTTTAAGGGTTTATTGGGTGGGTTTTATTTTTAGATTAGGGTTTGGGCGGAAAAATAGCTAAATGCCCTTTTAAGGGCAATGCCCATCCAAATGCCCTTTTCAGGGCAATGGGGAGCTAAGGTTTTTAGTTAGGATTTTATTTGGGGGGGTTGGTTGTGTGGGTGGTGGGTTTTACTGTTGGGGGTTGTTTGTATTTTTTTAAAGGTAAAAGAGCTGATTTCTTTGGGGCAATGCCTGCAAAAGGCCCTTTTAAGGGCCATTGGCAGTTTATTGTAGGCTAGGGTTTTTTTATTTGGGGGAGGGGGCTTTTTTATTTTGATAGGGCTATTAGATTAGGTGTAATTAGTTTAAATATCTGATCATTTCTTTTTTTATTTTGTGTAATTTAGTTAATTGTATTTAATTTATGTAATTGATTTAATTGTAGTGTAAGGTTAGGTGTTAGTGTAAAACAGGTTAGGTTTCATTTTACAGGTAAATTTGTATTTATTTTAGCTAGGTAGTTAGTAAATAGTTAATAACTATTTAGTAACTATTCTACCTAGTTAAAATAAATACAAACTTGCCTGTGAAATAAAAATAAAACCTAAGCTAGATACAATACAACTATTAGTTATATTGTAGCTAGCTTATGGTTTATTTTACAGGTATTTAGTTTTAAATAGGAATTATTTAGATATTAATAGTAGATTTTATTTAGATTTATTTTAATTACATTAAAGTTAGTGGGTGTTAGGGTTAGGGTTAGACTTAGGGTTAGGTTTAGGGGTTAATAAATTTAGTATAGTGGCGGCGACATTGGGGGCGGGAGATTGGGGTTAATAACATTATGTAGGTGTCGGCGATGTTGGGGGCAGCAGATTAGGGGTTAATAAATATAATGTAGGTGGCAGCGATGTTGGGGGAGGAAGATTAGGGGTTAATAAATATAATGTAGGTGGCGGCGACGTTGGGGGCAGCAGATTAGGGGTTAATAAATATAATGTAGGTGGCGGTGACGTTGGGGCAGCAGATTAGGGGTTAATAACATTATGTAGGTGTCGGCGATGTTGGGGGCAGCAGATTAGGGGTTAATAAATATAATGTAGGTGGCGGCGATGTCGGGGGTGGCAGATTAGGGGTTAATAAGTGTAATGTAGGTGTCAGTGATGTCAGGGGCAGCAGATTAAGGGTGTTTAGACTTGGGGTTTATGTTAGGGTGTTAGGTGTAAACATACATTTTCTTTCCCCATAGAAATCAATGGGGCTGCGTTACGGAGCTTTACGCTGCTTTATTGCAGGTGTTAGGCTTTTTTTCAGCTGGCTCTCCCCATTGATGTCTATGGGGAAATTGTGCACAAGCACGTAAAACCAACTTACCGCAGCTCACCGCAGCTCTGGTATTGGAGTGCGGTGTGGAGCTCAATTTTGCTCTACGCTTAGTTCTTGCCTGCTAAAACCGGGTTTTTGTAAACCTGTAATACCAGCGCTGTAGGTAAGTGAGCAGTGACAATAACTTGCAAGTTAGTACCGAGCAGCTCTTACCGCAAAACTCATAATCTTGCCGAAAGTTATTTAAAGTTGCATGCTCTATCTGAATCATGAAAGTTTAGAATTGACTGTGCCCTCTCATAAATAAGTCCACAGGCGTGAGCTCAATATTATCTATATGGCACACATGACCTAACGCCCTCTAACTATGAAAAACTGTAAAATGTATTGAGATAAGGGGCGGCCTTTAAGGGCTTAGAAATTAGCATATGAACCTACCTAGGTTTAGCTTTCAACTAAGAATGCCAAGAGAACAAAGCAAATTTGATGATAAAAGTGATTTGGAAAGCTGTTACATACCCTATCTGAATCATGACATGTTAACTTTCACTAGACTGTTCCTTTAAGGTGTGGTAGTAATGTTGCTGAAATATCTTGGATCAACAATACACTATTAATAATATTCAGTAGAATATTGTTTGTTTGAGCTAAAGTCTTATCTATATAAGTTGCACAAAGTAACGCACAACATTCAATGGAAAAGTTTATCACAAACACAAAAAATAGATCCCCTGCTATGCCTTCTAAAAAAGGATAAAAAATCAAAAACTTGATTAGACAGTTCAATGGAATTGCATTTCACCCTTGTTCAGAACCCAGAGTCACAAACAATATTTACTCAGATACCCAAACTGGTACTCCCACAGTTTGACGTTGTAAAGAAAGAAATCATGGGCTTAGCAACTGAATTTACGCAGTTTTCAAATTGGATAGTGGAAGTCGAGTCAAGGGTTTATAAATTAGAGGATTTCTGTACCTCTCAAGAGTCTAATTATAAAAGCTAAACAGATAAAATCAAAACACTTCAAGCTAGGATAGAAGACCTGGAAGATAGGTTCCGACGTAATAACGTCAGAATAATGGGGCTTCTTGAAACCAGAGAGTTTGAACTTTTGATAACGCTTGCCTCGCAATCACTCCCTCAAATGCTAGGTATGCAACCTCAAGAAACAACCCTACAGCGATTAGAGAATACCACTGACTTGACCCCGCTGGTAGCCGGCTGTGCCGGGTTTCCCAGTGCAAAGATTGGCAACTGCAATAAAGATCAGAAGATGGACACTAATAGGACATAGGCTGGCAAGTGCAGTACTTCTTTGCCACCAAAAACCTATCTCTGATGGCTGCTACTGTATGGGCATAGAGTTTAGCGAGACTGCATATCCTAAGGTGGGCAGTGATACCCGATGTTCCACTAATATGTTTATGGAGATTGGAGAGATGACTTACTATGCACCAGAAGGTATTTCCCGGCACCTAGGAATAGGCTGAAAATTTCGCACTACACCTAATGGTCCTAAAGATCTCTCTAAAATACAAGTACTGGCTGTTACTTATTTTGTTATCTCATCACCTAACTTTTTTGTGGCATTACTCTTTATAAAGTCTTTTCTTGTATGATTATATATGCCTGCTCTAAGGGTCACTCAAGATTGCATTGACTCTAGCTAAGAATGCTTTATTTCTTTAATAGCTATTGTTTTTTTTCTTGTTGTTGTTTCTCTTTGTAAATGTTGAATACCTCATAGCTTAGCTTAATATTGCCTAATTGAGATTGCATGTTAAGGGTAAGCTAAATTGAGATCCTATATTCTCCCCATTAGTGTTAAATTGGCACCGCTTACGGCCGGAGCGGTGTGCCCTAGTCATATTCCAAATTTGAGGAGCGACAACCACGCATTAGTGCACCTAGGCAATCCTTAAAACTTGTTAAACACTGTAAAAAATTAGCAAGCAGTATGCTCAGTATGATTCTAAGGAATTTCTGTGCATGGGGCTCCCTCAAATTTGAAGCTTAATAACTGACATATTCAATTCTTTATACAAGTAAAGTGAAAGTGCTGATGATCTCTAAATAATATTTCTTTACTAGAATACTGATCCTGTAAGCTCCATATGCTTTGTATTTGAATCATAATGGTGTGATCCAAACAACTTTCAAGTTTACTTTTCTTAATCTACATACCCAATATGCTTTGCGGTAAACAATTCCAACTAGACCATTTACTGCCTCATAAACAATTGTCAAGTGTCCTAATATTGTTTAGACCCTGTATACTGAGAGACAACACATATCAGCAGTTAAACGCTCTCTAATATTTATGTATTATTCAATCTATTCCTTTTTTTTAGTCTCCTTTTAATACCTTTTTATTCCCATTAGGTACCCTCGAGAAAATCAAAGTTCTCCATGGGGGGCGTTTCATTTACTGTTTTTTGCTGATATCCTAGTTAGGGGATAGTCGAATGTACTGCACTTGCTAAACATGCTTGTTTCAATATTATAAGTAAGCTGGATCTACATATCATACCCAGCATAGGCATGTCTTTAATAGTGCTTATTTATTTTGCATGGATAATAGGTCCTTCTTAAGTATTCTGCTTTCAATATGTATTTTCCCAGAGACCTCTGCCACGCACCATATATTTGATCCAGGCTTTACAGTTAATATCTAAATAAATAATTTGTTAGCATCCAAGAGTGACCCATTTTGCTACTTCCCCCTCTACTGTTAAGTTTACATACTTGGTGGTCCAAGAGAGGCCACTGTTCATAATTTGGGGCATGTATATTTGATTCTTAGTTAAATAATGTTTAAGGGGATCCTTAATCTCACATATAACGAAAAACTGAGGTTTGTGGGTGCTCACTATTGCCATATATGCAGCATTATAGTACGATAACATTATACCAATGTATATCTCAACACCAATGCATACATGTGTAATAATAATCTTGTTAATTGCTATATCCTGTTTTACTCTGGCTTTACATAAGGCAATCCTCTATTATTTTTGATTTTCAACCTCAATAAAAAAAAAAAAGTATTAAGGTGGACAACTTAAAATATAACACAGCACCTGGGATTAGAAAAGCTTTTTTGGAAAATTATCAGAAAATTTACGATAGATAAAACAGAGCAAGATAGATTCTGGCAGAATATTATTTCTCCTAAAATCTATAATGAATAATTACAACGTATTAATCAGGCAATCACTATAGAGGAAATTAAAAAGACAGTTTAAGAAAATGAAACAAAATAAAGCTTTCGGTCCAGATGGGATAATTGCAGAATTTTATTAAATCTTAAAGAAAGACATATTAGATACATTAGTTAAATTATTTCATCATTATTACACAGAGAATCTCATGAACTCCCCATATTTCTCAGACTCTATAATAACACTTATTTACAAAAAAGGGAAGGATCCAGAAGACCTGGGAGCATATCGCCCAATATAGCTCTTAAACAATGATTATAATATAATATATATGTTAATGTCTGTTGTGGTGGAGAGAATTAAAAAAAATAATGGGAACAATAATACATACTGATCAAATGGATTTATGCCAGTAAGAAATGTAGTCCGTAACATATGAAAAGTACTTATGACCATAGATTATTATTATAATTATTATTATTATTATTATTATTATTATTATTATAAAAGAAAACAGAATGCCAAGCCCAGAAAAGATCTGGCTCTATTTACATTAGATGCTGAAAAAGCCTTCGATTTTGATTATATGGGAAGATCTATTTATGGCTTTAAGAAGGTTTTGGTTTTCTGGCAATATAACCAATATGCTCAGATTAATATAAAAAACTTAAATATTTGTTAATGGAGAATTGTCTCTATACATCACTCTGCAAAAGGGCACACATCAAGGATGCCCTCTTTCCCCGCTCCTATTTAATATCTCCCTGGAGCCTCTAGCAATATGGATGAGGCAGGAATTAGAAGGGATTCTATTGGGAAATCAAAATGTGGTCATTTCACTATATGCGGACAATCTTATTTTATACTTAAGAAATACTAGTATGAGTCGTCCTCATTCTTTGCACCTTATTAATAGTTACAGTAAGTTTTTGGGATAAAGAATATACTGTACAAAATCTGAGATTATTCGGATTCACAAGACTTCAGAAAGTAATTATCCCCATAACTTTAAAGAAGTGCATTCAATTAAATACCTGGGAATTAAAATTAGTAGGAACCCCAATGAATGGTACAGTCTTAACTATGAAGATCTATTTTCTAATATGTCTAGTAAGATGAATGGATGGAAGTTATATTATTTATCCCTTTCTGCTAAGATTATGTAACTTTAGACAATCTTTTTTCTGCGTATTTTACTCCTTCTACAGAATTTACCTTTATTCATTACCAGGAAAGATATTCTTAGATTCAATACTGCATGCTAATTATTCTTATGGGGAAAAAAGAGGCCTTGAATTGCTATAAAAATATGGAGGTTTCTCTATGCCAAGTCTAGAACATTATAATTGGATTTGTATGGTTATATTTTCGATTGACCGGATATCAGAATCAAATTAAGTCACATACTTAGATATAAAGACATTTCTAGCAACCCTGTTTGATATAAGGGCTCTGCTGCACATTTCTCCTGCTAAATTACCAGACACTATCGCCAACTTTTTCTAATATCATACTAGCATGGCAGAAATATTGCAAGGTAATGGGACATGACTTCAGGGCTTCACAATATCTACCTATTGTAGGGAACCTGGATTTTACACCTGGATTTTATAATCCTGTTTTTTTTTAATTCAGACAGAAGGGAATTATCTGTATTTCTCATCTCATGCAGGAAAACAATAAGAATTTAAATATAAATATACACTACATCCCAAAAAATGTACGCTTACCTTCAGCTAAGGAATTATTTAGCTCAAATAATTAGAATCCATGGACTTGACTGGAGTGCGCCTGAAATTCCTAATGGGATTAAGCTATACGGTGCAGGTGTCCACACTATTTCTTACTGGTAAAAATCTCTACTCTATAGGTTTGGTCAAACACATTTAACTAAACTTAAAGATAATCTAATTAAATGTTCTCGGTATATAATGGAGAAGGAGATTGTAAAGAGTATTAGGATATCAGAAGCTGCCACAACTATTATAAATTGGAGGGAATCTCAAATTAAAATCATAAACAACTATTATCTTACACCTTATAGGATATACAAATTCTCCAAAAATAGGCAACATAGTCAGTGTCATAAGTGTAGTGTGGAAATGGTAGATATTGAACATTGCATGTGGTCCTGTCCCAAAATCAGGCAATATTGGAACAGGGTTAATTACTGGCTGCACAATTATATAGATAATAAAATCGCCATTACATGTTCTCAGGTCTTCTACATCCTGGTAGAGACAATACCAGGGAACAATCTTTGATAAATCTCACTATCCTGTCTGTAAGGAATCAATTATTAAGAGAATGGAAGTCCCCAAAATTCCCTAGCATAACTGAATTGATTAGTACACTAAATCTAGAAATGACAATATAAATACATCATTTCAGACCATTTGCAGACTCACACCTTAGAGCTTTCTTTGTGAAGTTGAAAATAAATTATTACAGCTTGACCAATATCACTTCAGTACCAATTTATAGAACCTTTCAGGAAGTCAGATTCATTTATAGCACTTGTACTAGAGAGCGAGTTGCCCCAGCATTGGATAGATCCTAATTGGATCGCTGCTTAACATAAGCTAGAGGGTAATCTAAGAAATAGTATTGGTTAGCTTATTGTAGACGGAATACAGAGGGAGAACGGAGGGCGCCTCATAAGTAGAGATGCACTTTCTCTTTTTTTTCTGCCTAATTTTGGCATAACATTAGGCATAATAAACCTAGAACATTACTGTGAGGTAAACATTTAAGGATAAGCCATTTTATACCTACATGATTTGAATGCTCATGTTATGGAGTGGTCCAAGTCCCTGCACTGAAAGGGAACCTTGGAAGGGCAGGTATTAGGAAGGTAGAGATATTGAAGACTATTTAACAATAACACAGTATTAAGGTTGACCCAAGATGTACTTGGCAGGATCAGACTGATATACTTCAGGAAAGTTTTCTTCTGTGAAAAGCACACTGGTCTAAAAGAGCCTGCTTCCGGGTGGTAAATCGCCATAGAACAAGCCACTGAGCTGTTGTTCGTTCCTGGTAGAGCGCTTCTCTCTTTGTATGCAAATTATTATGACCCTGGGGAAGTCTCCCTATGGGTGATGGGGGAAACCAGACATGGACTCCTTGCCCAGTGTGCTTAGAGGAATGTGGCTGCACCGCACTGACGAGGCCCATAGGAGGCTGAAATGATCGTCTGGGGTTGTCATGTTCCTTGTTCAGAGGAGAATTGCCTTGTATTTCGGGGCTGGACTGACCTTACTTGGCAGGATCAGACTGATATACTTCAGGAAAGTTTTCTTCTGTGAAAAGCACACTGGTCTAAAAGAGGCTGCTTCCGGGTGGTAAATCGCCATAGAACAAGCCACTGAGCTGTTGTTCGTTCCTGGTAGAGCGCTTCTCTCTTTGTATGCAAATTATTATGACCCTGGGGAAGTCTCCCTATGGGTGATGGGGGAAACCAGACGTGGACTCCTTGCCCAGTGTGCTTAGAGGAATGTGGCTGCACCTCACTGACAAGGCCCATAGGAGGCCGAAACGATCGTCTGGGGTTGTCATGTTCCTTGTTCAGAGGAGAATTGTCTGGTATTTCGGGGCTGGACTGACCTTCCTTGGCAGGATCAGACTGATATACTTCAGGAAAGTTTTCTTCTGTGAAAAGCACACTGGTCTAAAAGAGCCTGCTTCCGGGTGGTAAATCGCCATAGAACAAGCCACTGAGCTATTGTTCATTCCTGGTAGAGCGCTTCTCTCTTTGTATGCAAATTATTATGACCCTGGGGAAGTCTCCCTATGGGTGATGGGGGAAACCAGATGTGGACTCCTTGCCCAGTGTGCTTAGAGGAATGTGGCTGCACCTCACTGACGAGGCCCATAGGAGGCCAAAACGATTGTCTGGGGTTGTCATGTTCCTTGTTCAGAGGAGAATTGCCTGGTATTTCGGGGCTGGACTGACCTTACTTGGCAGGATCAGACTGATATACTTCAGGAAAGTTTTCTTCTGTGAAAAGCACACTGGTCTAAAAGAGGCTGCTTCCGGGTGGTAAATCGCCATAGAACAAGCCACTGAGCTGTTGTTCGTTCATGGTAGAGCGCTTCTCTCTTTGTATGCAAATTATTATGACCCTGGGGAAGTCTCCCTATGGGTGATGGGGGAAACCAGACGTGGACTCCTTGCCCAGTGTGCTTAGAGGAATGTGGCTGCACCTCACTGACGAGGCCCATAGGAGGCCGAAACGATCGTCTGGGGTTGTCATGTTCCTTGTTCAGAGGAGAATTGCCTGGTATTTCGGGGCTGGACTGACCTTACTTGGCAGGATCAGACTGATATACTTCAGGAAAGTTTTCTTCTGTGAAAAGCACACTGGTCTAAAAGAGGCTGCTTCCGGGTGGTAAATCGCCATAGAACAAGCCACTGAGCTGTTGTTCATTCCTGGTAGAGCGCTTCTCTCTTTGTATGCAAATTATTATGACCCTGGGGAAGTCTCCCTATGGATGATGGGGGAAACCAGACGTGGACTCCTTGCCCAGTGTGCTTAGAGGAATGTGGCTGCACCTCACTGACGAGGCCCATAGGAGGCCGAAACGATCGTCTGGGGTTGTCATGTTCCTTGTTCAGAGGAGACTTGCCTGGTATTTTGGGGCTGGACTGACCTTACTTGGCAGGATCAGACTGATATACTTCAGGAAACTTTTCTTCTGTGAAAAGCACACTGGTCTAAAAGAGGCTGCTTCCGGGTGGTAAATCGCCATAGAACAAGCCACTGAGCTGTTGTTCGTTCCTGGTAGAGCGCTTCTCTCTTTGTATGTAATATAATATATGTTTTTCTTTACTTGTATGCGAAAAAATATAAGATTGGAGCTGCGTCTCCTGTATGATGTAATACTTTATATACTTATTTTATTTATTGATTGATCTTTTCCCTGTCATGTGTCCTCTGTTTGTTTGTTTTTTGTTTTTTTGTGATGCTAAATAGTGATGTCGCGAACCTAAAATTTTGCGTTCGCGAACAGCGGACGCGAACTTCCACAACTGTTCACGAACGGGCGAACCGGGCGAACCGCCAGACTTCAATAGGCAGGCAAATTTTAAAACCCACAGGGACTCTTTCTGGCCACAATAGTGATTGAAAAGTTGTTTCAAGGGTACTAACACCTGGACTGTGGCATGTCGGAGGGGGATCCATGGCAAAACTCCCATGGAAAATTACATAGTTGATGCAGAGTCTGGTTTTAATCCATAAAGGGCATAAATCACCTAACATTGCTAAATTGTTTGGAACAACGTGTTTTAAAACATCAGGTATGATCTTGTATCGATCAGGTAGTGTAAGGGTTACGCCTGCTTCACAGTGACAGACCAAACTCCCCGTTTAAAGGGACAGTCTACACCAGAATTGTTATTGTTTTAAAAGATAGATAATCCCTTTATTACCCATTTCCCAGTTTTGCATAACTAACACATTTATAATAATATACTTTTAACCTCTGTGATTATCTTGTATCTAAGCCTCTGCAAACTGCCCCTTTTTTCAGTTCTTTTGACAGACTTGCAGTCTAGCCAATTAGTGCCTGCTCACAGATAACTTCTCGTGCACGAGCACAGTGTTATCTATATGAAATATGTGAACTAACACCCTCTAGTGGTGAAAAACTGTTAAAATGCAATCTGAAAGAGGTGGGCTTCAAGGTCTAAGGTGGGCTTCAAGGTCTAAGGTGACACTGTGCCCTGGCAGGCAGGCACTGAAACGCACACGTGTGAAGGAAACTGACTGCTATTATTTAACACAGTCAAAAAAGTGTTTTTTTTTTAAATCTACACTACTGTTACACCAGATATGAGTTGCACTGGGGTGACACTGTGCCCTGGCAGGCAGGCACTTAAACGCACACGTGTGAAGGAAACTGACTGCTATTATTTAACACAGTCAAAAAAGTGTTGTTTTTTTAAATCTACACTACTGTTACACCAGATATGAGTTGCACTGGGGTGACACTGTGCCCTGGCAGGCAGGCACTTAAACGCACACGTGTGAAGGAAACTGTCTGCTATTATTTAACACAGTCAAAAAAGTGTTGTTTTTTTAAAATCTACACTACTGTTACACCAGATATGAGTTTCACTGGGGTGACACTGTGCCCTGGCAGGCAGGCACTTAAACGCACACGTGTGAAGGAAACTGACTGCTATTATTTAACACAGTCAAAAAAGTGTTGTTTTTTTTTAAATCTACACTACTGTTACACCAGATATGAGTTCCACTGGGGTGACACTGTGCCCTGGCAGGCAGGCACTTAAACGCACAGGTGTGAAGGAAACTGACTGCTATTATTTAACACAGTCAAAAAAGTGTTGTTTTTTTTAAATCTACAATACTGTTACACCAGATATGAGTGGTGGCACTGCGCAAGTGGGCACAGTATACGCTGTGAGCCTGACACACACGCTGGCAGGCAGGAAACTGCAATTAGATTACACAGGAAAAAAAAGCAGCCCTAAAAAGGGCTTTTTGGGGTGCTGTCCTTACAGCAGAGATCAGATGAGTCCTTCAGGACTGTAGTGGACACTCAATACACTAGCCTAGCTATAGATTTCCCTGCTAAATCAGCAGCAGCTACACTGTCCCTCCTATCACTAACAATGCAGCTTCCGAATGAATCTAAAATGGTAGGAAGGTCTTGGAGGGAAGGTCTGCTGCTGATTGGCTGGAATGTGCCTGCTGACTGTGAGGTACAGGGTCAAAGTATTACTCAATGATGACGAATAGGGGGTGGATCGAACATTGCATAAGTTGGCCCGCCGTGGCGAACGCCAACATGCTATGTTCGCCGGGAACTATTCGCCGGCGAACAATTCGCGACATCACTAATGCTAAAGATTAAGAAAATCAATAAAAAAAAATATTCAGTAGAATATACATAATTTCAGGCTATTTTATAATCCAGTCAATCCCTGTAATAGAAAAATGTCAAAACACTAAGATCAAGTATTCTATGTTTTTGCTTTAACGTCTAGCACATGCAATGTTTTTAACACTATCAATAAAAAAACATTTTGAAAAAATATTTCAGATATAAATGATTATTTAGTTCCAGTACCATTTACATATTTCAATGTAATAAAATAAAAACAAAAACATAACATGCAATTTTACTGAATTAGATACTGGACAGTTACAATAAATATTTTTTAAAAAAAGGTTAATATTATGTTTCTTAAAATGCCTTTGTCCTCTGACAGTTTAGGGTATTTTTTTTTTTTAAGTAATTTTTATTGATGTTGTATGCAGAATACAGAATGAATGCAGTCTCATAACACAAAATAACAGAAGTAGAAAATACTTCCATATAGCTTTTTAAACAAAAGTACAGTATTGCGATGCATTTTGAAGAACCTTTATTTTATATTATTTCTACTCTTGATTCCTCTTATGATATTAGAGGTCACTTTTGGACCTATGAAAAGTAAAGAAAACTAAAAGGAGAGGATAGGCTTATGGAATGGTCACTTTCGGACCTAGAAATTAAAAGTGTGGGGGGAGGGAGTGACAGCAGGCAAGAGCTGCTCTGTAAGAGAGTAGGGAAGGGGGTCGGGGTCTCTGATAATCTAATAATACTTTACTCAATATTAGAGGCAGGATGGAGTATTTACCCATATTATTCCTAAGTAGAGGACATATGCATATATAGGACCATGCCCAATTATGTGGGTAAGTAGGAAGTTTAAATGGGAGGTCAATAGGGCAGAGGGGTATGCAAACTATTAAAACTCTTAATGAGAATAAGTCTTTCTTTATGGTTGTGTGTAATATATAACAGTAAGAAAACATAAATAGCAGATCTTAGAATTCACTAGGGGCTTCTAAGGGGAGTTACAGTATTGCAGCAGATTGCAAGAGATATATGTCTCAAACTTCTAAATCTATATTATAAAACTTACAAGGAGGGGGACCATTAATGGAAGGGGTATTAACAGTTGCATGGGGCAAAGGCATCTAGAAGTTACCACTGAGGGTTAAATTTACCAAATGAGATACTCATCCAGGGTATACTGAGCATACATTGGGCAATGTTAGTCTTAAATTAGGTGCTGAAATCCAGGGACTGTGGGGTAATATATAATTGCAGACATTTGCTTAAATAATAATAGCCTCATGCTGGAACGTAAGCACCACAACCCATAGAGGGTGGGACCCCTCCAAGTATATATCAGGGTAATAAACCACCATTTTAACACCATAAATCAAAAACATATGCAGATTACATACATAACAAGTTTTGCCTGTAAAGGACAGTGAAGGACTAATGTACAAAAGGCATGACACAGCACAACGGAGCTTGTATCTAGGGTTCCAACAATTTTAGGGCACGTGTGTGATATCTCTTAGTTATTAATATGAGCCATGTAACATCCCACTGTAAGAGTTACCCTAAAATGAAGAGACCGAATAGTAGCTGGGATCTAAGGGAGTCTCCGCAAGTTAGTTTTAATGGTGCATCATAAAAATAATGGATGTGTGAAGGGATTTGGAGAAGTTATTTGTAAACTCCGCAACTTTATAAATGTTGTATGCAGTATATTCAACTATAGCTATGTATACCCTTTACAGTTACCACAATATTCCCCCCATGAAAGACTTATGTGAGGAAACATATCTTTATGGTATGCGGTTGTCTGCGTTGCCGCCATATAACAAAAACAAGTCAGATCAGTGACCAGGACAAAAAAAAAAAAAAAAAAGAGAGAAAAGAGAACTCACGATGTGGGGCCAATGGACTTAAAAATTAACGTTCAAAAGTTCAGTTAATTGTATATTTGTTTTATACAATAAAGTCACCTCTGGAGTTACCTATACCAGAACGATTCAGGTCTGAACCTCTGCTATGACGGTCCCCCATTTTGCTGTTATCCAACCTTAACCCACTGCAAGACAAATCGTCATCTCCGTTAACAGTAGCGTCCATAATCCACAAAGGCATCAGGGAGATCTTCGCCGTGGACAGACCCATGTGGACAAATGCTATAGTCTCTTCTCGCTCATCTGAAGACTCCAGTCCTGAACAATTCTGAAGCTCCGGGTGCCGCGGGCGGGAGCCGGCCGCATCCCCCGCCCAGGACACCGGAGATGAGAGAGTGACTGACATCTCCCCTTGAGGGATTGAGGTGAAGGTGGGTAGTTGGGAGCGCGTCAAGCACATCGTGTCAGTAAGTAGCATGAGAACTGGATAAAAGCGGGGTGGATAGACTACAGCAGACGCCTCTGAGTTGTTTGCACAGGATACCATATTGATAGCATCCAGAGTCTGCCCACATTCTTCAGGGTGTTCGATTAAGGCCTGTATCGGGAGAGGTTGATCCTCAGATGGTTCAATGGTATCGCAGTCATGCTGCGGTAGTCGTTGGTCGTCATCTTTTGAGCGGGCCTCTAGAATGCAGGCTTTGAGTTCAGCAAACCCATTATCCATCTTCCGACCTAGATCAAGGAGCAACACTGCCACTGTATTTTGGAAATCCTCCATCCTGCTGATCAATGGTTAAAGAGACCCGTTGTACCTGGGAAACCGGGGGGGGGGGGGGGGCGGTTAAATTGCAAATTGTAGGCCGTCTCCTCCCTCGGTTAGTTATTGAAAGTAATAGTCTAAGAGGTGTACACTACTTAAAAGTAAAGTCCTCAGGAGCAGATCTGCACCACATAGTATACTCTGTTGAGCTTAAGTGAGCTGAAGGAGATAATGCAGGTTCCAGAGAAGATGCCGACCAAATGAATTAATAATGGCTAATTCAGGTCTTGGGTGCTATCATAAGCTCATCTTGGCCCAGTTCATGACTACTAGATAAATAATAGTAGATGACCGTAGGTAGATTGTAAAATAGAAGCTGTATATCTAGCAAAATAAAGGAATAGCCCCAGGAGCTTCATGAAAAGCGACCGATCATGGCCACTTCTTAGCTACTCCCCCCAGTTTAGGGTATTTAATCTATATCTATAGCTATTTTTTTAATAAACATACATGATTATTATATCAACCTATTTAAACTAATATTTTCAAATATTATAAAAGTTTTATTTTAAATAATTAATTCTAAAATATTAAAATGCTACCATTAAAACCTGCTATTTTCTGCCTAGGGACACAATTGATTATATACTTTATAGCAAATTTACACATTAACCTTTTACCTCCTAATATTTTATTTATGTCTTCATTGAATATTCCACCATTCCATCCATTCATCAAAGTTATGAATTTACAGAAAAGCGGTAAGATCTGGTTTATCCAGATGGTTTACATTTGCTCCTAAGCAGAAGCATAAAACATTAAAATCTCATTACATAAATAAGGGGAATTGATTTAAAAATATTTTGAGTGTTAAACATAACTAATTATTATTCTACTGGCATAATGAGCTACATAAAAACAGACGGTGGTACAGTCACCAGGAAGTATGTACTGTTAGTTAATGAGTGCTACATCCAGTGTATAAATGTTCCAAGCAATTAATCTATAGGGGATACTCTGAACACTACTTTCTCATTTCTACCAAAATAGAATTTTGTAACAAGCAAACAGTCCCTGTGAATACATTTCCAGTGCTATTTTTGGAATGGTGTTTCTATTTGTAATTGTTATAAACAACAAGTATATATCTGTAATTTGTTACTATTAGAAGAAACTGAATGGAAATGTGTCTAAAAAAAGAATAGTGTAGAAATAGATAAGAAATAGGTTTACAGAAAAATATAAATCAAGAAAAAATCTATAAGGAGGATATCTAGATGCTCAAGCATAAATACACGTTCTAGCACAAAACATATACAAGTATGCCAATTTTCGCTCACAGATAAATAGTTGCATTAAAAATTATTATATGGTCAAGATTTATAACATTTCAAACAAAATAAAGTAAACTACCCAATGTGATTTTTTACACAATTGCTCACAATAAAGTACTTGCTAATGTTATAAATGTTTTTATGCCAATTACTTTAACATGTGATTTTTCCTTTAATTATTAAGGTAATTTCAAAAACAAAAATGCTCATTACACAATCAAAGCCATCAACAGTATCTAAATATAAATAAAGAGGGGTTGAACTTTCTCATCACTTGCATACAGGGAGTGCAGAATTATTAGGCAAGTTGTATTTTTGAGGATTAATTTTATTATTGAACAACAACCATGTTCTCAATGAACCCAAACAACTCATTAATATCAAAGCTGAATAGTTTTGGAAGTAGTTTTTAGTTTGTTTTTAGTTATAGCTATTTTAGGGGGATATCTGTGTGTGCAGGTGACTATTACTGTGCATAATTATTAGGCAACTTAACAAAAACCAAATATATACCCATTTCAATTATTTATTTTTACCAGTGAAACCAATATAACATCTCAACATTCACAAATATACATTTCTGACATTCAAAAACAAAACAAAAACAAATCAGTGACCAATATAGCCACCTTTCTTTGCAAGGACACTCAAAAGCCTGCCATCCATGGATTCTGTCAGTGTTTTGATCTGTTCACCATCAACATTGCGTGCAGCAGCAACCACAGCCTCCCAGACACTGTTCAGAGAGGTGTACTGTTTTCCCTCCTTGTAAATCTCACATTTGATGATGGACCACAGGTTCTCAATGGGGTTCAGATCAGGTGAACAAGGAGGCCATGTCATTAGATTTTCTTCTTTTATACCCTTTCTTGCCAGCCACGCTGTGGAGTACTTGGACGCGTGTGATGGAGCATTGTCCTGCATGAAAATCATGTTTTTCTTGAAGGATGCAGACTTCTTCCTGTACCACTGCTTGAAGAAGGTGTCTTCCAGAAACTGGCAGTAGGACTGGGAGTTGAGCTTGACTCCATCCTCAACCCGAAAAGGCCCCACAAGCTCATCTTTGATGATACCAGCCCAAATCAGTACTCCACCTCCACCTTGTTGGCGTCTGAGTCGGACTGGAGCTCTCTGCCCTTTACCAATCCAGCCACGGGCCCATCCATCTGGCCCATCAAGACTCACTCTCATTTCATCAGTCCATAAAACCTTAGAAAAATCAGTCTTGAGATATTTCTTGGCCCAGTCTTGACGTTTCAGCTTGTGTGTCTTGTTCAGTGGTGGTCGTCTTTCAGCCTTTCTTACCTTGGCCATGTCTCTGAGTATTGCACACCTTGTGCTTTTGGGCACTCCAGTGATGTTGCAGCTCTGAAATATGGCCAAACTGGTGGCAAGTGGCATCTTGGCAGCTGCACGCTTGACTTTTCTCAGTTCATGGGCAGTTATTTTGCGCCTTGGTTTTTTCACACGCTTCTTGCGACCCTGTTGACTATTTTGAATGAAACGCTTGATTGTTCAATGATCACGCTTCAGAAGCTTTGCAATTTTAAGAGTGCTGCATCCCTCTGCAAGATATCTCACTATTTTTTACTTTTCTGAGCCTGTCAAGTCCTTCTTTTGACCCATTTTGCCAAAGGAAAGGAAGTTGCCTAATAATTATGCACACCTGATATAGGGTGTTGATGTCATTAGACCACACCCCTTCTCATTACAGAGATGCGAGCAACTAAATGAAAAGCGTTGTGCTACTCCACATAAGTAAGCCATCCAAAATATGTCAGATGCTCACACTAATAACAAATATATAAAAAGTAACTTTTATTAAGCCATTAAAACACTGACATCTCCTAGGATTAGAGCTCTAATCTATGGTATACATTTTAGGACATCCTTCCTCTCGTCTCTAAAGCACCATCCTTCCTCGTCCCTCCTCTCAAACTCCACCAGTCATCCACTGAAACTCAATGCTCCCTCCTTCAAAACTCCATCTTACGTTAGGTGTCAGACATCAGATGTCAGGCATCAAGACTCAGGTGTCAGACAGCAGGTATCAGAAGTCAGGTATCAGACATCAGGTAACAGGAGTCAGACATCTAGTTGTAATGCTCATGGGATATTCCACTATCAGATCGAACTCGGCCAGTAGTCTTCTTATCCCGGCGTCGAGCCAGAATGATAGGGAATATCCCAGAGCAGAGAAAACACGCAAGATGAGGTAAGCGGCACTCACCACAGGCAGGATAGTCTGCGGCGGCAACAGGCAGGAAATCAGCGGAAGGCAGTTCAGGGGTAAACCACTAGAAAGGTCAGACTGACAGGGTTTTTCAACAGTAAGGAAATCCAAAGGTAAAGCACTTGAATGGTCAGACAGGCAGGTTTTGGCAAAAGTAAGACCGTCCAAAGGTAAATTACTTGAATGGTCAGACAGGCAGGTTTTGGCAGCAGTATGGCAATCCAGTACTTTAAGGATTAAGCAAGCAGAGTAGTCAGACAGGCAGAGTTCATCAACAGATAGGCAATCCAGTACTTTAGGGGTTAAGCAAGCAGAGTAGTCAGACAGGCAGAGTTCATCAACGGAGAGGCAATCCAGTATTCTAGGGGTTAAGCAAGCAGAGTAGTCAGACAGGCAGAGTTCAATAGCAGTTAGACAATCCAGTACTTTAGGAGTTAAGCAAGCAGACTAGTCAGACAGGCAGAGTTCAATAACTATATGGCATTCCAGAATACAGTAAGCTATCACACCCAGGAGCACACAAAGTAACACCTATACTTGGGCAGTGGTAGGTAGCAAGTGAGTAACTTACATAAGCACAGGATTCGAGCCACAGGAGATCCTGACCGGCTTCAGAACGGAGGGAGCGTGCGGCAATGACATCACACTAGCAACAGCTAGAGCGGCGCCGCGTGACACCAGTATCAGGAGTCAGGTGTCAGACAGCAGGTATCATGAGTCAGGTATCAGACATCAGGGGTTAGGCATCAGGAGTCAGGTATCAGACATCAGGTATCAGGAGTCAGGTATCAGACATCAGGTATCAGGAGTTAGACATCAGGAGTCAGGTGTCAGACATCAGGTGTCAGGCAGTGTTTCTCAGACATCACAACGTAATTTGTCCCTGTTCAGAAGTTTATATAGTACAAGCTGAGCTGTTTATTTATTTTTTATATCCACTTCATAGCAGTATATAATCACAAACATTTGTGTTTGTGGTTTGTTTTTTTTGTAACTAATAAACTTGATATAGTTAAAACTTTTTATAGTCATAGTAAGAAATAAATATATTAGAAAAAATTACAAAAAATAAACACTTCAGCGTGTCATATAGAAACTCCTCATATGCCAAAACTATAAAAAAAGGCTTTAAATATTTTATGGATTGTGCTGTGATATTGTGTGATACCTGAGTCCTGCTATCTAATGCATGAGGTAGGATGACATTTGTGAGTAGGGAGTTTAGGTTGATGACTGACAGAGTTTGTGAGAAGGAAGAAGAAAGGATGGTGTTTTCTCCTCCTCCTTCCTGTCAATCTCCCTCAGTCATGCAATGAAACTCTGTGCTCTTCTGATAAACTTCTTTCTACCTCATGTTTCAGATATCAGGTCTCAGGCATCAAACTTCAGGGGCTAGATCTAAGGGGTCACTTAAAGGGACATTTATACACTATATTTTTCTTTGAATAAATGTTTTGTAGATGGTCCATTTATATAGACTATACAGCTTTTTTTTTTTTTAAAGTATAGTTTTGCTTATTTTTAAATAACATTGCCCTGATTTTCAGACTCCTAACCAAGCCTCAAAGTTTTAGGAGAATATCTACTCCAGCTTGCTTCTGTTTGTGTAAAGAGTCTTTTCATTGCAGAGGAAAGGGGGGTGTCTGCTTTTTTTGCTATAGTACCACTTGAAGTGGGTGTTCCAGCTAACCTTTTCAACAGTGCTAAACTGGGAGCTTCTAAGTAACTTTTTAAAATGTTTTATACTGGATTTTCAGTATATGTGCATATTATTCTTTATAGTAGAGTCTAGTACATGCAGTTAAATGAAAATTAATGTATATTATATTTTTAGTTGAAATTCTTTTTATTTTGTTCCGTTACAGCATATTCAATACACAGATTACATCTTGGTTGTCCCATCGCCAATGACAAGTATTACACGTTAAACACATTTACAGACCATAGACCAATTTGTAAATAATAACTAGTCTCATTCTTACTGTGGTACCATGAGACACTGCAAAATGGAATCTATTGAATGTCATAGAGGTTCTCTACATAGCCCCCACATCATATCTCTTTATACCCATCAACAATAAAACATTGAGGATTTACCTGCCAAATGTGGGCAACCAGTTCCCTATAAAATACCGGAACATTTAACTGTTTCTGATATAAAAATAAATAATATAACATTTAAACATGTAAACTAACTATATGTGAATTTAAAGTAAGCGTAGTGAATCTGTTTCATAAATCATTAAGGGGATTTCTATGACTTCATCAAAATCTGTTTCTCACTATCGGCTAGATTATGAGTTTTGCGGTATGAGGGGTGCGGTGCTAACTTGCATGTTATTGTCACCGCTCACTTGCCTACAGCGCTGGTATTACAGGTTTTTACAAACCCGGCGTTAAAAGGCAAGAAGTGAGCATAGAGCAAAATTGTGCTCCAAACCGCACTCCAATACCAGCGCTGCTTAAAGGGACACTGTACCCAAAAATTTTCTTTCGTGATTCAGATTGAGCATGAAATTTTAAGCAACTTTCTAATTTACTCCTATTATCAATTTTTCTTCATTCTCTTGGTATCTTTATTTGAAATGCAAGAATGTAAGTTTAGATGCCGGCCCATTTTTGGTGAACGACCTGAGTTGTCCTTTCTGATTGGTGGATAAATTCATCCACCAATAAAAAAGTGCTGTCCAGAGTACTGAAACCAAAAAAAAGCTTAGATGCCTTCTTTTTCAAATAATGATAGCAAGAGAACGAATAAAAATTGATAATAGGAGTAAATTAGAAAGTTGCTTAAAATTGCATGATCTTTCTGAATTACAAAAGAAAAAATTTGGGTACAGTGTCCCTTTAAGTCAGCGGTGAGCTGGTTGTACGCGCTCGTGTACGATTTCTCCATAGACATCAATGGGGAGAGCCGGCTGAGAAAAAGTCTAACACCTGCCAAAAAGCAGAGTAAAGCTCAGTAACGCAGCCCCATTGATTCCTATATGGAAACACATTTTATGTTTACACCTAACACCCTAACATGAACCCCGAGTCTAAACACCCCTAATCTTACACTTATAAACATCTAATCTGCCGCCCGACATCGCCGACACCTGCATTATACTTATTAACCCCTAATCTGCCACCCCGGACATTGCCGACACCTGCATTATACTTATTAACCCCTAATCTGCCGCTCCGGACATCGCCGCCACTATAATAAACATATTAACCCCTAAACCGCTGCACTCCCGCCTCGCAAACACTAGTTAAATATTATAAACCCCTAAACTACCGTCCCTAACATCGCCGCCACCTACCTACATTTATTAACCCCTAATCGGCCGCCCCCAACGTCGCCCGCCACTATACTAAATTTATTAACCCCTAAATCTAAGTCTAACCCTAACTCCCCCTAACTTAAATATAATTAAAATATATCTTAAGAAAACCTACTATCATTACCTTAATTATTCCTATTTAAAACAAAACACTTAACTGTAAAATAAACCCTAAGCTAGCTACAATATAACTAATAGTTACATTGTATCTATCTTAGGGTTTATTTTTATTTTACAGGCAAGTTTGTATTTATTTTAACTAGGTAGAATAGTTACTAAATAGTTATTAACTATTTACTAACTACCTAGCTAAAATAAATACAAATTTACCTGTAAAATAAAACCTAACCTAAGTTACACTAACAGCTAACCTAACCCTACAATTAAATACATTCCCTAAATTAAATACAATTAAATAAATTTAATACATTTAGCTAAATTACAAAAAAAACACACTAAATTACAGAAAATAAAAAACAAATTACAAGATCTTTAAACTAATTACACCTAATCTAATAGCCCTATCAAAATAAAAAAAGCCCACCAAAAATAAAAAAAAAACCCTAGCCTAAACTAAACTACCAATAGCCCTTAAAAGGGACTTTTAAAAGAAATCAGCTTTTACCTGTAAAAAAAATACAAACAACCCCCCCAACATTAAAACCCACCACTCACACAACCAACCCCCCAAATAAAACCCTAACTAAAAAAACCTAAGATCCCCATTGCCCTGAAAAGGGCATTTGGATGGGCATTGCCCTTAAAAGGGCATTTAGCTCTATAGCGGCCCAAACCCCTAATCTAAAAATAAAACCCACCAAATACACCCTTAAAAAATCCTAACACTAACCCCCGAAGATCCACTTACAGTTTTAGGATTGAGCTTGCATTCTATTGGCTGATTGGAACAGCCAATAGAATGCAAGTTCAATCCTATTGGCTGATTGAACCTTAATTCTGATTGGCTGATAGAATTCTATCAGCCAATCGGAATCTAAGGGACACCATCTTGGATGACGTCACTTAAAGAGATATTAATTCCAGAAGAAGCCGTCGATTGAAGAAGATGTTCTGCGCCGGATGTCTTGAAGATGGAGCCGCTCCGCATCGGAAGGATGAAGATAGAAGATGCCGTCTGGGTGAAGACTTCTGCCCGTCTGGAGGACCACTTCTGCCGGCTTCGTTGAGAACATCTTGCCGCTTGGATGAAGACTTCTCCCGGCTTCGTTGAGGATGGATGTCGGCTCTTCAAAACTGTAAGTGGATCTTCGGGGGTTAGTGTTAGGATTTTTTAAGGGTGTATTGGGTGGGTTTTATTTTTAGATTAGGGGTTTAGGCCGCAATAGAGCTAAATGCCCTTTTAAAGGCAATGCCCATCCAAATGCCCTTTTCAGGGCAATGGGGAGCTTAGGTTTTTTCAGTTAGGGTTTTATTTGGGGGGTTGGTTGTGTGGGTGGTGGGTTTTACTGTTGGGGGGGGTTGTTTGTATTTTTTTACAGGTAAAAGAGTTGATTTCTTTGGGGCAATGCCCCGCAAAAGGCCCTTTTAAGGGCTATTGGTAGTTTAGGCTAGGTTTTTTTTATTTTGGGTGGGCTTTTTTATTTTGACAGGGCTCTTAGATTAGGTGTAATTAGTTTAAAGATCTTTGTTTTTTATTTTCTGTAATTTAGTGTTTTTTTTTTGTAATTTAGCTAATTGTATTGAATTTAGTTAATTGTATTTAATATAGGGAATTTATTTAATTGTAGGGTTAGGTTAGGTGTGAGTGTAAGAAAGGTTAGGTTTTATTTTACAGGTCAATTTGTATTTATTTTAGCTAGGTAGTTATTAAATAGTTAATAACTATTTAGTAACTATTCTACCTAGTTAAAATAAATACAAACTTGCCTGTAAAATAAAAATAAACCCTAAGATAGATACAATTTACAGTTAAGTATTTTGTTTTAAATAGTAATTATTTAGGTAATAATAGTACATTTTCTTTAGATTTCTTTAAATTATATTTAAGTTAGGGGGTGTTAGGGTTAGGGTTAGACTTAGATTTAGGGGTTAATAAATTTAGTATAGTGGTGGCGACGTTGGGGGTGGCAGATTAGGGGTTAATAAATGTAGGTAGGTGGCGGCGATGTTAGGGACAGCAGATTAGGGTTTAATAATATTTAACTAATGTTTGCGAGGCGGGAGTACGGCGGTTTAGGGGTTAATATGTTTATTCTAGTGGCGCCGATGTCCGGAGCGGCAGATTAGGGGTTAATAATTTTATTATAGTGTTTGTGATGCGGGAGGGCCTCGGTTTAGGGGTTAATAGGTAGTTTATGGGTGTTAATGTACTTTTTAGCACTTTAGTTATGAGTTTAATGGTTTTGTTTTTTAGCGTAAATCTCATAACTACTGACTTTAAAATGCGGTACAAATCTTGCGGGATAGGCTGTGCCACTCACTTTTTGGCCTCCCAGGACAAGCTTGTAATACCGGCACTATGGAAGTCCCATAGAAAAAAGACTATATGCAATTTGCGTAAGTTGATTTGCGGTAAGGCCAAAAAAGTGTGTGGTGCCCTTAAATCTGCAAGACTCGTAATACCAGCGGTATTAGTAAAAAAGCAGCGTTATGTGGCTTAATGCTGCTTTTTTACTCATAACACAAGACTCATAATCTAGCCGTTAGTTATTTGCGTTGTGGGGGGTTGGCAGTTTAGGGGTTAATAGGTTGATTAGGTTTATTGTGATGTGGGGGGTTGGCGGTTTCGGGGTTACTAGTATAATTATGTAGTTGGCTTTGTAGGGTTTGGCGGTTTATGGGTTAATATTGTAATTTATTTTGTTGGGGTTATGGGGGTTTGGCGGTTTAAGGATTAGGTAGTCTCTGTTGTGGGGGTTTGTCAGCTTAAGGGTAAGATTTTTTTGTTAAATTCGTGCTGGCGGTTATGTTTTTTTTCTTAATACTTCGTGCGGGCAGTTTTTTTTTTTAATACTTTGTGCGGGCGGTTAGTTTTAGTTTTTTTCCTACTTCGTGTGGGTGGTTAGTTTTTTTTTTCTTAATGCCCCTTCGTTTCCCTACACTGCATCTCGGTGGATTCCGAAAATGGGAGGATTCTTTCACCAACCTGCCATTTTCGGAATCCACCGGGATGCAGCTTTGCTGCATCCAGGTGGAATTTTTTGACTGCGCGCGCAGCCAACATTCTTTTGGTTGCCTCGCACAGCCAACATTCCTTTGAGGATGCGTGCGCAACTGACGACACCGACGGACGCATTACAAACACGATTATAGTATAGATATGTATATGTGCACATACATATTTACACATATAAACACATAAATACACATGTATACATATAAATGCACATGTATGCATAAACACAAATACAGTATATATACTTTGGAGGCTTCCCAGTCAAACACCTTGACATACCATATCCCTTTTTAACCCTTTATTTCAACAGTAAACATATATTTTATATTAAAAATGTGTATATATATATATATATATATATATATATATGTAATATTTTATTTTAACCCCTTAAAGGGCTATAATACCCAAATGTTTAAACACTTGAAAGTGATGCAGCATAGCTGTAAAAAGCTGACTAGAAAATATCTCCTGAACATCTCTATGTAAAAAAGAAAGATATTTTACCTTAAAAATTCCTCAGTAGCTACCTCCCATTGTAAAGGATTTATAAGCAGCATTTTAGTATGTCTGTCCTGGGACAGCTGAAAGAATGAGCTTCGTGAACTCTCATATTATTTCACCAATCAGGTAAAGGAAGCTTACTATGAAATCTCATGAGAGTTAAGTGAAATCTCATGAGATCACAGTAAGAGTTCATGACCTCAGCACTGCTGATGCTGATTGGCTGCTGTTCATTTCTTCATTTTTTTTTTTTTTTTTACCTGCAGCTGGGAGCAGCTGAGTATAAGTTTTTACACAGAACTTACTCTGCTGAGCTGAGGAGATTGTGAGGTAAAATATCTTCCTTTTTTACATAGAGATGCTCAGGTGATATTTTCCTGTCAGCTTTTTAGTTATACTGCATTAGTTTCAAGTGATTTAGCATATGAGTATTATGTCCCTTTAACCCCTTAATGACCGGACAATTTTTCAATTTTCTTGCCCTTAATGACAATGGCTATTTTTAAATTTCTGCAGTGTTTGCGTTTAGCTGTAATTTTCCTCTTACTCGTTTACTGTACTCACACATATTATATACCGTTTTTCTCATCATTAAATGGACTTTCTAAAGATACCATTATTTTCATCATATCTTATAATTTACTAAAAAAAATGATAAAATATGAGGAAAAAAATGGAAAAAAAACACACTTTTTCTAACTTTGACCCCCAAAATCTGTTACACATCTACAACCACCAAAAAACACCCATGCTAAATAGTTTATAAATTTTGTCCTGAGTTTAGAAATACCCAATGTTTACATGTTCTTTGCTTTTTTTGCAAGTTATAGGGCAATAAATACAAGTAGCACTTTGCTATTTCCAAACCACTTTTTTTCAAAATTAGCGCTAGTTACTTTGGAACCCTGATATCTGTCAGGAATATCTGAATATCCCTTGACATGTATATATTTTGTTTTAGAAGACATCCCAAAGTATTGATCTAGGCCCATTTTGGTATATTTCATGCCACCATTTCACCGCCAAATGCGATAAAAAAAAAAAAAGTTCACTTTTTCACAAATTTTATCACAAACTTTAGGTTTCCCACTGAAATTATTTACAAACAGCTTCTGCAATTATGGCACAAATGGTTGTAAATGCTTCTCTGGGATCCCCTTTTTCAGAAAAAACAGACTTATATGGCTTTGTAGTTGCTTTTTGGTAATTAGAAGGCCACTAAATGCCACTGCGCACCACACGTGTTTTATGCCCAGGAGTGAAGGGGTTAATTAGGGAGCTTGTAGGGTTAATTTTAGCTTTAGTGTAATGTAGTAGACAACCCAAAGTATTGATCTAGGCCCATTTTGGTATATTTTATGCCACCATTTCACCGCCAAATGCGAGCAAATAAAAAAAAAAACTTTACATTTTTCACAATTTTAGGTTTCTCACTGAAATTATTTACAAACAGCTTGTGCTATTATGGCAGAAATTGTTGTAAAAGCTTCTCTGGGATCCCCTTTGTTCAGAAATAGCAGACTTATCCCCTGATCCCTCCCAAACAGCTCTCTTCCCTCCCCCACCCCACAATTGTTCCCGCCATCTTAAGTACTGGCAGAAAGTCTGCCAGTACTAAATAAAAGAGTTTTTTTTTTTTTAAATAAAAATAATAAAATATTTTAGTTGTGATGGACCCCTGCCTTAGCACCAACCTCCCTGATCCCCCCCTTCAGATCTCTAACCCTCTCCTCTACCTAATTACCGCCATCTTGGGTACTGGCAGCTGTCTGCCAGTACCCAGTTTGGCCCCACAAACCAAATTATTTTAATGTTATTTATAACTTTTTTTTTTTTTTATTATTATTTCTGTAGTGTAGCAGCCCCCCCCACAATACCCCCACCCCTTCCCCCTCCCAGATCCTTTTATATGTAAAAAAAAAAAAATAATAACTTTTTTTTACCCTTCCTTCCTTCATTGGTGTCAGTGTGGCTAATGCGCGCACATGCACGCGCGCCCATGTGCACGCGCCCCCGTGCACACGCGCGCCCATGCACGTGCGTGCGCATCGTGCACACACACGCGCATCGTGCACGCGCGTGCACGCTCCCTCCTCCCACCCGGACAACGGCACCATCGGCACCATCGCTACCGTTGCAGAGAGGGCCACAGAGTGGCTTTCTCTGCATCGGAGGCTTGTAAAGGGGTATTGCAGGATGCCTCCATATCGAGGCATCACTGCAATACCCTCAGAGCTGCTGGAAGCGATTGTGATCACTTCCAGCACTCTGTTAGACAACTGACGTACCAGGTACGTCTATTGTCATTAACAGTTAGTTTTTGCATGACGTACCTGGTACGTCAGTTGTCATTAAGGGGTTAAGCACCTGGAATTTTAGAGAAAGCTCACAGAAATCATTTACACACAACTACTACATTCATAAGACAAATAGTTGTAAAATCTTCTATATGGTCTCCTTTATTCAGAAACAGCAGACTTACATGGCTGCAGTCTTAACTGTCAGAGCTGACAGCTGGGACCCTAGCATGAGGCAGAAGGATGGAGGTAGGTACTATGTTAACAGGGCATGATGTGCAATGTACACTGTGATGTATCAGCTACATCCAGAAGGGGTTAATATGTTTTACATGTATTTTGTAAAACTTTTATTCCAGCCCTAACGCATTACTTCAGGTCTCAAGTTGAGCTAATTTTCCTAGTGATATTTTGGGTTGAGCTTGAATGCAACCAATAACTTTCAACTTGTAATATGAGTGATGTTTAGCGCAGTCACAGTATCCATTGAAAGTATAGGGCCCGCTAAAGGATGTCAGCTGTGCTAAACATTCTCTGGTAATTCTGTTTCACCACAGACTTGTAATATCAAATTGCGTACTAATTATAGTAAATAGGGCCAATATTGGGAACCAAGCTTGAAGGTACATGAGATAAGAATTTAAGGGACACTAAACCCAAAAGTTTTATTTCATGATTCAGATAGAGAATACAATTTTAATTAACATTCCAATTTACTTCTATTATCTAATTTGCTTCATTCTATCGATATCCTTTGCTGAAGAAATAGCAATGCACATTGGTGAGCCAATCACATGAGGGATCTATGTGCAGCCACCAATCAGCAGCTACTGAGCCTATCTAGATATGCTTTTCAGCAAAGGATATCAAGAGAATGACGCAAAATAGATAACAGAAGTAAACTAGAAAGTTGTTTAAAAGTGCATGCTCTTTCTAAATCATGAAAGAAAAAAATTGGGTTTCGTGTCCCTTTAAGTTTATTAGTATAATGGAAGATTAATATCCCACTATCTGGCAATATTAGTCTTTTTGTTAAAACTGAATATGGTTCATATTCCCCCAACTACTGTTCAGTAGAGATGTCACAGAGTATATTAAAAAGAATCATTTGTGTGTGTGCTCGAGTGAACTAATTTTGAATAGCCTATAGAAGCATGTTAGATTATTAATTTTAAGACTTTTATCACATTGTGGTTTTAAGATGATTTCTTAAAATACCATTGTAATTTTGGATTCTTAGCATCAATTCCATTTTGTGTTAAATTTGCAAGATTTGCATTTATATATGCCAAATTTCCTGTTAGATTATAATTTGTCAACTCAGTTAATAACCATAAAATGTTAAAGTAATGCTTAAATGTGCTGTGATTTTAGATGATGTTGGTGGTGCAAATAAAACCAACTTTGCTAGCATGAGTGATGTCTGATTTCACATCATTTGACATATGATATAGCAGAGGAGCACACAGAATTAGTTGTCTTTCAAGCAAGGATAATGGGGTTTCTTTGGTTCTATTGTCCCCACATTTATGTATTGCTTTTTATATCTGTTACTTTCTTTTTTTTTTTTTTTTAATTTTCAAATATATTTCTATTCTGTTTCCCTGGCAACTGTTGTTAGTATTCTTTATGTCAATAAATCTTCTTCTTTCATTGAAATCAGTGCTGTAGAATCTGTTGGTGCTCTACAAATAAATGATAATAAATAAAAATAGCACATTACCTGAATATCTATGTGAAAATGAAGCTATATCACCTCAAAGTTTCCAATGCAACTAAATCTCATTGTAGAAAGACTTTAAAGAGACATAAAACCCAATATTTTTCTTTTATGATTCAGATAGACCATACATTTTTAACCAACTTTACTTCTTTTATCAAATTAGCTTCATGCTCTTACTATCCTTTATTGTAGGAACAGCAATGCACTACTAGGATCGAGCCAATGACAAGCGGTATATATGTCAAACCACCAATCACCAACTAGCTCACAGTCGTGCACTGTTGCGCCTAAATCTACGCAGGACTGCTTTTTAACAAAGGAGAGCAAAAGAACAAAGTTAATTAGATAATAGACATAAATAGTAATTGTGCATGATCTATTTGAATCATTAAAGTTTAATTGACTTTTCTGTCCCTTTAAAGGGACAGTCAAGTATAAATTAAACTTTCATTATTCAGATAGGACTTTTAATTTTAATTGACTTTCCAATTTACTTTTATCATCAAATTTGCTTTTTCTCTTGGTATTCTTAGTTTAAACTAAACATAGGTAGGCTCATATGCTAATTTCTAAGCCTTTGAGTGCTGCCTCTTATCACATGCTTTTTAAATCTCTTTTCAACACAAAGAGACAGAAAGTACATGTGGGCTATATAGATAACACTGTGTTCAGGCACAGAAAGTTATTTAAGATCTAGCACAATACAATGCTAAATTTAAGACAATAGATAATAAACAGTCACAGTCATGTGATCAGGGGGCTGGAAGAAGGTTCCTAGATACAAGGTAATCACAAAGGTAAAAAGTACATTAATAGAACTGTGTTGGTTATGCAAAACTGGGGAATGGGTAAGAAAGGGATTATCTATCTTTTAAAACAATAACAATTCTATGGTTAACTGTCCCTTTAACCATCCAAGCCATGCTGCTTGCTCTGGGACTAATATAGGGGAGCATGCATCTGGCTTTTGAGATCATGGCAAAATCCCACAAGATTATAGGAATATTTAATGAGATCACAACAAAGTATTCTATATATGTTGAATGACTGGCTGTTTTGCTTTTTACTCCATACAAATGAAAATAGAATGGGGAGCTGAATGGTATTTGCTCACAGAGAATTTACTCTGGCGAGTTCAACTATTATTATTATTATTATCGATTATTTGTAGAGCGCCAACAGATTCCGCAGCGCTAAGTAGTGATGGCGAGCTTTGGCACTTCAGATGTTTCAGAACTACATTTCCCATGATGCTCAACTGGACTTCAAAGTGCCTACGTATCATGGGAAATGTAGTTCTGAAACATCTGGAGTGCCAAGGTTTTCCATCACTGATCTAGTGAGTTCTAAATAAAGATACACTCACATGAATCAAACTGTTTCAGCAGCAATAAATAGTTATGCGAAAATTTCCCTTTAATTACCCCACACACACACTATTGATTTAAAATTAACATTTTCCAGCTATGAAACATATATACACATTTGATTAAAACTGCAAAAATCAACTTAACTGTTGCCACTTGTTTCAGGTGTTTAAATCCATCTATTAACAAAGGGACATTAAAGTTGTTTAGTCGTTTATACATAGGAAATCACTAAATGACAAAATATCTCTATATAAAATAAATGTTCTAAAAGCCTTTGAAACAGTCATTTTGAAAGAAAAGCCTATTGTTTTGCAATCACGGGACACACCCCTTGAAAAGCCTCTTGAAAGTTGTTTAACATATATTTTTTTGCTGTGGCCAATACCAGCTTATATAATCATGCTCTACAAGTGGAGTGTGCAATTGATAGCACAGGGTACAATATCAAGATTGCTGGCCCTTTATCAGAATAGATCACAATCTTCTATTAAAAGCCCATGGTAAAAATGAATTACCAGTGAATGTTCAGCATAGCCTATATCTCTTTAGCTCACCCAATATTTTCAATGGATAGTGCGACCGTGCTAAAAAAAACTCTTATTATATTCTAAAAGGGCTAGAATAAAAGTATAACAAACCACATGTAAAAGATAATAAAATAAAGTATTTTATTTATATATATATATATATATATATATATATATATATATATATATATATATATATATATATATATATATAATGTAAAATATGTAACGTTTATTATTGAACTAAATGTATAAAAAGTGATTTAAAGAAATATGGTATATGACAAGGTGTTTAACTGGGAAGGACATAAAGCTCTATATCACATATATATTAAATAAATAGATGATCGATAGACAGATATTTATAAATATTTATAAATATATAAAATATGTTATTCCTAGTGAAAAACAATGCTATTTCAAGTATTTTTTAACGTGCTTTAAGATTTAGTGCACTTGGCTTAGCGCACCTTTAGTTTTGTGTGCAAGCGAAAAAAGCCAGAACAGGATTTTGTAGCGCACCCTGTAGAAGTCTATTATTATTATTATACTTTATTTATAAAATGCCAACATATTCCGCAGCGCTGTCAATAGGTGCAATTCATTTAAATAAAACAATGATATAAAACTTGTAAGAGACAGGACAAAATTTACAAACACATACAGGAGGGATTGAGGGCCCTATTCCCGTGGGAACTTACAATCTTGAATAGGAGGTTGAGAAACAGGAGGTGAGGACTGTAAGATTGAGAAAGATGTTAATACAGAGTTAGATGAGGGAAATGTTGTTAGGTAAGTGAAATTAATTTATTATTGAGTTGGGTGGTAGGCTTCACTGAACAAAAAAAGTCTTCAGGGAGCATTTAAAGGAAGAAAGATTAGGGCAAAGCCTGACAAGGGAGAGTGTTCCAGAGGGTAGGTGCTGCACGACAGAAGTCCTGCAGTCTAGCATGGGAAGAGGTGAATGGTGATAGTCGAAGATGCAAGGAGCAGGTCATCGTTGGATCTTAGTGGGCGGGCTGAAGTAGACTTGTTTATTAGAGAGGATAGGTAGTGGGGAGCGGCGTTGGTGAGAGCTTTGTATGTAAGGGTGAGAATTTTGAATTTAATTCTGCTGTGAATGGGGAGCCAATGAAGGGACTCACAGAGAGGTCCAGCAGATACAGAGCGACGGGAAAGGTGGATTAGTCTATGGAGAGAGAGCGATAGCAAGGTCATGCTATCTAAACTCCAGATATAAGTGAGAATTTAAAAGAAAAAATGTAAAAGAATTCATTTATTTTTGCGCTCCACTTGTAATCTAGCCCTTTATGGGGAATTCAATTTTAAGTTTAATTAGGACATATGTATTCTGTATTTTGTTTTCCTTGCTTAAAGTACATTTGATTGGCCTCATTAAAATATTCTAATGTTTTTGTTTTCAAGATTTCAGTACCCAACTGCATAAAGCAGTGGCTGCTATTTTACCAAAAAACATTATAATAGAGAAATGGCCTGGCATACTTTATGCCCTGCTTCATCAAATACAATAATAACATACAGTATTAGAAAATTATAGATGTTTGTTTTCAATTTTTATTGAAGGGAATTCATTTACTATAATGAATTTCTGTTTTTCATGATTTTGTTGTGCATTCAACAAATAAACCTTGTTATGTGTGCCTGAAAGCAAAATATAAATCTAGAGGGAAAAAAAGAATGACAAAAATCTTTTATATCTGTCGGGGATATTAAACTTGTCATTACATAGATAACAGGAAAGAGTCTCAATGAAAAATGTCAACCATGGGAGAATTTTAATGAAGTTACATTCAGAACAGAAACCAATGTAAAAATGGCTGCAATAGTCACAGTTCTATCATCACTAAACAAAAGTCAGTATATACTATGCAATTCTATTTTCTACTGGTGGTGGCTATACAAAAAGAAAATGATTTATTGTGTGTATGTGTATGTTTTTTGTGTGTGAAAGAATAGCTGGAGAGAATGAAAAATCTTATTTTAACCTCTGTATAAAAACACTCTATATACAAATATGGCTGCTTTATAGTTTGAACAAAGTTGTCTATAACAGTTACGGTTAGGTTAATAGTAGCTGAGAGAATTCAATTTTTTTTTTAAGTAAGGTAACCAACCAGATTTCCCAGACCCAGTATCAGGACACCTCAGACAAAAATTCAGGACACCTCATACATTTTGAAGTAGGAGGAGACAGAAATATATTCCTAAATCTACATAAAGAAAAAACTTGAAAATGTCTTAATTTATCCGTAAAGTAGGTGCCAGAAATATATTCCCAAATGCACTTAGGAATACTTTATTAAAAATTATGAAGCCTTAATTTAACCCCTATGGTGCTAGGAGGCAGAAATATATTCCCAAAGGCAATATATGAAAGACTCTTAAAGGGACATTAAACAATGAGGGGTCTATTTATTAATGCGTAGGCAGACATGATCCACTGTAGCCCCACATCGATAAATGCAGACAGCATACACTGTTTGCATTTATTATTGCACAAGCATTTTGTGTGAAATGCTTGTGCAATACCGCCCCCTGAACATTTACGACCAATCGTCTGCTAGCAAGGGGTGTCAATCATCCCAATCGTATCCGATCTTAAGACCGCTGCTTTTTAACAGCAGCATACGCTGATTCTTAAATTGGCCCCTGTCATGAGATGCAGGACATATGCAGGACACAACAATGATGTTACAACTCTATTTTATTACAGAGAACAGAAACATTCATCTAGTCAGGTTGATTTCACTAACTAACTGCGACACAGACTACCGGACCTAAGCCCCGCCCCCAACTAGTGATATCACATCCTGCTCTCATCACATCTTCCCCTTTTTCAAAGGCAAAGCATACATTTGAATATAACAAATAACAAGGTATACGAACAGAGTATACAACAACATTTTTTTTATTCAGCTTCAGCCCAGACTCTTTGATAGCCTGTAGCACACAACTTAAATGCTGATCATGCTCCTCCACTGTAGACCCATACACTAGAATGTTGTCCATGACGACCGCTGTGCCCACGTGGTCACTCAGGAGAGAACTAATTTCCCTTTGAAAGATTTCAGGAGTGGAGGATATCCCAAAGGGGAGTCTGCAGAAGCAGAACCGACCTACCGGTGTGATAAAGGTAGTCAGTTTGCGGCACTTTGGATCCAGGGGGATCTGCCAAAAGCCGCTAGAAGCATCTAATGTGGAAAAGAACTTCGCCCCAGCTAACTTTGGAGCTATATCTTCTAATGTCGGCAGCAAAAATCTCTCTCTCTTCACTGCCTCATTCAACCTTTTCAGGTCCACACAGATGCGCACCTTTCCGTTTTTCTTTGCAACTGAAACAATGGGGGCACACCAATCAGTCGCTTCAACAACCTCTTCAATAACCCCCATAGACTTCATGCGCATAAGGTCTTTCTCCACTTGAGGCATGAGCGGGAACAGAATTCTACGGGGAGTAGAAATACTGTATGGGACTGCGTCACTTTTAAGTGCTATACGGACTGGTTTACAATTCAGTAGGCCCAACTCGCCAAACATATCTTCGGAAATCTCATTCACTCTGGCCACGAGGCCCAAGTCACAGGCTGCTTTTCTGCTCAATAAATTGTTAACACACTGACCTCGAATCACATGCACCCACATGATAAACTTTCTTTGCTTGTACTCACAGCTGGCAAGTAATTTCCCCACACAATCAATGCAGCCACCAGAACTATGGACATTTGTAGTAACCTTCGCCAGCTGGGGCTGTCGAGGCAGTTTCATAAATTCTGCAAAATACATTACAGTGATATCTGCTCCTGTGTCAATCTTAAAATCAACTTTGGCTCCCATTACAGTAAAAGTAACTTTCCAATCTTCCTCTGAGCTTGGCCGTTCCACAACGGAGCCCACAAAAGACACTTCGTGACCCTCCTGGTCACTGTCCACCTGCATCTCCTTAATGTATTCAGTTTTACACACCACTTCAAAATGGCCCATTCTGTTACATTTTCTGCATCTTTTATCTCTGGCTCGGCATATAACACTCTGATCGTGGGCACGGTAGCACCGTGTGCATCGGGCATGTTGCGCCCATCCACTTCTAGGCCTTTCCATTATTTTAGATCTACCGCTCACACTGTGCCTTTCACTAGCAGTTTTCCTGGACTGTTGCACTTCATCCACAATACTCTCAGACCTCAGATCAGCACTCTGCTTTTTCATCAGTTCACTCTGGCGGGCCATCCTAGTAGCCCCATCTAATGTTAAATCAGGCTCTAACTGCAGCTTCAGTGAGACTTCAGCATCTGCAATTCCAATAACTATTCTGTCTCTGAATTGCTCTTCTTTAGCAACACCAAACTCACAGAATTCAGCTAGTTCATACAGGCTGCTCACAAATGACTCCACAGATTCTCCCACACGCTGATTACGTTTGTGAAAACAAGCTCTCTCATGAATCACATTTCTTTTGGGCACAAAGTGGGCACTGAGTTTATCCATAACTATATCAAAGTTAAATTCTTCCCCTTCTTGGAAAGTAAAAGCATTGAACACTGGCTCCACATCTTTCCCCATAGAGTATAAAAGAGAATTAACTTGTACATCACCACTTTCCATGTTCAGTTTGGAAGCAATCCTGAAGCGCTGAAACCGCTGACGCCATGTGGGCCAAGCTGCAGGCTGAGAGAAGTCAAAAGGCTCAGGTGGGGTAAACTTTGACATTGCAATCGACCAGGAACAGAAGCGCAGGCCAGAACTTCTGACACCATGTCATGAGATGCAGGACATATGCAGGACACAGCAATGATGGTACAACTCTATTTTATTACAGAGCACAGAAACATACATCTAGTCAGGTTGATTTCACTAACTAACTGCGACACAGACTACCGGACCTAAGCCCCGCCCCCAACTAGTGACATCACATCCTGCTCTCATCACAGCCCCTATGGGCTAGATTACAAGTGGAGAGCTAAATTATCGTTACAAGTGGCTGGTTATTGCTAGCTCAATTAGCGCTCAGAAAATTAACCAGAGATTAGATCTCTGGTTAATTTTCTAAAAGTTCCCCAAATACTCTCAAAATAGAGGGCATTAAAGTTTTTTATTTTAAAAAAATAACTTTTTTTTTTAAATAGCACTAGGCAGTTTTGGGGCTTTAAAGTTGGCGAAAGTGGGCTTGCAGATACATATATATTTAAAAATGCTGCTATCACTGGACAACTTACCCTCTTCACTGCGCTTAGGTTCTATGCTGTCTCTGACGGCATCAGAACGAGGCTCCCATTGGAATCTAGTCCTAAATAAATGCACCCCTCACCACACCCACAATTCAATTTAACGAATAGCCAAGAAGTGGGGTGATAAAGAAAGGAGTAAAAAAGCATCAACAGGGGGGCGGAGCTAACCGTTGAGCTAGACAGTCGCAAGGTTTTTGAGCTCCGTGTATTTCTCCCATATAAATCAAGTTTTTTTTCTATATACTGCAATGGTATGTACCCAGCTCCTTGTGCTAACTCCAAGGAGCATACTGAACAACATTTGGTGACTATAAAGAATTCAGCAATCATATACGGGGCAATTGGGCCTGAGGAATCAGGCCCTCAGTCGCATAATTTGCACTACCCAAGATGGAGGCGGACTACAAGACCATACAAGAACTCATGCTAGATTTTGAGCTACGGATATGTAGCAGATTTGACCACCTCTTATCATTAATGGAGAGCGCACATTTGCGGACTGATCCTTCTATACCGGCAACGACAAAGGCGCCAGAACCAGCAGCTCAGGGGGGTGGCTTTCGGGTTGCCCTCAAGAGACTATGGAGGCCTGTACTGGTCCCAGAATGGAGAGATGAGACCAGCTTGCTAGGGGTGGCTGATGGCGGCTCCCGTGATCGCAGGGAGAGCTCTGTAGCGGCGATGATGGGACAGGCGGGCACTGTGCCTGAAAGCCGCATCGAAGAGGTCCTTATGTGTCGGGCTGACTTCAACAGGGGTAGACACTTCTTTGACTTACCTTTGAGGCGGCCTGGTCCGACGGAGCTGATCGTCAGATTCTGGATACACCGGGCTGTGTACCACCACTCCCCTTGGGCTGTCCGGGCTGCTTGGTCCCGTGTGGAGGCTGATGGGTTTGCCCGCATGCAGGTCGGGTAAGCAGTTCCCACAAGCAGGAGCAACGAGCGTCGGAGCAGTAATACTGCTACTGTGAGAGACGATGCATCTGCGCTTCTTCTTCTCAGAGGCTCCCTCTTTACCATGGATTAAAGCCCATAGTATTTATGAAGACAGAATGTCGGATCCCTAATTGAGGACTGCCTTGAACTCTTATATATTTTCTGGCGGTCTGTAAAGCTCACACTTCTGTACACCGCCAATTTCTATGTTTCAGACTGCCGTCCCATGTAGGTTGGTTACCAGTACTTGTACTTAGCTGAGATAATGTATGGATCACTGTGTGTTTACCACAATAAGTACTCCCAGACTTAGGCTATTTGTATGCGAGCTTACGTTCAGCTTAGGTCTATGGAATTGATATATTTATGTGCCCTGCCTTGTATTTAAGTGGCTATCATGAATGATATCAGAGTGTTATCAATGATATATACTTAGACCTCTGGGTGACAAGCCCCTTGTTTAGCCTGTGTCACATTCAGCTAATACCCTAGGAAATTACACCACATAAATAGGCATAAACTAGATTACATGTCCCTAACGTCTTCCTTATGAGAATCTCTGGAACCCCTGGCCATTTATAATTTGCACTGAAAATGTTCCCCTAGCATTACAGTTATCCCCATCGAGCAGGGAGCATTATTCGGTAGTGATAAGTATGTACTGCATGAATACATTAAGGTGTCCACTTGGCTTAATGAGGGAATACCATTGTCAGCTCTGGTCTGCCCACTCCCCCCCCCCCACATATGTGGGGCAGGGGATAGACATCGTATCCTTAATACGCCCTTATGGCAGAGTTTGGTAGCCTCTGCCCTGTCCGTAGAGCCTTTGCCACAGCTTGTACTGATAACAGTGTAAAAATGGCTCTCCGGATCCTAACAATGATAGTTCTATTATGATTTTCCTTAAGTGTTATATTGTCTGCAACTGCTTCAATTCATATTCTAGCTATGAATTTCAACATACCTGTATATTTATTGTGGTTTTAGAATTGATGTTGGGATGTTTGAGGTTTAAGGAGATCTAGATGCAGCAACTATACAAACCTCCCAATCACACTAGAGAGTCATTCCCTGGGGTGGGACCTGACTAGTGCAGTACCCGCCCTCGGGTGACTCCTACCCCTAGCATTCCTGACTGCTCTTTATCTCTTCTTAGAATATAAACCTCAGCACAACCTGTATGATATAAAGAAACATTATACTCTTTGTTCTGTGCCTCAACGTTTGCAACCTGTATTTCCCTACAATTTAGATAAAGATACTAGCTCATGCATGTGTTTAATGTATAAGATTGAACAATTAATGGGATGCTTAAAAGGTTGAGGGTCTATAGAAATTATTATAAATGTTGCTTATACTTCCCACAAGCATGGGATCCTGTCGGAGCAAATGATAACAAATAGAGGCCTTGTCTAGCTTTAACTATAAACCGGTTACATATGTCTACTAATTGGCGACATATCCGCTTCTCCAACAGCATAACGCAACTAGACCCCTCTGTGATTAGTCGTATCCCTTTACCTACTAATTTTCAGGGTTAATGGTGAAGCAGTGTCTGCAGCTTTCTTTCTTTGTTATAATGATTAGTGTATGTACACCTAATATTGTTATGTTTAAGTGCAATACCTCCTCAACTTAGTAGTTGCATCCCGGACCTACCCATGGTCCTAGCTGACATCTGAAGGAGATTATAGTGTGCAGGCATTAACTGGGCCTGTACTACCCAAATACCCTCAGAATAGTAACTGAATCTATTGGGGTCCAAAAGTGGCCTCAACTGCTATTGAGGGGAAAAGAGGGTGTTTTTAGGTTTGCTCTGCAACCCCTGTTCATTTGAGCCATGACCCAACTTGGGAACGCTATGTAACTGATGTGATATGCGATCTATCTCTGAATATGCTCTTATGTTTACTTGTCCATGATATTTCATTATGCATTCACTGTAACCCAAGAGTTTGATTGAGCAAACTGTTTGTTGATTGAAAATTTTTTCCCTCAATAAAAAAACTTTTTAAAAAAAAAAAAGCATCAACAAAGAAATTTGGAAATAATTGTGCTTTATACAAAAAAATCATAACCACCAAAAAAAGGGGTGGGCCTCATGGACTCTTGCCAATATGAAAGAAATTAATTTATCAGGTAAGTTCTTACATAAATTATGTTTTCTTTCATGTAATTGGCAAGAGTCCATGAGCTAGTGACGTATGGGATAGCAATACCCAATATGTGGAACTCCACGCAAGAGTCACTAGAGAGGAAGGGATAAAAATTAAAAACAGCCATTTTACGCTGAAAAAAAATAATCCACAACCCAAAATATAAGTTAATTCTCATAAATGTGAGGAAAACACTTAAATCAAAAGCAGAAAAATCAAACTGAAACCGCTGCCTGAAGAACTTTTCTACCAAAAACTGCTTCCGAAGAAGCAAATACATCAAAATGGTAGAATTTAGTAAATGTATGCAAAGAAGACCAAGTAGCAGCTTTGCAAATCTGATCAACTGAAGCTTCATTCTTAAAAGCCCAGGAAGTGGAAACTGATCTAGTAGAATGAGCTGTAATTCTCTGAGGCGGGGCTTGACCCGACTCCAAATAGGCTTGATGAATCAAAAGTTTTAACCATGAGGCCAAAGAAACGGCAGAAGCCTTCTGACCTTTCCTGGTACCAGAAAAGATAACAAATAGACTAGAAGTCTTCCTGAAATCTTTAGTAGCTTCAACATAATATTTCAAAGCTCTTACCACATCCAAAGAATGTAAAGATCTTTCCAAAGAATTCTTAGGATTAGGACACAAAGAAGGGACACCAATTTTTCTATTAATGTTGTTAGAATTTACAACCTTAGGTAGGAATTTAAATGAAGTCCACAAAACTGCCTTATCCTGATGAAAAATCAGAAAAGAGAGAGTGGATAATTCCAAAACTCTTCTAGCAGAAGAGATGGCCAAAAGAAACAACACTTTCCAAGAAAGAAGTTTAATGTCTAAAGAATGCATAGGCTCAAATGGAGGAGCCTCAAGAGCCTTCAAAACCAAATTAAGACTCCAAGGAGGAGAGATTGATTTAATGAATGGCTTGATAAGAACCAAAGCCTGCACAAAACAATGAATATCAGGAAGTTTAGCAATCTTTCTATGAAATAAAACAGAAAGAGCAGAGATTTGTCCTTTCAAGGAACTTGCAGACAAACCTTTATCCAAACCATCCTGAAGAAACTGTAAAATTCTAGGAATTTGAAAAGAATGCCAAGAGAATTTATGAGAACACCATGAAATGTAAGTCTTTCAAACTCGATAATAAATCTTTCTAGAAACAGATTTACAAGCCTGCAACATAGTATTAATCACTGAGTCAGAGAAACCTCTATGACTAAACACTAAGCGTTCAATTTCCATACCTTTAAATATAATGATTTGAGATCCTGATGGAAAAACGGACCTTGAGATAGAAGGTCTGGCCTTAATGGAAGTGGCCAAGGTTGGCAACTGGACATTCGAACAAGATCCACATACCAAAACCTGTGAGGCCATGCTGGAGCCACCAGCAGCACAAGCGATTGCTCCATGATGATTTTGGAGATCACTCTTGGAAGAAGAACTAGAGGCGGGAAAATATAAGCAGGTTGATAACACCAAGGAAGTGTCAATGCATCCACTGCTTCCGCCTGAGGATCCCTAGACCTGGACAGGTACCTGGGAAGTTATTTGTTTACATGAGATGCCATCAGATCTATTTCTGGAAGCCCCCACATCTGAACAATCTGAGAAAACACATCTGGGTGAAGAGACCATTCTCCGAATGTAAAGTCTGACGACTGAGGTAATCCGCTTCTCAATTGTCTATACCTGGGATATGAACCGCAGAAATTAGACAGGAGCTGGATTCCGCCCAAACAAGTATCCGAGATACTTCTTTCATAGCTTGAGGACTGTGAGTCCCACCCTGATGATTGACATATGCCACAGTTGTGATATTGTCTGTCTGAAAACAAATGAACGGTTCTCTTTTCAACAGAGGCCAAGACTGAAGGGCTCTGAAAATTGATTGGTAATCTCGCCTCTTGAGATTTCCAAAGCCCTTGCGCTGTCAGAGATCCCCAAACATCTCACCAACCTGAAAGACTCGCATCTGTTGTGATCACAGTCCAGGTTGGACGAATGAAAGAGGCCCCTAAAATTATACGATGGTGATCTAACCACCAAGTCAGAGAAAGTCGAACATTGGGATTTAAAGATATTAGTTGTGATATCCTTGTATAATCCCTGCACCATTGGTTCAGCATACAAAGCTGGATAGGTCTCATATGAAAACGAGCAAAGGTGATCGCGTCCGATGCTGCAGTCATGAGACCTAAAACTTCCATGCACATAGCTACTTAAGGGAATGACTGAGACTGAAGGTTCCTACAGACTGTACCAATTTCAAACGTCTCTTGTCTGTTAGAGACAAAGTCATGGACACTGAATCTATCTGGAAACCTAAAAAGGTTACCTTTGTCGGAGGAATCAAAGAACTTTTTGGTAAATTGATCCTCCAATCATGTCTTCGAAGAAACAACACTAGTTGATTCGTGTGAGATTCTGCAGAACGTAAAGACTGAGCGAGTACCAAGATATCATCCAAATAAGGAAATACCGCAATACCCCGCTCTCTGATTACAGAGAGTAGGGCACCTAGAACCTTTGAAAAGATTCTTGGAGCTGTCGCTAGGCCAAAAGGAAGAGAAACAAATTGGTAATGCTTGTCTAGAAAAGAGAATCTCAGGAACTGATAGTGATCTGGATGAATAGGAATATGAAGATATGCATCCTGTAAGTCTATTGTGGACATATAATGCCCTTGCTGAACAAAAGGCATAATAGTCCTTATAGTCACCATTTTGAAAGTTGGTACTCTTACATATCGCTTCAAAATCTTTAGATCCAAAACTGGTCTGAATGAATTATCTTTCTTTGGGACAATGAAAAGATTTGAATAAAACCCCAGATCCTGTTCCTGAAACGGAACTGGCATGATTACCCCTGATAACTCCAGGTCTGAAACACACTTCAGGAAAGCCTGAGCCTTTACTGGGATTGCTGGAATGCATGAGAGAAAAAATATTCTCACAGGCAATCTTACTCTGAATCCTATTCTGTACCCCTGAGAGACAATACTCTGAATCCAATGATTTTGGACTGAATTGATCCAAACATCTTTGAAAAATTTTAATCTGCCCCCTACCAGCTGAGCTGGAATGAGGGCCACACCTTCATGCGGACTTGGGGGCTGGCTTTGATCTCTTAAATGCCTTGGATTTATTCCAGTTTAAAGAAGGCTTCCAATTGGAAACAGATTCCTTGGGGGAAGGATTAGGTTTCTGTTCCTTATTTTGTTGAAAGGAACGAAAATGGTTAGAAGCTTTAGATTTACCCTTAGGTCTTTTATCCTGAGGCAAAAAAACTCCCTTCCCCCCAGTGACAGTTGAAATTATCGAATCCAACTGAGAACCAAATAATTTATTACCTTGGAAAGAAAGAGATAGCAATCTGGACTTAGAAGTCATATCAGCATTCCAAGATTTGAGCCACATAGACATCAATTTTGATATCACAAATGGCATCACAAATGAAATTATTAGCATGTTGAATCAACTTAACAATGCTAGACAAATCATGATCCGATACATGTTGCGCTAAAGTTTCCAACCAAAAAGTTGAAGCAGCTGCAACATCAGCCAAAGAAATTGCAGGCCTATGAAGATGACCTGAATATAAATAAACTTTCCTTAGATAAGATTCAAGTTTCCTATCTAAAGGATCTTTAAAAGAAGTACTATCTTCCATAGGAATAGTAGAATGTTTAGCAAGAGTAGAGATAACCCCATCAACTTTGGGGATCTTTCCCCAAAACTCCAATCTAACTGCTGGCAAAGGATACAATTTTTTAAACCTTAAAGAACGAATAAAAGAAGTACCAGGCCTATTCCATTCTTTAGAAATCATATCAGAAATAACATCAGGAACTGGAAAAACATCTGGAATAACCACAGGAGGTTTATAAACAGAATTTGTACGTTTACTAGTTTTAATATCAAGAGGACTAGTTTCCTCCATATCTAATGTAATCAACACTTCTTTTAACAAAGAACGAATATACTCCATTTTAAATAAATAATAGGATTTGTCAGTGTCAATATCTGAGGCAGGATCTTTTGAATCAGATAGATCCTCGTCAGAGAAGGGTAATTCAGTATGTTGCTGGTCATTTGAAATTTCATACACCTTATGAGAAGTTTTAAAAGACCCTTTACATTTATTACTCTAATGACAGAGGAAGATAAATAACATATAAATATATGAATATAAAAGTCCTCTAGGAGGCGCTCAAAAACTTAAAAGCACAGGTATGAATGAAATAAAATGTAAAAATATAAATGATAGAAAAACACACAATATACTGATGAATAGGGCACAAAAGTGCTTGTAATATAGTAAAATTACTTAATGTCCCATTATCCCGTAAATGAGATAAATAGTGCTATGAAAAATAACATAAAAGTCAATGAATCAAATACTTAATGCTCCAAATTCCAGCTTCAACGATATCCTAAAGATGATATGCTTGATATAGAAGATGAATAGGCAGCTCTCTTACTTCATCAGGAAAATGGAAGATCTACGATATGAGACAGAAAGAGGCGCCACATGTGCAGATCAATAGTACAATGTGTGATGTAAGCAGGGAGAATGCACACAGGGTACTCACATTTAGAGAACGCATTAAGTCATGCCCATAGAAGCAGGCTGGATTTCTACAGCAGTCCAGCTAGGATCAGATTGAGACATCTTGCAAATGTAAGAGAAAAAACAACATATAAAGCAAAATTATCAATTTCCTTATATGGCAGTTTCAGGAATGAGAAAAAATGCAAACAGCATAGCCCTCTGACATAGAAAAAAGGCAGGAGGTAAATAGAAATGGGGTCTTAAATAATCAAAATATTTGGCGCCAAGTATGACGCACAACAAACAGAAAAATATATTTTGGCGCCAAAAACGCCCAGAAAGACACACTCGTGTCATAGATGACGCAACCTTGTAAAAGGACTCGGCATCAACTAAGACGCCGGAAATGACAAATTTGCGTCAACGAACGTAACTTTGCGCCAAAAAAATCTTGTGCCAAGAATGACGCAATAAACTCTGGCATTTTGCGCCCTCGCAAGCCTAATTCTGCCCGCGAATTTACAAGACAGTCAATTAGAAAAAAAGACTATACCCCAGGTAAGAAATACATTTTTCATAAAAAAGCATTTCCCAGATATGTATATACTGAAAACCTGAATCATGGCAAAAATAAGTACAATACATATATTTAGAACTTTATATAAATACATAAAGTGCCAAACCATAGCTGAGAGTGTCTTAAGTAATGAAAACATACTTACCTGAAGACACCCATCCACATATAGCAGATAGCCAAACCAGTACTGAAACAGTTATCAGTAGAGGTAATAGAATATGAGAGTATATCGTCGATCTGAATAAGGGAGGTAGGAGATGAATCTCTACGACCGATAACAGAGAACCTATGAAATAGATCTCCCGTGAGGAAAACCATTCAATAGGTGATACTCCCTTCGCATCCCTCTGACATTCACTGTACTCTGAGAGGAATTGGGCTTCAAAATGCTGAGAAGCGCATATCAACGTAGAAATCTTAGCACAAACTTACTTCACCACCTCCATAGGAGGCAAAGTTTGTAAAACTGAATTGTGGGTGTGGTGAGGGGTGTATTTATAGGCATTTGAGGTTTGGGAAACTTTGCCACTCCTGGTAGGATGGTATATCCCATACGTCACTAGCTCATGGACTCTTGCCAATTACATGAAAGAAAAGTATAATTATAACCATGTTGGTTATGCAAAACTGGGGAATGGGTAATAAGGGGATTATTTATCTTTTTAAACAATAACATTCTGGAGTAGACTGTCCCTTTAAGTTAACCTCTCAGGAAAAGGAGTTGAAAATATTTTTGCCAAAGGCACTTATATTCAGTGGTTTAGTTAACCCATATGGTAGGAGCTACAGTCTATGGGGCAAGGGATAACAAGAAAATACATTATTCTATTGCTAGATAATTATTCCAAAGAGAAAAAAAAAGGATCACTGCTTCCCTTGTTTCCTGGCATTATTTGTCAGCATCAGGCAGGGTGCAGGTTAAGACTCGCAACTTAATTTGCAAAGGAGTAGAGATCACTCCTCCTTCAATGATGTTACCGGCTTCTGTAACTGGAGAGATTTCTGCTCACAGCTGCAGGTGAATTACAGAAGCCAGCTATGCAGTTGTGTGGCCAGCTGTGGGGGATGAATTTGGGATAATTCAGGACAATTGCCTAATGGAAATTAGGGACTGACCTCCACAATCTGTGACTACCCTGGAAAGATCATGATGGATGGTCACCCTACTAGGAAAATATTTAATTATTTGTTGTTTTTTTTTTACAGGAGATAGCAATAGCTGTATATGTGAGAGAGGTTATTATAGGGAAGGGGTAATGCACTGAATTGTGATGACTATGATGTGGATATTTCTGATGGGTGGATTTTTTTGGAGGGTGTTTTGTTGTAGAGCTTAGAGGGGGTTTTGTTGTAGAGTGGGTTGATTTAGGATTGGGCTATACTATCCTACTACTTTTAAGAGTAATATAATACATCTTCAAAATGTTTTCAAACTATAATAAGCATTTTATTTTATCCAGAGGCGTAACTAGAAACCACAGAGCCCAGGTGCAAGAATCTAAGAAGGCCCCCCCTACCCCCCCAACAAAAAAAAATGTGAATTTGATACATATTCTTTTTATACATTTAACACAGAATTTTTTTTTTAATCAGATTATATGACTGCAAAAGGAGGTACCCTGTGCCCACAGTCTGTGAGATGGTCTGACCCCCTATTACTGTATATAGTGTACTCTGTTTAACCCACCAGTACTTTATATAGTGAGCTGGCCTGCCCCTACCTGCCCCAGTACTTTATAAAGTGACCAGAGTAGTCTGTGACATGGTCCAGCCCCCCCCCATACTGTATATAGTGGTACTGTATAGTGACACTGTTTACCCTACGGCCCCATACTGTAGTAACAAGGTCTGTAATTTTCTGGTTCAACAAACATACAAACACATACATGCATAAATACACACACAGTCACATACACACATACACACACACACATGAATAAATACACACACCGTCACATGCACACATACACACACACACACATGCATAAATACACACACAGTCACATACACACATACACACACACACACATACATGAATCCAATCAGCCAATCAGATTGATCTCGCATTCTATTGGCTGTTCCGATCAGCCAATAGAATGCGAGCTCAATCTGATTGGCTGTTCGGATCAGCCAATCGGATTGAACTTGAATCTGATTGGCTGATTCAATCAGCCAATCAGATTTTTCTAACTTAATTCCGATTGGCTGATAGAATCCTATCAGCCAATCGGAATTCGGCGGACGCCATCTTGGATGACGTCATTTAAAGGTACCTCATTCGTAGTACAGCAGTCGGCCGGGATGGATGCTCCGCGGCGGCGGAGCGAAGAAAAAAGATTGAAGATGCCGCCGGAAGAATGAAGACTTTGCTGCCGCTTGGAGGAAGACGTCGCCGGAGGAAGAATTCTTCTTTGCCGCTTGGAGGAAGACATCGCCGGAGGAAGAATTCTTCTTTGCCGCTTGGAGGAAGACATCGCCCGGATCAGGAGTTCGGCCCGGTGTGGTGAAGACAAGGTAGGGAGATCTTCAGGGGGGTAGTGTTAGGCTTTTTTAAGGGGGGTTTGGGTGGTTTTAGAATAGGGGTATGTGGGTGGTGGGTTGTAATGGGGGGGGATTGTATTTGTTGTATGCAAAAGAGCTGAATTCTTTGGGGCATGCCCCACAAAAGGCCCTTTTAAGGGCTGGTAAGGTAAAGAGCTTTGAAATTTGTTTAATTTAGAATAGGGCAGGTAATTTTTTTTATTTTGGGGGTTTATTATTTTATTAGGGGGCTTAGAATAGGTGTAATTAGCTTAAAAATCTTGTAATCTTTTTTTTATTTTTTGTAATTTAGTGTTTTTTTTTGTAATTTAGTTTAGTTAATTTAATTGTATTTTTAGATAGATGTTTGTAGTTTATTAAATTTATTGATAGTGTAGGTGTATTTATAACTTAGGTTAGGATTTATTTTACAGGTAATTGGGTAATTATTTTAACTAGGTAGATATTAAATAGTTAATAACTATTTAATATCTATTATACCTAGTTAAAATAATTAACAATTTACCTGTAAAATAAATATTAACCCTAACATAGCTACAATGTAATTATTAATTATATTGTAGCTATCTTAGGGTTTATTTTATAGGTAAGTATTTAGATTTAAATAGGAATATTTTAGTTTATAAATGAATTAGATTAATTTAATATAAATTTAGTTAGGGTTAGATAGAGTTAATATAGTTAATATAAATACTATAGTAACTATATTAACTATATTAACCCTAATATAATTAGGGTTAATATAGTTAATATATATAATGTAATACCTATATTAACTATAATATACTTAGGGTTAATATAGATAATATAGCTGGCGGCGGGGTAGGTAGATTAAATTAGGGGTTAATCATTTTAATAGAGATGGCAGCGGTGTAAGGGGCTTACATTAGGGGTTAATAATATTAATATAGCTGGCGGCGGTATAGGGGGATTAGATTAGGGGTTAATAACTTTATTAGGGATTTCGGGGGGGGGGGATCGCGGTTGACAGGTAGATAGACATTGCGCATGCGTTAGGTGTTAGGTTTTATTTAGCAGATCGCGGTTGACAGGGAGATAGACATTGCGCATGCGTTAGGTGTTAGGTTTATTTTCTAGTTAGTTTAGGGAGTTACGGGGCTCCAATAGTCAGCGTAAGGCTTCTTACGGCTGCTTTTTGTGGAGAGGTGAAAATGGAGTAAGTTTTCTCCATTTTCGCCACGTAAGTCCTTACGCTGCATATTGGATACCAAACTGCGCTGGTTTGGTATACCTGCCTATGGCCCAAAAAACTACGGGCGACGGCAGAAATATACGCGCGTAACTTCTAGGTTACGCCGTATATAGGATACCAAATCAGCGTAAATATTGGCGTCACCGGCTTTTGCGGGCGACGATTTATATCGGATCGACCCCCAGCTGCTCTGATGCTCTGAAGTATTTAGAAGTAGAAAGGTGTTGGAAAAGGACCCGTGACCCTGGAATCTGTATCTTGTACGTTGGTTGTATTGTAGTCATATATGCAGAATGAGAAAGATGAGGACGGGAACTGAAACACAAGCTATTGTTAGCAGACAAAAAGGGCCAAATACAAAAACATGTGCTGAAGTTTAGAATAAATGCCAAGGAAAACATGACAGAGTTCACTATAAATATAAACAAAGTACTGGGATATATAGATATGTTGTAGAGTTTAAGATAGGCACAGCAGTGGTTCTGAGATAGTCAAATAAGACCCCAGGATACTTACAGCAGTGGTTCTAAGATAGTCAAATAAGACGCCAGGATACTTACAGCAGCGGTTATGAGATGCTGACAGGAATATTGCAGAGTCCAGAATATTTATTTGATTTGAGATATGTTGCAGAGTTCAGCAGTGATTCTGAGATATTGAGACATATATAGCTGAATCTAGGATAAGAACAACATAGGCTTACAGAGTTTAGAATGTGTACACCACTAGTTTAGAGATACTGAGATATGTGCACCAATATAAACTACAGATATTCTAAAGCAAACAGAAAAAAACAATACTTGCAACCTTGAAATGCAAACAGGATACTATGTTTGCTGACTATCCATTCTATCAGAGAGCTGACAGTTGCTACCTGATATCGATATTGTTGTTGGGTCTTCAAGTAAATAAACAACAAACACAAAGAAATCACGAAGTGACGTTTATATTTGATCACCAATTGGATGGACTATTTGTGGTTTGTTTTTTCGTTGGACTTACTTTTCACGGACAATAGAGACTTAATTTGCACCTTATTTGTAACAATTTCGTTTTGTTTTCTCATTTAGAGTCACAATTCATTTATCTCCTTTTTCCGTTTTTTTTATTACTTTTTTGTAGCATACTATCTTCATTTATTGCACATTATATATAGTTGCACATATTTATATATGAAATCTCAGATTTTGATGGTTTAATATATTGTTGCACAAAACACATTTTTTGAATTGGCGCACCCTTTACATACAGTCTCTGTATAGCTTGTAATAGTTCTCAACCTTGAATTGGCAGGAACAAGGAAACAGGATAAATATCAGAATGCATGCTGGATAAAAACATAGAATGCATCAAAGACTAATGCTGGTGCACTGTCACATAGCCTAATGATTTCCTAAATAGATCAGGTGAGTGAAATCCAAGTGTAGAATAATTAATTACACATGCAGGTACTAGCAGTAACCAGGGAAAAGATGACAGCCAATGAAACTTAAGGAACAGGTTTAGAGGAGACGAATCAAAGCCTTGAAGTAATAGTGGCAACACAAAAGGCACACATGGCATCAGCTCGAGCAGTTCCCACTTACCCATCAGTTCTTATATTCCTGCCTTTCCTTTATTTTTTTATACCCACTTCATAGTGCTGTGGAATTTAATGGAGTGGTACAAATAATGATAATAGTATCAAAGTCATTGTAACAAATGACCAACAGATGTGCAGCTTGAAGTGAACATGGCACCATTATTTCTATCATTCACAGAACCCCATAACCATCTAATGTCGCCCTCATTGATATCCAAGATCTATAAGCTTGCTGAGCAACAAGCAACAGCTGGCTACTCTAATGAGTGACTTCAAAATGCAAATGGGTGTTTTGTAGCATATCTAGAGTTTCTGTCTTCAAGACAGAGATAAAGATCCTGGGATTCATCTAACAACACAGCACCCAATCATACATATGGGCACATCTGGGATCATGTATACAGTACTAGAACAGAAACAAAGTTTAAGTTGGAGCAAACATGCCATTTTCTAGGATAGACAATCAGCTGTTTTCTATCCCTAACTTTCTGCTCTTCATGCACCAAGAACAATACCACTTAACCAATAAACACGTGATCACAGAAAAGGAACAAAGTGAAAAAAAAGTTTTTACTAGAATACTTCTGAGTACAAAATGTAATAATAATAATAATAATAATAATAATAATAAAATAGACATACGGTAATTACTCTTATACCCACTTTGTATGCCATAGTAAATTATTATTAGTGAAAATACAAAAAAATAACAATTACAATAACTTCCATTGAATTTCAAGATGGTGCCATCTCCGATTACTCCTAATTTTTAGATGGCAGCTCAGTCTTTCAAGAGCTTCCTAAACCTCTTCCTCCCACCTTTACTACTGAGACCTGAGGTGGGAGAAAGAGGTTTGGTAAACTCCTTGTGAAAGACTGCGCCACCATCTAAAAACCATTAGATAAGCTTGTCCTCTTCTTAAAAATGTACTGAATCATCTTAACTGGTTCACTGAGGACTTAAAAGTATAAACTAAAACTGTCAGACAAGCAGCACAGAAATGGAGATAAAACAAGACATAAATAAACTGCACAATCAGCTGATTATTTTAAATAATTATGGTAGACAAGACTTGGGTATTTTAAGGCAGAACAGTATACTCTTCCCTTTTTGTTTTTTTAATCACGTCCCAAAACTAATATGTTTTGACAAACTTTAGAAAAAGATTTAAGGTTTGCAACACTCTTCTTTCACTGTATTTGTACAATAAACTATTGAAATTCCCATCTAAATTAAGAAATAAATGCTTATTGGTCATCAGTCTGTGTGTTACAGTTGCTCAAAATAACAGGAACCTGAGTCATCACATATAAACTGCTCTCATTGAGGGATACCACACACAGACACCCACATGCACACACAAACGGACATCAACAGGCACCAACAAGAGAAACTGCTTCTCTCTGACTGTTGTCCATTCACCTTGGTTAGGTTAGTCTAAGCCAGAGAGTAGCACTTGTACAGCCATCCTGTCCAAATATGGAGGCAGCTTTTTATGTACCATAAAGGCAAATACATATACTTTCTGTGTACTGTTAGCCCAATTCTGCAGGGGGGGGGCACAGAGAGTAGCTATACATGATTTAGATTGAGTCAAGGCACCACTGCCCCTCCTGTAGGAATGCCACTATTGACTAAATGGCCGAAAGCCTAGGATGTTTAGGCTGTGTCCCCCCCAAGGGGGAGGACACAGGTAAACCCAAGGTAATAACATAAAGAGACTAGTATGCAAGTATATACTAGATGACAGACAGTCACTAGGTGACATGACACATGCACACCCCAAGAACAGTGCTATTTCTATATGAACAGCAATGATCCGTGCATAGTCCTTACCTACTCAGGTGTGAGGATGTCTGAACTGTAACTGGCCAGTTCTTCACTCAATGCAAATCCATCAGAGGAGACCTTTCTTCAAAAAGTAATTTAGCAGCCTACAGAGCCATCCATTGTTAGGAGGATCATTTTGATGTAATGCTGAAGATAAGGACCTGGCCCTGAGCCAGCTAACAGAAACTGGGCAAGGAACAGGACTGTCCCTTACCTAGATCAGAAACACAGCTATACAGAGACTGTACACAGTACAAATGTAATGTATGCAGACTTTTCAGAACAGCCCCCATTCCAACCCATTAGGAATTTTCATGAGGTGTTCAAATTCAAAGACGTTCCAATCCTTAAAAAGGAGGTATTGTTTTGCATAAGTGCTTGCTATCCCCCACCAAGAGTGCTTTTTCTCAAATGTAGATGGGCAGTACAACCAAACAGATGCTATATTGCCTGCCCATAGACTATAATGATAGTATGTTTCGGGCTATAATGTGACACAGAAATGAGTAGAGAATCACAAGCTAATTCTTGTGTGAGATTGAAGCCGAGAGTGCACTCCATTACTATATGACGATTGGATGGTACAGAATCTGTCTGGCTGTTTTGTCGGCCTGCATCTAAATAAACAAAAAAAGACTCTGAAAGGGAGACTGGCAGTGATTAAAATATGATTAACCACCTGTGCAGGCACAAAACATATAAGGATTATTTGAAAAATTTTGGTTTTATCATTTGTGGCTTTTAAGTGCAAACTTTATTGATTGCTTATGGTGTAAAAAAAAGTATTTTTACAAAAGGTAATAAAGGGTCAATCAGCAATGCAATCCTGCAGCGTTTTTACTGACAATTTAAACATTTTCATTATTGCAAGGGATTTAGAAAGATAAACAGGAAATTCAGTAACAAATAATATGTTAATGACAGAATATAAAATACACTAATAAATTCATAAAGTTTGTGAGAATCTTGTGTTTAAAGGGACCTTGTAGTGGGCAAAGTACATGCTCTAATTCATTAATATGTGCATTGTAATGTTAACATTGCTCAAGCACAAATCAGTTGTACATCTATTTTTGCGCTCAAATAGTCATAAATACAAAGTTTATTTTTGTTGTTGTTGGAGAGATAGCCTGGGTCATGCTAACATCTGCATGCTGGATAGTGCATGTGCGCTGAATCACTCACATAGTAGACATTTATGGGGGTGTGCAGTAACAATAACGTTGGATTCCCCTATAGCAGTAAGCCAAGGGTGCACTATACTGATGGTGCACAAGAAATGGAGTTCTTCATGTAGATCTGTGCTAAACTATTAATAATAAAGGTTTATTTCAGGTTCCAAAAAGTGCAAAATTGTACAGCCATATTTTGGATTTCTCTCACAAGCAACACTTAATTCACCATTTGTAATACGAGGGCAATGAGAGAGCTAATAGCACTCCTTGCAGCTATCCATTAAAAGTATAGGGTGCGTTAAGATGCTCTTGTTAAATTTTTTAAGCATTCGCTTGTAATACCAGATTATACTTTATTCTTAGCATGAGACTGAGTGCAAGATAACACATTTAGCTCTTTCCCACTTCATGTAACATAACCCTAAGGGGACGATTTATTAAGCTGTCAACCAGCCTATTGGCTCGCCGGAATCAGGAATTAAGAAGCAGCGGTTTTAAGGCCCTGCCCCTTAACTCGCCCGCCACCTCTGAGGCAGTGGACAGCAATCAGCCGGATCGGATACGATTGGGTTGATTGATACCCCCTGCTAGAGGCCAATTGGCTACAAATGTGCAGGGGGCAGTATTGCACAAGCATTTCACAATCTTAAATGCAGACAGCGTATGCTGTCAGAATTTATCGATGTAGGGCGGACATGATCCGCTACAGCAAATCATGTCCGCCCGAGCATAATAAATCGGCCCATTGGGTTTAATTTATCAAACAGTGGAGGCTGCTTTGGAACACTTGTTGTGCTGTGTACGCTCAGAGGTGGCAGAGTTAAATAAACTCAGACCCACTTATCAGGGGTGATTGACAGGCCCTGCAGGCTGATTGGCCGTGAATGTCCAGGGGGGCGGAATTGCACAAGTATTTCACTAGAAATGCCTTTGTCTGCCTGCACATTGGTAAATCTACCCCTAAGAGTTTAATCTCTACAGAGGGGTTAAATATATTGGAGGGTTTTCACCCTGTTTTCTGATTTCTGTATGTATTCGGTATGGTGTGTGTGTGTGTTTGGTGTGGTGTTATGTTGTTTGTGAGAGTGTGTGTGTGTTGTGTAGTGTGTGGTGGGGCGTGTGTATTTGTGGTTTGTCTGTGGTGTAGTAGGGTGTACTTGTGCTTGTGTGTAGTGTTGTGTGGTCTGTTATAGTGTATGTGTGGTGTGGTGTGTGTGTGTGGTGTGCGTGCGAGGGTGTGTGTGTGTGGGTGGTATGTGTTTATGGTGTGTCTGTGGTGTAGTATGGTGTACTTGTGTGTGTGTGCAGTGGTGTGTGGTCTAGTATGGTGTTTGTGTGTGTGGTGGAGTATGGTATGTAGTGTGATGTAGTATAGTGTATATGTGTGTGCGTAGTATGGTGTTTATGTGTGTCTGTGTCATTGTGTGGTATATGTATGTGTGTGTTTAAGGTAATAAGTGCATGTGTGTGTGTGGCATGGTGTGCATATGTGTGTGTGGTAAAGTTACATATATCCACCTTCTATAGTATAAACATTATACATGATATGCTCCTACCCGGCTACTGTATAATGCCACATGGATGAGAGAATGTGGGAGAGGAGGGAACCCTGACCACTGGAATAGTAAGGGACCCAGAGGCGAAACTAGAAGCCACAGGGCCCAGGTGCAAGAATCTAAGAAGGGACCCCCCCCACCCCCCAAAAAAGGTGAATTTGATACATCTTTTTTTTTTTTTTTTTTACATTTAACACAGAAAAAAAGTGAATCAGATTACATGTCTGCAAAAGGAGGTACCCTGTGCCCACAGTCTGTGAGATGGTCTGACCCCCTATTATTGTATATAGTGACACTGTTTAACCCACCAGTACTGTATAGTGAGTCAGTGACACAGTCTGTAGTCTGCCGGTGAGATGGCTGGCCTGACCCTACCCGCCCCAGTACTTTATAAAGTGACCACAGTAGTCTGACATGGTCCAGCCACCCCGTACTGTATAGACTGACACTGTTAACCCTCGCCATGCTGTAGTAACAAGGTCTGTAATTTGCTGGTTCCACAAACATACACAAACACACATAAATGCATAAATACACACACACATACATGCATAAATATACACACACAGTCACATACATACATACACACATACACACACATAAACACCAATGGGTAAAACAGAAACACTAACCCCTATAGTCAGAGACACTAGTGAAGGATCACACTCACATGATATCAGTGCAGGCAGTGGCAGGTCAACGGCACCCCGTGTAGTTTCGCCCCTGAAGGGACAACATTTCCAGTGGGGCCCTGATCATTTTTTTCACTACAATGTCCCTTTAAGTGGTTGCTATATAATGCTTTTTTTATTTTATTTAAATATAATTGAAATGCCAAACTAAGCCAGACCCAACATTTTGCAATCATATGTATTAACTTTGAAATATATATTTTACAACAGGTGGTCGTTCACAGGAATTGCTCAGATATAAAATTTAATCACAAAATTATGAACATTTTAGTACATTAGAAAAAAACCCCCAGCAAACTCATTTTTCTAGCCACAAGTAACTTCTCACATTAAGATGGATTGTTCAGGAATATTTTCACTACATCGTTATTATGATTTTCTAAAGATGTTTATATTAGATAAAAATTGTTCATTTATTGCCACTGAAATTAGATCTTCATTTGGGAAACTTGTCAAACATTACTCTTCATCTGTGTTTAGCAAAGCATAAAAAACCTGCCAAGATGGTAATGAAAGATACTGAGCTACTGATTGGCTTCTCTTACTGTTGCAGTCATAATTATGTAAATATTTTAATTACAAACAAATTTTGCAAGACAATGCTACATTGACATTCTGTTACATCGTCTCAACGTGACAAATAAATTTATTCATGACATTTTATTGCTACACCAGTTTGTGTAAAACATAACTGTAATCCATTTTACAGTAATTTGCTTGCTGAGACCTTAAACATTATACATAAAAAAATGAATTTGTACACATGGAACACACCAAATCCTCTTTTTATATTCTGTTTCAAGCTATTTCATTTTGAACTCAATGTTTGCTTTATGCACAGTAAGTTCCTTTCCCTATTTCAGTTCATTATTATAAAGTTTTTTATTAATTTGAATGAGCATTTAATCATCTGTATTCCCCAGCTTGTTGTGTTTTGATCATAACTTTAAAGGGACGTTAACATACAGTGGCCTAGATTTGGAGTTCGGCGGTAGCCGTCAAAACCAGCGTTAGAGGCTCCTAACGCTGGTTTTGGCCGCCCGCTGGTATTTGGAGTCAGTGATTAAAGGGTCTAACGCTCACTTTTCAGCCGCGACTTTTCCATACCGCAGATCCCCCTACGCCATTTGCGTATCCTATCTTTTCAATGGGATCTTTCTAACGCCGGTATTTAGAGTCGTTTCTGAAGTGAGCGTTAGAGCTCTAACGACAAAACTCCAGCCGCCTGAAAATAGCAGGAGTTAAGAGCTTTCTGGCTAACGCCGGTTCATAAAGCTCTTAACTACTGTACCCTAAAGTACAGTAACACCCATAAACTACCTATGTACCCCTAAACCGAGCTCCCCCCACATCGCCGCCACTCGATTAAAATTTTTAACCCCTAATCTGCCGACCGCCACCTACGTTATACTTATGTACCCCTAATCTGCTGCCCCTAACCCCGCCGACCCCTGTATTACATTTATTAACCCCTAACCTGCCCCCCACAACGTTGCCGCCAGCTACTTAAAATAATTAACCCCTAATCTTCCGACCGCAAAGCGCCGCCACCTACGTTATCCCTATGTACCCCTAATCTGCTACCCCTAACACCGCCGACCCCTATATTATATTTATTAACCCCTAATCTGCCCCCCTCAACGTCGCCGACACCTGCCTACACTTATTAACCCCTAATCTGCCGAGCGGACCTGAGCGCTACTATAATAAAGTTATTAACCCCTAACCCGCCTCACTAACCCTATAATAAATAGTATTAACCCCTAATCTGCCCTCCCTAACACCTACCTTCAATTATTAACCCCTAATCTGACGACCGGAGCTCACCGCTATTCTAATAAATTGATTAACCCCTAAAGCTAAGTCTAACCCTAACACTAACACCCCCCTAACTTAAATATAATTTACATCTAACGAAATTAATTAACTCTTATTAAATAAATGATTCCTATTTAAAGCTAAATACTTACCTGTAAAATAAATCCTAATATAGCTACAATATAAATTATAATTATATTATAGCTATTTTAGGATTAATATTTATTTTACAGGCAACTTGGTATTTATTTTAACTAGGTACAATAGCTATTAAATAGTTAAGAACTATTTAATAGCTACCTAGTTAAAATAATAACAAATTTACCTGTAAAATAAATCCTAACCTAAGATATAATTAAACCTAACACTACCCTATCAATAAAATAATTAAATAAACTACCTACAATTACCTACAATTAACCTAACACTACACTATCAATAAATTAATTAAACACAATTGCTAAAAAAAAATACAATTAAATAAACTAGCTAAAGTACAAAAAATAAAAAAGAACTAAGTTACTATCAGCCAATCGGAATTAAGGTAGGAATTTTCTGATTGGCTGATGGAATCAGCCAATCAAAATCAAGTTCAATCCGATTGGCTAATCCAATCAGCCAATCAGATTGAGCTCGCATTCTATTGGCTGATCGGAACAGCCAATAGAATGCGAGCTCAATCTGATTGGCTGATTGGATCAGCCAATCGGATTGAACTTGATTCTGATTGGCTGATTCCATCAGCCAATCAGAAAATTCCTACCTTAATTCCGATTGGCTGATAGAATCCTATCAGCCAATCGGAATTCGAGGGACGCCATCTTGGATGACGTCCCTTAAAGGAACCGTCATTCGTCGGGAGACAACGGAAGAAGAGGATGGATCCGCGTCGCCTGCTTCAAGATGGACCCGCTCCGCACCGGATGGAAGAAGATCGAAGATGCCGCTTGGAGAAGATGTTTGCCGGTCCGGATGTCCTCTTCTTGCCGGATAGGAGGAAGACTTTGGAGCCTCTTCTGGACCTCTTCAGCACCGGATGATGGATCGCCAACCCCCGCTTGGGTTGGATGAAGATGTTGGAGCCAGGACGGATCGGTGAACCTGGTATGGTGAAGACAAGGTAGGAAGATCATCAGGGGCTTAGTGTTAGGTTTATTTAAGGGGGGTTTGGGTTAGATTAGGGGTATGTGGGTGGTGGGTTGTAATGTTGGGGGGGGTATTGTATTTATTCTTTTACAGGCAAAAGAGCTGAAATTCTTGGGGCATGCCCCGCAAAGGGCCCTGTTCAGGGCTGGTAAGGTAAAAGAGCTTGTAACTTTTTTAATTTAGAATAGGGTAGGGAATTTTTTATTTTGGGGGTCTTTGTTATTTTATTAGGGGGCTTAGAGTAGGTGTAATTAGTTTAAAATTGTTGTAATATTTTTCTTATGTTTGTAAATATTTTTTTATTTTTTGTAACTTAGTTCTTTTTTATTTTTTGTACATTAGCTAGTTTATTTAATTGTATTTTTTTTTAGCAATTGTGTTTAATTAATTTATTGATAGTGTAGTGTTAGGTTAATTGTAGGTAATTGTAGGTAGTTTATTTAATTATTTTATTGATAGGGTAGTGTTAGGTTTAATTATATCTTAGGTTAGGATTTATTTTACAGGTAAATTTGTTATTATTTTAACTAGGTAACTATTAAATAGTTCTTAACTATTTAATAGCTATTGTACCTAGTTAAAATAATTACAAAGTTGCCTGTAAAATAAATATTAATCCTAAAATAGCTATAATATAATTATAATTTATATTGTAGCTATATTAGGATTTATTTTACAGGTAAGTATTTAGCTTTAAATAGGAATAATTTATTTAATAAGAGATAATTAATTTCGTTAGATGTAAATTATATTTAAGTTAGGGGGGTGTTAGTGTTAGGGTTAGACTTAGCGTTAGGGGTTAATACATTTATTAGAATAGCGGTGAGCTCCGCTCGGAAGATTAGGGGTTAATAATTGAAGGTAGGTGTCGGCGATGTTAGGGAGGGCAGATTAGGGGTTAATACTATTTATGATAGGGTTAGTGAGGCGGATTAGGGGTTAATAACTTTATTATAGTAGCGGTGCGGTCCGCTCGGCAGATTAGGGGTTAATAAGTGTAGGCAGGTGTCTGCGACGTTGAGGGGGGCAGATTAGGGGTTAATAAATATAATATAGGGGTCGGCGATGTTAGGGCAGCAGATTAGGGGTACATAGGGATAACGTAGGTTGCGGCGGTTTACGGAGCGGCAGATTAGGGGTTAAAAAAAATATGCAGGTGTCAGCGATAGCGGGGGCGGCAGATTAGGGGTTAATAAGTGTAAGGCTAGGGGTGTTTAGACTCGGGGTACATGTTAGAGTGTTAGGTGCAGACGTAGGAAGTGTTTCCCCATAGGAAACAATGGGGCTGCGTTAGGAGCTGAACGCTGCTTTTTTGCAGGTGTTAGGTTTTTTTTCAGCTCAAACAGTCCCATTGTTTCCTATGGGGGAATCGTGCACGAGCACGTTTTTGAGGCTGGCCGCATCCGTAAGCAACTCTGGTATCGAGAGTTGCATTTGCGGTAAAAATGCTCTACGCTCCTTTTTTGGAGCCTAACGCAGCATTTGTTTGAACTCTCGATACCAGAGTTAATTTTATGGTGCGGCCAGAAAAAAGCCTGCGGAGCGTTAACAGCCCTTCTACCGCCAAACTCCAAATCTAGGCCAGTATGTTTATATATGCTTAGTATATTTCAGTGCAAAACATCTGCATAAAACCTAGGGTTTGACTACAAGTGGAGTGCAATCGATAGCATATGGCTAGATTACGAGTTTTGTGGTATGAGTGAAAAAGCAGCGTTAAGGCTCTTTTTCACTATCGCTGGTATTACAAGTCTTGCAGGTATTTCTGTACCGTACATTTTTTGGCCGTAACGCAATGTAATTACCGCAGCTTTCAAAAAGTCATTTTTCAATGGGACTTCCATAGCGCCGGTATTACGAGTTGGCATGGGAGGCCAAAAAGTGAGCGGTACAGCCAATACCGTTAAGTTCCATACTGTAAACTGAAAGTCAGTAGTTATGGGTTTTACGCTACAAAGCTGTAGCATAAAAATCATAACTAAAGTGTCACAAAGTACACTAACACCCATAAACTACCTATTAAACCCCAAACTGAGGCCCTCCCGCATCGCAAATAATAAAACAAATTTATTAACCCCTAATCTGTCAACATCGCTGCACTATAATAAACATATTAACCCCTAAACTGCCGCACTCCCGCATCACAAATACTAGTTAAATATTATTAACTCCTAATCTGCCGCCCCTAACATTGCCACCACCTACTTACATTTATTAACCCCTAATCTGTCGCCCCCAACGTCACCGCCACTATACTAAATTTATTAACCACTAAACCTAAGTCTAACCCTTAACCCTAACACCCCCTAACTTAAATATAATTAAAATAAATCTAAAAACCTACTATTAATAACTAAATAATTCCTATTTAAAACTAAATACTTACCTATAAAATAAACCCTAAGATAGCTACAATATAACTAATAGTTACATTGTATCTAGCTTAGGGTTTATTTGTATTTCTTCTGTTAAGTGTGATCAGTCCACGGGTCATCATTACTTGTGGGATATTAACTGCTCCCCTACAGGAAGTGCAAGAGGATTCACCCAGCAGAGTTGCTATATAGCTCCTCCCCTCTACGTCACCCCCAGTCATTCTCTTGTACCCAACGACTAGATAGGATGTGTGAGAGGACTATGGTGATATATTTAGTTTTTATATCTTCAATCAAAAGTTTGTTATTTTATAATAGCACCGGAGTGTGTTATTCCTTCTCTGGTAGAATTTGAAGAAGAATCTACCTGAGTTTTTCTATGATTTTAGCCGGAGTAGTTAAGATCATATTGCTGTTTCTCGGCCATCTGAGGAGAGGTAAACTTCAGATCAGGGGACAGCAGGCAGATTAATCTGCAAAGAGGTATGTAGCAGTTTATTATTTTCTGACATGGAATTGATGAGAAAATCCTGCCATACCGTTATAATGTAAACTCAGCCTTGAATGCAGTAGATGTAGCTGATATCAGGCTGTCATGTATGTATATTTTACACTTCAGTTTTCTGGGAAATGGTACTTCTCTGGCTTTTAAACTGTATACATAGACTTAACCTATTTTGCAGGGACTTGCAATAGGTTTTAAATGACAATTAATTATTGATGTAAAATGTTTTTTTGCTGGCATGTAAAAACGTTTTTTTCTCTGAGGTACTGGGTGAAAAAATGTTTTGGGCACTTTTTTTCCACTTGGCAATAGTTTTGATTTAAATTAGAGCAGTTCACTGATCCCTCTCACTGTTATGTGTGTGGGGGAGGGGCCATTTTGGTGCTTTCACTATGCATCAGAAAAACTCAGTCAGAGGTTCATTTTCTTCCTGCATGATCCGGTTCATCTCTACAGAGTTCAGGGATCTCAAGAGTCTTTTTTGAGGGAAGTAATCATTCACAGAGCTGTGCTGATTGTATTGACTGTGATATAAAAAACGTTTATTTGTGTATTTTTTTCTGCTGCCTGGGTTAGTTATCATTTGCTGAGGGGAACAATCCTTTGCTAAAACTGTATATTCTGACAAAGATTGATGCTATAACTTAATTATTTTATCTGTTATAATATTTTCTGTGCTTCTTAAAGGCACAGTTCGTTTTCATATTATTTGTAAATTACTTTGAAAAGTATTTCCAAGTTGCTGTTTATTTGCTAGTGTGTTAAACATGTCTGATTCAGAGGAATATCTCTGTGCTATATGTGTTAATGCCAAAGTGGAGCCCAATAGAAATTTATGTACTAAATGTATTGATGCTACTTTAAAAAATAGTCAATCTGTACAAATTGAACATATTTCACCAAACAACGAGGGGAGAGTTATGCCGACTAACTCGCCTCACGTGTCAGTACCTGCATCTCCCGCTCAGGAGGTGCGTGATATTGTAGCGCCGAGTGCATCTGGGTGGCCATTACAAATCACATTACAAGATATGGCTACTGTTATGACTGAAGTTTTGGCTAAACTACCAGAACTAAGAGGTAAACGTGATCACTCTGGGATGAGAACAGAGTGCGCTGATAATGCAAGGGCCATGTCTGATACTGCGTCACAGTTTGCAGAACGTGAAGACGGAGAGCTTCATTCTGTGGGTGACGGTTCTGATCCAAATAAACTGGACTCAGACATTTCAAATTTTAAATTTAAGCTTGAGAACCTCCGTGTGTTACTAGGGGAGGTATTAGCGGCTCTGAATGATTGTAACACAGTTGCAATCCCAGAAAAAATGTGTAGGTTGGATAAATATTTTGCGGTACCGACGAGTACTGACGTTTTTCCTATACCTAAGAGACTTACTGACATTGTTACTAAGGAGTGGGATAGACCCGGTGTGCCTTTCTCACCCCCTCCTATATTCAGAAAAATGTTTCCAATAGACGCCGCCACACGGGACTTATGGCAAATGGTCCCTAAGGTGGAGGGAGCAGTTTCTACTTTAGCTAAGCGTACCACTATCCCAGTGGAGGATAGCTGTGCTTTTTCAGATCCAATGGATAAAAAATTAGAGGGTTACCTTAAGAAAATGTTTGTTCAACAAGGGTTTATATTGCAACCTCTTGCATGTATTGCGCCTGTCACGGCTGCAGCAGCATTTTGGTTTGAGTCTCTGGAAGAGACACTTCAATCATCCACACTAGATGACATCACACACAAACTTAAATTCCTTAAGTTAGCTAATTCATTTATTTCAGATGCCGTAGTACATTTAACTAAACTTGCGGCTAAAAATTCAGGATTCGCCATTCAGGCACGCAGAGCTCTGTGGCTAAAATCCTGGTCAGCTGATGTTACGTCTAAATCTAAATTGCTTAATATTCCTTTCAAAGGGCAGACCTTATTCGGGCCCGGCTTGAAAGAGATTATTGATGACATTACAGGAGGTAAAGGTCATGCCCTGCCTCAGGACAAGGCCAAAGCCAAGGCTAGACAGTCCAATTTTCGTTCCTTTCGTAATTTCAAAGCAGGAGCAGCATCAACTTCCTCTGCACCAAAACAGGAAGGAGCTGTTGCTCGCTACAGACAAGGCTGGAAACCTAACCAGTCCTGGAACAGGGGCAAACAGGCCAGAAAACCTGCTGCTGCCCCTAAGACAGCATGAATTGAGGGCCCCCGATCCGGGACCGGATCTAGTGGGGGGCAGACTTTCCCTCTTCGCCCAGGCTTGGGCAAGAGATGTTCAGGATCCCTGGGCGTTAGAGATCATATCTCAGGGATACCTTCTGGACTTCAAATCCTCTCCCCCAAGAGGGAGATTTCATCTGTCAAGGTTGTCAACAAACCTAACAAAGAAGGAAGCGTTTCTACGCTGCGTACAAGATCTTTTATTAATGGGAGTGATCCATCCAGTTCCGCGGTTGGAACAAGGACAAGGGTTTTACTCAAATCTGTTTGTAGTTCCCAAAAAGAGGGAACCTTCAGGCCAATCTTGGATTTAAAGATCCTAAACAAATTCCTAAGAGTTCCATCGTTCAAGATGGAAACTATTCGAACAATTTTGCCCATGATCCAAGAGGGTCAGTACTTGACCACAGTGGATTTAAAGGATGCTTACCTTCACATACCGATTCACAGAAGTCATTACCGGTATCTAAGGTTTGCCTTTTTAGACAGGCATTACCAGTTTGTAGCTCTTCCATTCGGACTGGCTACGGCTCCAAGAATCTTCACAAAGGTTCTGGGCACTCTTCTGGCGGTACTAAGACCGCGAGGAATTTCAGGAGCTCCGTACTTAGACGACATACTGATACAAGCTTCAAGCTTTCAAACTGCCAAATCTCATACAGAGATAGTACTGGCATTTCTAAGGTCGCATGGATGGAAAGTGAACGAAGAGAAAAGTTCTCTCTTTCCACTCACAAGAGTTCCCTTCCTGGGGACTCTGATAGATTCTGTAGAAATGAAGATTTACCTGACAGAGGACAGGTTAACAAAACTTCAAAATGCATGCCGTGTCCTTCATTCCATTCAAGAGACCAGAAATTCTCTTCTATGGTGGCTTTATCGGCCACATCTGTCCAGGGGAATGCCATTCAGCAGGCCAGACTGGTCAATTGTAACAACAGACGCCAGCCTACTAGGTTGGGGCGCTGTCTGGAATTCTCTGAAGGCTCAGGGACTATGGAATCAGGAGGAGAGTCTTCTTCCAATAAACATTCTGGAATTGAGAGCAGTCCTCAATGCTCTTCTGGCTTGGCCCCAGTTAGCAACTCGGGGGTTCATCAGGTTCCAGTCGGACAACATCACGACTGTAGCTTATATCAACCATCAGGGAGGGACAAGAAGCTCCCTAGCAATGATGGAAGTATCGAAGATAATTCGCTGGGCAGAGTCTCACTCTTGCCACATGTCTGCAATCCACATCCCGGGAGTGGAGAACTGGGAGGTGGATTTCTTAAGTCGTCAGACGTTTCATCCGGGGGAGTGGGAACTTCATCCAGAGGTCTTTGCCCAAATACTTCCACGTTGGGGCAAACCAGAGATAGATCTCATGGCGTCTCGACAGAACGCCAAGCTTCCGCGCTACGGGTCCAGATCCAGGGATCCGGGAGCGGTCCTGATAGATGCCTTGACAGCACCATGGACCTTCAGGATGGCTTATGTGTTTCCACCTTTCCCGATGCTTCCTCGATTGATTGCCAGAATCAAACAGGAGAAAGCATCAGTGATTCTAATAGCGCCTGCATGGCCACGCAGGACTTGGTATACAGATCTGGTGGACATGTCATTCTGTCCACCTTGGTCGTTACCTCTGAAACAGGACCTTCTGATTCAGGGTCCTTTCAAACATCAAAATCTAACTTCTCTGAAGCTGACTGCTTGGAAATTGAACGCTTGATTTTATCAAAGCGTGGTTTTTCTGAGTCAGTTATTGATACCTTAATACAGGCTAGGAAGCCTGTCACCAGAAAGATTTACCATAAAATATGGCGTAAATACCTATATTGGTGCGAATCCAAAGGTTACTCTTGGAGTAAGGTTAGGATTCCTAGGATATTGTCTTTTCTACAAGAAGGTTTAGAAAAGGGGTTATCCGCTAGTTCCTTAAAGGGACAGATCTCAGCTCTGTCCATTCTGTTACACAAGCGTCTGTCAGAAGTTCCAGACGTTCAGGCTTTTTGTCAGGCTTTGGCCAGGATTAAACCTGTGTTTAAAGCTGTGGCTCCACCATGGAGTTTAAACCTTGTTCTTAACGTTTTACAGGGTGTTCCGTTTGAACCCCTTCATTCCATTGATATAAAGTTGTTATCTTGGAAAGTTCTATTTTTAATGGCTATTTCCTCGGCTCGAAGAGTCTCTGAGTTATCAGCCTTACATTGTGATTCTCCTTATTTGATTTTTCACTCGGATAAGGTAGTTCTGCGTACTAAGCCTGGGTTCTTACCTAAGGTAGTCACTAACAGGAATATCAATCAGGAGATTGTTGTTCCATCCTTGTGCCCAAATCCTTCTTCGAGGAAGGAACGTCTTTTGCACAATCTGGATGTAGTTCGTGCCCTTAAATTTTATTTACAGGCAACTAAAGATTTTCGACAAACGTCTTCCCTGTTTGTCGTTTACTCTGGTCAGAGGAGAGGTCAAAAAGCTTCTGCTACCTCTCTCTCTTTTTGGCTTCGTAGCATAATTCGTTTAGCTTATGAGACTGCTGGACAGCAGCCTCCTGAAAGAATTACAGCTCATTCCACTAGAGCTGTGGCTTCCACTTGGGCCTTTAAGAATGAGGCCTCTGTTGAACAGATTTGCAAGGCTGCAACTTGGTCTTCGCTTCATACTTTTTCCAAATTTTACAAATTTGACACTTTTGCTTCCTCGGAGGCTATTTTTGGGAGAAAGGTTCTTCAGGCAGTGGTTCCTTCTGTATAAAGAGCCTGCCTATCCCTCCCGTCATCCGTGTACTTTTGCTTTGGTATTGGTATCCCACAAGTAATGATGACCCGTGGACTGATCACACTTAACAGAAGAAAACATAATTTATGCTTACCTGATAAATTCCTTTCTTCTGTAGTGTGATCAGTCCACGGCCCGCCCTGTTTTTTAAGGCAGGTAAATATTTTTTAAATTATACTCCAGTCACCACTACACCCTTGGCTTCTCCTTTCTCGTTGGTCCTTGGTCGAATGACTGGAGGTGACGTAGAGGGGAGGAGCTATATAGCAACTCTGCTGGGTGAATCCTCTTGCACTTCCTGTAGGGGAGCAGTTAATATCCCACAAGTAATGATGACCCGTGGACTGATCACACTACAGAAGAAAGGAATTTATCAGGTAAGCATAAATTATGTTTTTACAGGCAAGTTTGTATTTATTTTAACTAGGTAGAATAGTTTATAAATAGTTATTAATTATTTACTAGCTACCAAGCTAAAATAAATACAGATTTACCTGCAAAATAAACCTAACCTGAGTTACACTAACACCTCACATTACACTACAATTAAATAAATTGCATTGACTAAATACAATTAACTAAATTACAAAAAAAAACCCCCACTAAATTACACAAATAAAAACAATTTATCAGATATTTAAACTAATTACACCTAATCTAATAGCCCTATCAAAATAAAAACAGCCCCCCCCCCAAATAAAATTAACCCTAGCCTAAAGTAAACTACCAATAGCACTTAAAAGGGCCTTTTGCTGGGCATTGCCCCAAAGAAATCAGCTCTTTTACCTGTAAAAAAAATACAAACAACTCCCCAACAGTAAAACCCACCACCCACACATCCAACCCCCCAAATAAAAGCCTAACTAAAAAAAACTAAGCTCCCCATTGCCCTGAAAAGGGCATTTGGATGGGCATTGCCCTTAAAAGAGCATTTAGCTCTTTTCAAGTGCCCAAACCCCTAATCTAAAAATAAAACCCACCCAATAAACCCATAAAAAGGCTAACACTAACCCCCGAAGATCCACTTACAGTTTTTGAAGACCCTACATCCATCCCCAACGAAGCCTGCAGAAGTCCTCAACAAAGCGGCAGAAGCTTCATCCAACCAGGCAGAAGTCTTCATCCAGATGGCATCTTCTATCTTCATCCATCCGGCACGGAGCGGGTCCATCTTCAAGACATCCGGTGTGGAACATCCTCTTCAATCAACGTCTTCTTCCGAATGAGGTTTCCTTTTAAATGATGTCATCCAAGATGGCGTCCCTTAGATTCCGATTGGATGATAGATTTCTATCAGCCAATCGGAATTAAGGTTGAAAAAATCCTGTTGGCTGTTTTAATCAGCCAATAGGATTGAGCTTCAATCCTATTAGCTGATCCTAATCCTGATCCGAATAATTAATAACTATTCTACCTAGTTAAAATAAATACAAACTTGCCTGTTAAATAAAAATAAACCCTAAGCTAGATACAATGTAACTATTAGTTATATTGTAGCTAGCTTAGGGTTTATTTTATAGGTAAGTATTTCGTTTTAAATAGGAATTATTTAGTTATTAATAGTAGGTTTTATTTAGATTTATTTTAATTACATTAAAGTTAGTGGGTGTTAGGGTTAGGGTTAGACTTAGGGTTAGGGGTTAATAACTTTAGTATAGAGGCGGCAACGTTGGGGGTGGCAGATTGTGGGTTAATAAATTTAGGTAGGTGGAGGCGATGTTGGGGGCAGCAGATTAGGGGTTAATAAGTATAATGTAGGTGTCGGCGATGTCGGGGACGGCAGATTAGGGGTTAATAAGTGTAAGTAGGTGGCAGCAATGTCGGGGGTGGAAGATTAGGGGTTAATAAATATAATGTAGGTGTCTGCGATGTTGGGGGCAGCAGATTAGGGGTTAATAAGTGTAAGATTAGGGGTGTTTAGACTCAGGGTTTATGTTGGGGTGTTAGGTGTAAACATAACTTTTGTTTCCCCGTAGGAATCAATTGGGCTGCATTACGGAGCTTTACGCTGCTTTATTGCAGGTGTTAGGCTTTTTTCAGCCGGCTCTCCCCATTGATGCATATGGGGAAATTGTGCACGAGCACGTAAAACCATTTTACCGCCGCTCACCGCAGCGCTGGTTTTGGAGTGCGGTATGGAGCTCAATTTTGCTCTACGCTCACTTTTTGCCTGCTAATGCCGGGTTTTTGTAAACCTGTAATACCAGCGCTGTAGGTAAGTGAGCAGTGACAATAACTTGCAAGTTAGCACCGCGCCGCTTATAACGCAAAACTCGTAATCTAGCCGATAGGGTGCATTATCTTTTGCGTAACTTTACACAAAAAATGGTTTTAGAAGGGGATGGTTAAATATTTTAACCAAAGTCTTTTAATGTGGCCAAAACATTTTTAGAGCACCCTATACTTTTAACGGATAGCACAGAAAGTGATATTAGCGTGCTTATTATGCTTGTATTACAAAAAAATTGTACAGCTTGAGATCTGAAGTAAAGTATTAGGGCTTCAAGAAAAGTATAATAAAATGTATGTAAAACATATTTAAAAATAAAGTATTTCACACACACATACACACATGTAAATATATATATATATATATATATATATATATATATATATATATATATATATATATATATATATATACGGTATGTTTGTATCTATATATCCAGAAAGATATGTAGGTTTAGAGCTATAGAGATATATATTTAAAATAATAATAATAATAATAATATATATATATATATATATATATATATATATATATATATCCTCTCCAAGAACACAGGCACTCACTGGTCTTTATAAAAGGTAATCCTTTATTCAATCCTTTAAAACGATAATAATACCATGACGTTTCGGCACATCATCGTGCCTTTATCAAATGTATCAAAATATTAAAAGCTTCATATCAAACTTACCCCAAATCACCACTTAAATACTACTGGAGTATAGCACATGCCGCCAGCTCACCGTGTGTAAAATCGGCGTCTGACGTCATCAGGGAGCGCTGATCTGTGCGCCCTGTGAGATCCTAGGGCCGACGTTGCACATGGTCTATTGCACATCCGCCGAGAAACATGTTACATGTTGCCATGGCAACGTCGGCCCTACGATCTCACAGGGCGCACAGATCAGCGCTCCCTGATGACGTCAGACGCCAATTTTACACACGGTGAGCTGGCGGCATGTGCTATACTCCAGTAGTATTTAAGTGGTGATTTGGGGTAAGTTTGATATGAAGCTTTTAATATTTTGATACATTTGATAAAAGCACGATGATGTGCCAAAACGTCATGGTATTATTATCGTTTTAAAGGATTGAATAAAGGATTACCTTGTATAAAGACCAGTGAGTGCCTGTGTTCTTGGAGAGGATACGAATTGGCTTGCAGTGCACCTTGGCAGTTGAATTGGTGTAAGATTGTGCTGTCCTCTATCTGGACTGTATATATATATATATATATATATATATTATTATTATTATTATTAATAAATAAAAATTTCATTTTCTTCTGAGTGAAGGACAATGCTATTTAAACTATTTCTTAACACACCTTCAGCTTTAGTGTACTTAAGCTTACTGCACAATCAGATTAACGCTTAAGCGAAAACCAGAACATTTTTTATTTTTTAATTTATAATCTTTTATTGAGATATTTGTCAATAACACAATAACATGTGTGTTGTTCAGCTGTGTGATGTACTGACATGATCCACAGGGTTCTTTTAAATAAACTTCTTTATTATATCTGAGCCCTGACACTAGGGATGGGCGAATGTGTAAATTTTTGAATTTCGAATGTAGAACGAATGTTATTACCGAAATTCGAATTCTAAATCCGAATGTCGATAAAAACAAATATTCTTAAAAATTCGAAAATCGAATGTTATTTACAGTTTTCGAATGTTACTTTCGAATTCGAATGTTTATAATTATATCGAATGTCCACATTCGAAATTTCGAATTTAACATTCTATTTAACAAATACTATTCAGAAGTTCAATAGTTCATGTGGTAGGGTGGGAATTTAGTAAATTGATACATAATAGATACAAATATATAATTTCGAATGTTTCCATATAGAATATTGCATAATTCGAATATTACATTTAAAGAAAACATTACAAATACTATTACAAACATAAATTCGAATTTTTCGAATTCAAATATAAATTCAAATTTTTTTTAATTCGAATATTGCATAATTCGAATATTACATTTAAAGAAAAAGCATTAGAAATACTATTACAATCTAAATTCGAATTTTTCGAATTCGAATATTGCATAATTCGAATATTACATTTAAAGAAAAAGCATTAGAAATACTATTACAATCTAAATTCGAATTTTTCGAATTCGAATACACGTATTGCATAATTCGAATATTACATTTAAAGAAAAAGCATTAGAAATACTATTACAATCTAAATTCGAATTTTTCGAATTCGAATATTGCATAATTCGAATATTACATTTAAAGAAAAAGCATTAGAAATACTATTACAATCTAAATTTGAATTTTTCGAATTCGAATATTGCATAATTCGAATATTACATTTAAAGAAAAAGCATTAGAAATACTATTACAATCTAAATTCGAATTTTTCAAATTCGAATATTTTCGAATGTAATCGTAAAATTCAAAACCGAACATTCGAAAATCGAATGTTAGAATGTTATGTAAACATTCGAAATTCGATTCGAACGAACAAATGTGTTAAAATTCGTGCCGTTTTTCTAATGTTGAGAAACATTCGCCCATCCCTACCTGACACCTGAGCTGCTTATCTGTCTGCTGAGCTCTTCCTGACTGCTCTAGAGCTAATCACTTCCTGGGGCATCAGCTCCCTTCCTGTTATCTGATCCTTATGCATCTGCATTACAGGCTCAGCTCAGCACATCTCTCCTTTTCTAAACAAAACAACAACAACATAAAAACAAACATTCATAATTAACTATAGGACAAGTTTTTTGCAAAAACAAGATGTCTACATTTTCTGGCATGACAATCAACCTAGAACAACTAAACTAAGTATAACACAAAATGCAGTAGCAATGAGTTAGTGTCAAATGCAGTTAACATTCTTCAATGAGTCTTTGTGGCTTTCTGACAGCTCTGCCACTTAAAGGGACACTGAACCCAGATTTTTTTCTTTTGTAATTCAGAAAGAGCATGCAATTTTAAGCAACTTTCTAATTTACTCCTATTTTTAATTTTTCTTCATTCTCTTGCTATCATTATTTGAAAAAGAAGACATCTAAGCTTTTTTTTTGTTTCAGTACTCTGGACAGCACTTTTTTATTGGTGGATGAATTTATCCACCAATCAGCAAGGACAACCCAGGTTGTTCACCAAAAATGGGCCGGCATCTAAACTTACATTCTTGCATTTCAAATAAAAATACCAAGAGAATGAAGAAACTTTGATAATAGGAGTAAATTAGAAAGTTGCTTAAAATTTCATGCTCAATCTGAATCACGAAAGAAAAATTTTGGTTACAGTGTCCCTTTAAAGTATGTTGGCCCTCTTTTGAGGGCTGTTGTAGTGTTCCTCCTGGATACTGTACTGGGGCAGGAATGTCCTCTGTACTGTCAGTATCCTCAAAAGATGACTCTCCATCAGGTTCATTTACCAGAAATCTATCCCAATCAATTACATTCTGTTGCAGTTCTGGACAAGCCTTTTCTGAATCCTCAGCATTGACTGTCTTCGGATCAAAGAATGATTTGGTATCTTTAATAAATGTTTCCCATTACGTCTTAACACCACTCCCTGCTTTGTCTTTACTTCAAAGGACCTATCTGCAACTTTACACAGCACTACAGCTTCATTCATCCAGCGTGACCTGTCCAGATCTTTACGGTGTCCCCAATGTGCAGCATTTTTACAGTCTTTACACTTTTGTCATAGTTCCTTTTCTGACATTCCCGTATTCCTTCCTTCTTTTCTATGTAGGAAATATGCAAGTTTCTGCCATAATGATACTGTGTCAAATGCAATTGTGGTAGCTTTGTCTTTCTCTGATGCCCAAAGAATAATTCTGCAGGAGATTTGCCCCCTTCCAAAGGTGTTGCTCGATAATTAAGCAAAGCTTTCTGTGGTTGCTCACCTGAGTGACTAGCCTTTGTAAATAGTCTTTTAATGATTTTGACTCCGCACTCGGCTAACCATTCCCTTGAGGATATTTGGGACTTGATGTTCTGTGAAGAAATCCAAACTCTTCAGAAAATGCCTTAAAGTACCTGCAGGAGAACTGGGTCCATTGTCTGTTTTTAGGATTGTAGGGATGCCAAACCTTGAAAATATAGCTCGTAATTTCCTGCATACATGCTCTGATGACGTATTCCTGAGTTTGGAAACCTCTGGGTAAGATGAGTAAGAGTCCAGCATTGCTAGGTAATCATGTCCATCAAGTGAAAACAAATCTACTCCCACTGTATGCCAAGGAATCTTCACCATATCTTCCAGCAGTAAATGTTCTTTTGGACTGGCTGGCTGAAATGACTGACAGGTGGGACATGAAGACACTGCAGCTGATATATCACTCATCATTGAAGGCCAGAAAAGAACTTCCCTTGCTCTCCTCTTGCATTTTTGTATCCCTAAATGTCCTTAATGTATTTTTTGTAGCATTTCTCATCGGAGAGAAACTGGAATTACCAATCTCCTGCCTTTCAAAAGTACATTGTCAAGCACGGATAGTTCATCCCTGTGTGCAAGGTATTGTTTTGGCATGTATATTTTCTTATTTGTCAAAAGTATGGCTTGCATCACATTTTGAAGAGTTTCATCTTCTGCTGTAGCCTGTTGCAGTTTTTTCCACATGACTAGTGAAATCACTTCCGACATCACAATGCTGTTAATATGCACATCCACATCAGCATCCCTGCCATCATCTGGAGACCTGGTCTGCTCAGACCAAATTCTTGACAAGGTATTTGCGATTAACAGATGTCTGCCAGGGGAAAACTCCAATATACAGTCATCTTTCTTCAGCTTGAGCAGCAGTCTCTGAATTCTAGGTGGAGCTTCCCATAACTCTTTGTGAGAAATTGTTATTAGGGGCTTATCAGTTTCAATTACAAAATTGTGAAATGCTTCACAGCCAAACGCTATGCCAAGTGTCTCCTTTTCTATCTGAGCATCCTTGTTTTCAGTTTCTATAAAAGTCCTGGTTGCATATGCATAGGCCTCCACCCTGTGCCATCATGTTGTAACAGGACTGCACCAAGTCCATCTTTGGATACATCTGTGGAAATTTTAGTTTTACGTGAAGCATCAAAAAACTGTAGTGTAGGTGCTGTCATTAGCAATTCCTTTAGTAAAACAAATTCAGCCTTATGCTCCTTTACCAAATGCCATTCAACAGTCTTTACTAGTAAACCTCTCATGTGTTTAGTTTGGTCTGAGAGATTTGCAATGAACTTGCCCAAGTAGGTTACCATTCCCAAGAATCATTATAATTCTTTCTTGTTTGCAGGACTTGGCATACTATCAATAGCCTTGACCTTGGCAGGGTCAGGCTTCACTCCAGAATTTGAGATGATCTCACCCAGGTAAAGAATTTCTGATTGAAGGAATCTACACTTTATTTGATTTACCTTTAACCCTTTGTCATGTGCAATCTGTAATACTTTCTCAAGTCATTCATTATGCTCAGCTTCATTAGCACCCCATATCAGAATATCATATATGTACACTTTGACACCTTCTACCCCATCAAACAGTTGCTGGATGGTTCGGTGGAATATTTTGGGTACTGAACACAGACCAAATGGAAGACGCTTGAAACAGTGTCTTCCAAAGGGTGTATTGAAAGTACATATGCGCCTGCTTCCTTTCTCCAGCGGTACCTGCCAAAATCATTAGAGGCATTGAGAATAGTAAACAGCTGGGCACCAGCCATCTCCCCTAGGATTTCTTTTCGTGTTGGTATTTGATAGTGTTCCCTTTTAATACTGGCATTTAACTCTTTGGGGTCCAGACGCAACCTTAGGGAACCATCCTTTTTTTCCACAATAACCAAAGAATAAACCCATTCAGTTAGTTCATGTACCTGTTCTAGGACATCCATCTTTATCAAGCGCTGTTCTTTTTAAGTTTTTCTCATAGGGCTACAGGTACTTTGCGTGGAGCTTGAATCACTGACAATGCTCCTGGCATTAAAGCAATTTTGTATTTAATGGGGAGTTTACCAAGTCCACTGAAAACATCCTTGCACTTTTCAAGTAAGGTATCGATGCCCTTATACTTCTGTTCTGTAATCTCAATAAGCTTGGTGAGCAGCCCTAGTTGTTGTAGAGATTGAAATCCAATTAAAGGAACCTTTTCTCCAGGAACCACAACAAATGGGTGTTTTGTGATTGTGGGGTTATACTTTAGGGTGAGTATGCATTGACCCACAGTTGGAATGTCAAGTCAATTATATGCTTTTAGTACTTTTGTTTGTTTCTGAAGTTTAGGTCTAGGTTGTAGTTTTTTCCATAGAGCCTCTCTAACATTGGGATCTGCTCCAGTATCTACTTTAAATGGTATCAGTGCACCATATGCTTCTACCTCTACAATATATTCCTTATCTTTTGTAGGTACTTGTTTGACCATGTCCACATAAAGATCATCATCACTACTGCTAGAGGTATATGTTTTAACAGCATATTGTTGTCTAGCTTGCTTACACTGTGCGGCAAAGTGATTATATTTTTTGCAGATCCTACATTTTTGCCCATAGGCTGGACATTTGTGAAACTCATGAATTTTTCCACATTTCCCACATGACATATCGCTGTGCTTTGCATGTTGCATATCCACTTTATTCTTATGTATCCTCTCTAACAGGTATGGAGTGGACTTTCCTCTTGAAGGTCTGTGTGTTCTTACATCATTAACAATTTCTTGACTATCTTGCTTACATAAGACACCTAATTGTTTTTTGGTTTGTTTTGCAGACTAACAAATAGACACAGCCTTCTGCAGAGTCAAATCACAATCCCTTAGTAGCCTCTCACATGTTTATTACTATTGCAGCCTATCACAAGTCTATCTCTGATTAAAGATTCTTACAGAGGACCATCGTTACAAGACCTGCTTTTTAATCTGAGGTCAGTGACAAACTCCTCTACTGTCTCATGTGGTAGCTGCACCCTGGAGTTAAACACAAAATGTTCACATGCCTCATTTTTCTTTGGTGTGCAATATGCAGCAAATCTTTCCATAACCATCTCATAATTCTCACCATCAGCTTCAGATAATTGAAAACTGTTATATATGTCCAATACTTCTGCCGCAGCAACAGTTAAAAGCAATGCTACTTTCTGATCACTTGGCAAAGTACATGTGTTTGTTGCTTTCATATACAGACTAAATCTTTGTCTAAATGATCTCCACACTTCCTCCAGATTACCCATAAACCTGATTTAAGGAGGTGGCTTCAGACTATCTGTTCTTATAGGTAAGCTCTGTGAAGTTTGCTGGCCATGCTTTGTGAGATTCATGCTTGTACCTTATTGCAGATCCATTCTGCTTTATTTGCTTGTGGTTGTAATAACTGGAGAAACATCCACTTCTGGTACCATGTGTTGTTCAGCTATATGATGTACTGAAATGATCAACAAGGTTCTTTTAATGTTAAACTTCTTTATTATATCCGAGCCCTGATACCTGAGCTTCTTTCTGTCTGCTGAGCTCTTCCTGACTGCTCTAGAGCTAATCACTTCCTGGGATATCAGCTCCCTTCCTGTTATCTGACCCTTATGCATCTGCATTACAGGCTCAGCTCAGCACAACATGTGTCCAATTACAGGTATTAAAGACAATGTACATATTGCAAACGGTGAACTTGCAGGAATAAATAGGACTTAATAAGGTTGCTTAGGTTAAGCGTCACAATAAAATTCTCAAATATAACTAGTATATGTTCACTTTTCTAGCTAACTCTTTGTATAAATGCACATGAATAGTATAAATGAGTATAGAATTATAATATCATATAACTGTAAGTTAATCATATGATGAACGCTTTATAAGGCTGCTTAGGTTAAGTGTTGCAATAACAATCTCGTGTGCATCTTGTTCAAGTTCACTTCTATATCTATCTATCTATCTATCTATCTATCTATCTATCTATCTATCTATCTATCTATCTCAACAATAATAAAATATATAGATATAGTATTATTATATATCTCTTTAGAGAGGGCTGGAATACCTCCCATGCTGAACAGGGTCACTTTTGTACCCAAGTTAAGAGATGTTGCATAAGTGAGGTTCTTAAATGATTAAGACGGTCACTCTTCGACCACTGGTAGGAGAAATTGTCTAGCAGCTGATAGTGAAAAGTCATTGACTACTGGTAAAACAAACATGCTAATGCTAAATAGTACATCATATAACATAATAAACAATGGTGTAATATTATAGAATATAAGTACAAGAAGTTAGTAAAATATATACTGATAGTTTGTGGAGTAGAGTTATCTAGAGCCCCTCATAGAAATCTTGGTCATGAGTTAAAGGGGCCTAGTTATCAAGCCGTCAACCTCAAATACGCTGGAATTCCGCAGCGTATTTGTGGCGAGGCTGATTCGCCTTAGTTATCAAAGGCTAGAGACCGGCAAAAGTAGAATTTTGTGACGTAAACTTCGATCCGCCGGACTCAGTCCGACACAGATCGATTCTTACGTCACTCCAGATGTTCCGCACACAAGTGCGGCACAATCTGACTACTTTTGCTAGTTATCAAAAAACTAGCAGGTACGCTCGGCACTTTTACAGCCCAGCGTACCTGGTTTTCAAACCGCCACCCTGGAGGCGGCGGATCCCATAGGAATCAATTGGAGTCTGACTATAGCGAAAGTACAAGTTCGCTGCTGCCAGACATCCCATTGATTCCTATGGGAGATGTCTGCACCTAACACCCTAACATGTACCCCGAGTCTAAACACCCCTAATCTGCCCCCCCCTACACCGCCACAACTAAATAAATGTATTACCCCCTAAACCGCCGCTCCCGGAGCCCACCGCAAGCTACTCTATACATATTAACCCCTAAACCGCCGCTCCCGGTGCCCACCGCAACTATAATATATGTATTAACCCCTAAACCGCCGCTCCCGAAGCCCACCGCAACTATAATATATGTATTAACCCCTAAACCGCCACTCCCGGACCCTGCCACAACCTATATTAAATTTATTAACCCCTAATCTGCCCCCCCTACACCGTCGCCACCTATATTTATTTTACAGGTAACTTTGTATTTATTTTAGCTAGTTAGAATAGTTATTAAATATTTATTAACTATTTAATAACTACCTAGCTAAAAGAAATACAAAATTACCTGTAAAATAAATCCTAACCTAAGTTACAATTAAACCTAACACTACCCTATCATTAAATAAATTAAATAAATTAACTACAAATAACTACAAATAACTGATCGGAACAGCCAATAGAATGCAAGCTCAATCTGATTGGCTGATTGGATCAGCCAATCGGATTGAACTTGAATCTAATTGGCTGATTCAAACAGCCAATCAGATTTTTCCTACCTTAATTCCGATTGGCTGATAGAATCCTATCAGCCAATCGGAATTGAAGGGACGCCATCTTGGATGACGTCCCTTAAAGGAGCCTTCATTCGTCGGTAGTCCGTCGGGAAAGAAGGATATTCCGCGTCGGCGGGATGAAGATTGAAGACCCCGCTTGGAAGATGACATCGCCCGGATGGAAGACTTCTTCAGCGCCGCTTGGAGGATCACTTCATCGGATGGAAGATTTCTTCAGCGCCGCTTGGAGGATAACTTCTGCCGCTCCGGGTCTCCTCTTCGGTTCCATCGCTGCTCGGCTGAGTGAAGACGACTCAAGGTAGGATGATCTTCAGGGGATTAGTGTTAGGTTATTTTAAGGGGGGTTGGGGTTAGATTAAGGGTATGTGGGTGGTGGGTTTTAATGTTGGGGGGGGGTTATTTTTCTTTTACAGGCAAAAGAGCTGAATTCTTTGGGGCATGCCCCACAAATGGCCCTTTTAAGGGCTGGTAAGGTAAAAGAGCTTTGATCTTTTTTAATTTAGAATAGGGTAGGGCATTTTTTTTATTTTGGGGGGGGTTTGTTATTTTATTAGGGGGCTTAGATTAGGTGTAAGTAGCTTAAAATTGTTGTAATATTTTTAAAATGTTTGTAACTTATTTTTTTTATTTTTTGTAACTTAGCTTTTTTTATTTTTTGTACTTTAGTTAGTTTATGTAATTGTATTTAATTGTAGTTATTTGTAGGTAATTTATTTAATTAATTTAATGATAGTGTAGTGTTAGGTTTAATTGTAACTTAGGTTAGGATTTATTTTACAGGTAATTTTGTATTTCTTTTAGCTAGGTAGTTATTAAATAGTTAATAACTATTTAATAACTATTCTAACTAGCTAAAATAAATACAAAGTTACCTGTAAAATAAATATAAATCCTAAGATAGCTACAATGTAATTATTAATTATATTGTAGCTATCTTAGGGTTTATTTTACAGGTAAGTATTTAGTTTTAAATAGGAATAATTTATTAAAGTATAGTGTAGTGTTAGGTGTAATTGTAACTTAGGTTAGTTTTTATTTTACAGGTTAATTTCTCTTTATTTTAGCTAGGTAAGCTATTAAATAGTTAATAACTATTTAATAGCTATTGTACCTAGTTAAAATAAATTGAAATTTGCCTGTAAAATAAAAATAAATCCTAAGATAGCTACAATGTAATTATTATTTATATTGTAGCTATATTAGGGTTTATTTTAAAGGTAAGTATTTAGTTTTAAATAGGATTAATTTAGTTCATAATAGAAATATTATTTAGATTTATTTAATTAATATTTAAGTTAGGGGGGTGATAACTCTTACAGTTCGCTGCTCATCGCCCCGTACTTGGTGCATGGCTTTTTGACAGCTTTTTTGATAACTTAGGCGAATTTTTGCAGGTCCGCGGTGGCGATGTGAGGCGAGCTTAGGCGGGCGTATTGGGCCGGCGAAGACAGGTAAAATAGACTCGTTGATAAATACCCCCCAAAGTGTTAGCTTTTTTTTTGCAATTATAAACAGCTATAAATCTAAATAGTTTAGCTGAATTTAAACCCATGAAGAACAACTATTTAGGGTATAGTTATATGTTGAGTTGAGAGTTTCTTTCTCTTGGAAAAGGACTCATAACTGACTACATGGTTATACTAAAATACAGTCAGTGAGCCTGTCTCTAGGTATTAACTTGATGAACTGTTCAAGTGGCCAATTATATAGTACTGGCTGTTAATGCTAAGATGTGCAGAGTGATCTTCTAGTCTGTGTTTACAATAATGATTAACACTGCAGTTGATATAGGTACTAGAGCACAAAACTGTCTTAAGGGAGAGCTGGGCCTCCATTACATATGCAGCGTCGCCCGCAAAATCCTCCGCCGCTGGATTTTACGCGATTTTGGTATTACATATACTGCGTAGCATACAAGTTACGCGCATATATTTCTCCCTTCGGCCATACTTTTTATCCCTATAGACTAATATAGAACAGCCGCGCAATTTGGTATCCAATATGCAGCGTAAGGACTTACGCATGCAGAATTCAGAAAATCTACTCCATTCTCATCTCGCCACATATTGCAGGCGCAACAACCCTTGCACTGACTAAAAAAGCAACGTAACTCCCTGGAAGCCTTAACAAACACATTCATTTAAGCAGCATCTCAAGGTTAAAGGGACAGTATACTATGATATTGTTTTTAAGGTTTATTTGTGTATTTGAAATAGTTTGAAGCCACGACATAATCAAATGGATTGAGCTTGTAGGTACTTTATCACATTGTGGACATATACTTGCTTATTTACTTTAAATTTGTTCTCAAAACAATCAACAATACTTGGAGGAGAGAACAATGGGAAATCATAATTGTATTACCTTCATCTCTTTAGAACCCACTGGAGTGTAATTTATTCTAATGTTAACACAGCTTGGCATTGATGCCAAAATATATAAAGGGACATTCAAGACCACAGAAAACCTTCTTGTTTTAAATAGGGCATGTTATTTCAAACTACTTTCAGATTTAATTCTAACACTTGCCTTGTTTTCTTGGTATTCTTAGTTGAAAGCTACACCTAGGATGGCTCATATGATAATGATAAGACCTTCTTGAAGGCTGCCTCTTTGCAATTGTGTCAAACCAATCACAGACAACACAACCTCTCACCTGCAGCCTTAAAACACCTGATAATGCCCACCCTATCAGTAACATCACTACTATATATACCAATGTGTCAATTTATATTGGATGTGAGATACATTGATTTACATCTTACAAGTGAATATTACTATATGTACCCTTCATAAACAACTATTGTGGATGTGAGTTATAGTACAAGAATATGTCATAAACATGATAATATTACCTTTTTTTATTGCCATTTCCACACAGGTCATATTATATGTTTTAACAATATTAGTGTACTAAAACACACCTCACATGGGTGTGGATGACAATTATATGGTAAATAACAGAGGACAAGATTTATGGTGAACTATAAGAATATTTATTTCTTTTTTGGCTTCTTGGATGAGGGAGCTGAGGTGACTGTAATGGATTTCCTTGTTCTCCTGGTTTGGGAAGATTCTGCTGTTTCTGCTGGTGTGCTGGCCACAGATGATAGGCTGGAGGCAGTGTCCTGCTGGTGTGTAAAGTGCTCAACCAACACACCCAAGAGTTGATTTTGTTCTCTCCATCTATTGTCCATTTGCATCTGCATATCAGACAGAATTCGCATCATCTGTGACTGGTTATGAACACTTGCACTTAACGATGCTGCCATGTCCCTCTGTAGCTCTATGCTACGTTGTTGTCTCCTCTCTTGGCTCCTGATGAACCTTTCATGGTTCCTGAAGAACCTCTCTTGGCCTCTTTGTATGCTCTCAGTGCTTGTTATGAGCCTCCTCTGGAGTGCAATGTATTCTTCACCCAGGGGAGAATACAATGCATCCACAGGCTCTGGAGCAGCAGGGATTCTAGGTGCTTGTGGGGCAGGGTCACCTGCATCTGCTGTTGCTTGAGGTGCAGAGTAAGCTTCAACTGCTGGTTCATGTGGGGCAGGGTCAGCTTCAACTGCTGGTTCATGTGGGGCAGGGTCAGCTTCAACTGCTGGTTCATATGAGGCAGGGCCAGCTTCAACTGCTGGTTCATGTGGGGCAGGGTCACCTGCATCTGATGGTTCTTGAGGTGCAGCTGTAGAATCTGCTATATTTCCATCTGCCGATGGTGGAGCTCGTCCAATTACTGAGGATGGTGGAGCTCATCCAATTGCTGAGGATGGTGGAGCTCATCCAATTGCTGAGGATGGTGGAGCTCTCATGGTTGGTTGATAGTCCCAATGATGACGAGTGTGTGACCACTCAGCCTGTCCAATTGGAACTTCCTGTGACATTGTCTGTTTGTAAAATCCCTGACTGCCATGAGATTGTGTTGTGGGGGGGGGGGGTAAATACATGGACCCTTTGTGGCTGTCTTGGCACCCCTCAAAGCCAAAGGGAGGATATTCAGGGGTCATATGGCAATGGTGGTGGCATCACTCCCGGGTCCTCAACTGAAGCCATCCAACCATGCTTATGACTGGGAGCATACTGTTCTTGTGGTTGCCTGAAGGGTGGTGGTGGTGGTGGCATGGATGTTTGTATCCTTGTGACATGAGGTTCTGTGAAGGAGTCAAAGGAAGAGATGGATTAGTAAAGTCAGATATATGTCCACGTGGGCATACAATATACATTGATACATGCTAGGGCCTATACTGATTCTCATGTCAAACTCTATAACATGTGTCCTGTGTTAATCTGAGAGATGTTAGTATTGCACTATTCCACCTCATATCCTGAATTGCTTTGTGTTAAGTAGCATTAATGTCAAATATAATTGTAGATGTTTTTGTTAGTAGGCCAAATACCATGCTCCTTATTGTGTACATGAATGTGTGATATTAAAGGATGTTATATCTCAAATACATATAATACTGGTGTGTGTGATGTTACTCACCAGTATGATGTACTGTGGTTGCAGCCCCTGAATCACGAGCCCCTGGAAGTCCACGGACTGCTGTGATACACAGGGACTTGCGTATCATCTCCTGCCAGGTGTTATACTCAATATCCAGGGATGGACCACCGCCTGTTCCCCTCTGGTTCATAGCTTCCTGCCCCATCTTTTCTTTGACCCGCCTCTTGCACTCATTCCACTGCTTTTTCAGGCCATCAACAGTCCTCCTCTGCGGGCCATGCTGTTGACGGCATCCTCTACCGCCAACCATGCCATTTTTCATTTTTTGGCAATGCCTTTGCCCTTCTCCTGCCCGAAGAGGGCACTGTAATTGTCCATGATGGCCTGGACTAGGGCAACATTTTCATCAAATTAGAAGTTGGGACATCTCAGCCTCTCATCCTCCATGGACACCTGGCTTCCTCCCTGTGATGTCCCTGGTGTGGGTTCCTCCCTATCCTCTCCCTCCTCCCCCCTTCTGTCCACATGTGCACCCTATGTCCCTCTCCTAGATGTGCCTGCTCTCTGGGGCTCTCGGGCATCTCCCCTCCCATCATCTCTTCGAGCTCTCCCTCTCCCCACTCAACTTACTCCCTGACGGGGGGCCCACTGCTCCTCCTGTCCTCTCCAATACTCCTCTCCCTGCCACTCCTCTCCCCTCCTCCCCTCCTCCCTACCTCTCTCTGCCATCCTCACACTAAATCACGCTACACACACTCACACTCACTCCCAGTTCAATCACACACAATCACAACCAATCACAACCAAACACTCAGCCTATCACACTGTAGAATTCAAATAAAATGTGTGAGGTGTTAGAATAAAAAGTGTGGTGTATTTTGTATATGTATGTATGCAAAATATGTGTACAATATGTAAAAATATGTGTAAGTGTACAAGCTTAATCAAACAACAATGTGACCTAACTAACTAACTCCTCTGTTTGCGCCTCTCTCTCTACTCTGACTAATCCTCCACTTCAGTGTAGTGTGCTGTAGCTCAACGAACAATCCAAACACACTGAAGAAAATGGCAGCTGCGCATGGGTTTATATATGAGTGTTAGCCTAATTTGCATAAAACTACTCTTTGACACTTTTCGTGGACAAAATACTGGCGTAAGTTACTTGCGACGACTAAAATGTGTATTTGCGCACATTTCAGAAGATCGCCAGTTTGTCCTACTTACGCCAGTTTAGCATATAACGGTGCAGTATATGTAATACTCTGATGTGCGAGGTGAAATTACGGGCGGCGATTACGGGCGGCACGGGTTCCCATGCTTGCGCCGAAACATGCACCGTATATGTGATCGCGCCCCAGATGTGACTGGGAAAGAGAGAAAACGGTCCAGGAAAGGTAACATTAAATAATGGTTAATGCAACAAATATATATAGACCCTTTGGCAGTAAGGCTGAGCTCGAGTTTCTATAAGCATAAACCAGCAGCTCATGAACTGAATAAAACTGAGTGTCTCTGACATATCATTTCAGACCCTAAAGTCATCATTTATATTATATCATTCGGTTAATGGGATCTTTAAGGGCTCATTCACTATCCGCATTACCCAATTCCCGACCCGGAGTCGCTGTTAATATAGTAAGTATGGCACAAAAAGTTCCCAAAGTGTTTAGGAAGGGGATGCTGAAAGATCTGTAATTCTTTCTGGATAATGTCCTCCAGTATCGTGAGGTTTGAGTAAATTGCTAGTGAACTGCTGAGCCATGTCTAATGAGGTGCAGAGGAAAGTCCAACTTCTTCAATCACCTCCTAGTGGAGCCGCTTGTGCTGCTGACTTTTGAGCCCAGATTTGAATCACTCCATGTCCCAGGAGATCGGCAGCCCTCACCCAGGTCACACGTGGACTGGTTTCAAGTGCTCTCTTGGCTGTATTAGCGATGCGGTCAAGTGCACTATAAGTATTAGTACACATCTAGTCATCCTGAGTTGTTCTCTGTCTCTTCATGATTTGCTCTTCTGGCTGCAGCTTGCTTCCCTGACTGTGTTCCTCTCTCGTTGAGGAGGGTTTCGTGGAGCTATTCTATGCGCTGAAATCTGTTGTGTCCGCCATATTAGAATGTTGCGCTCCTGCCAGGTATATGAGCTGGTCAAAGCTGTCTTGCATTTGTTGCTCTAAATTGGTCAGTAGGGCTTGTATAGTTATGTATAAATTCTCCTCCATGAACATGTAATAGAATGTAGGGCTTCAGCAAATATCTTGTACTCTGGTTTACCGGGGGGGGGGTTTGTGGGATTCAACTTCTAAGGAGCCAATAAAATCCTCAGTGGTCCGGTCTGAAGGTGCTTATATTAGAAATAAAGAGATCATCCAATCCACCATGTCATTCTCTTTTTTCCGGTAGTGAAAAATTTACTGGATGTATGTAGCAAGGCTTGATTGCACGACAGATTGTAATTTTCTCTGGTAGAGCTTGTATTTTAGCGGCCATATTCGGCTATGGCCCGTACATGCCCCCCCAGAACAGGGTTTTGTAGCCTTCCCCATAGAATTCTATGAGGAGAAGAATTTAGCGCAAATTCACTATCCTCCCTCCAGATATTCTACCGCTGAGGATGAAAGTGCTTTTGATTTAACTTGAGCTCCTCTTGTAATCTAGACCAAAATATTCTATTTTATAGGCTGAACCCTTTAAAAATGCTAGACAATGATTTCTTAAATCTGTACAGGAGCTAATTTGCATTTTGTCCTAATAGGTCACAAAATAGGGATCAATAGATTTCCCCTGGAATAAACATCCATTGAATCCTGCAAAAATGCAAAGAAAATTATATTTTTTAATGCTAATTGAAAATGTATTTTATGAAAATCTTTTTCAATGCAATTATTAGTATTGGGTCCCAAATATTTTAGACAGCTATTCTAACAACTATATTATTTTATTACACTACAGTAAATGGATCATCTAACAAAAAAAATCTTCCATAGACTAGTCAGCACAAATAAAAAAAATTAATTATTGTTACAGGAATATGAAACCCCCCAAAAATTAATTTGTGTTTCAGACAGAACATGCCATTTTAAAAAAGTTTCCATTTTTTTTTCTATTATTAAATTTGCTTTGTTCCCATGATATTCTTTGTTGAAGAGATACCTAGGTAGGCATCTGGAGCACTACATGGCAGGAAATAGTGCTGCCATCTAGTGCTCTTGCAAATAGATAACCTTTTTCCAAAACTGCTGCCATATAGTGCTCTTGCTTTTCAACAAAAGATACCAAGAGAACGAAGACAACTTGATAATAAAAGTAAATTAGAAATCTTTTTAAAATTGCATGCTCTATCTGAGTCATGAAAGAAAGGTTTTGGGTTTCATATCCATTTAAATTAAATTGTCACATTCCAGCTCCCTTAGGGTTAGTTCCCAAGCTAGTTGCCGCTACTGATGATGACAGACCCTCAGCAAAGCAGCAGTCATGCAGCTATCAATAGTAGCAGGTCAGTCATCAGACTCAACTGCATAGAATTTCAGCAGCACAATCACGCTGGCAGCCTGTCCATTCTGCATCGTGGTAAAAGATTGAATAATCATCCCAGCCACATCTGACCACAGTGACCAGTTCTGAAAAGGACAAGAAAAACAAAATTTTTCTTTTGTGACTCATATAGAGGATACAAGTTTAAACAACATTCCAATCTACACCTATTACCTAATTTGCTTCCTTCTCTTAATATCCTTTGTTTAAAAACATACCTATGTAGTCTCAGGAACAGCACTGCATTGCTGAGTGCTAGCTGCTGATTTGTGCCTGCAAAAATATGTCTCTTATCATTGGCTCACTTGATGTGTTCAGCTAGCTCCCAGTCGTGCACTGTTGCTCCTTCAACAAAGGATACCAAGAGGATGATGCAAATTTGATAATAGACGTTAAATGAAAAGTTGTTTAAAATTTCTTGCTCTAGCTCACTGGTTTTCAAACCTGTACTCAAGCGTCCCTAACGGGTCACATTTTAAGGATATCTGAGCTAGGGCACAGGTGAAATATTCAACTTATACGTAGTTAATTTACCTGCTCTCACCCAAGGTAATCCTCAAAATCTGGCCTGTTGGGGAGGCCTGAGGACAGGTTTCAAAACCAGCGCTCTATCTGAGTCATGAAATATTTTATTTTTGTTTTATGTCCCTTTAATTAGCACTGCAAGTTCACTGAAGCTGCATCTCTGATGAATGGAACCCTTTTACTTGTATATAACAATTTCTAATTTGTTGAGTTTATTTTTCATGTACCATAAAAAGTTTTTTCAGTGCACACTAAATACCAATTGTTACATCATTTACAGTTGATAAGACTTGGTAACTTTACATGTTTAAAGGATTACTGTTTTTTACTTTTTTCGTTACTCAATAGTCCCATATTTTGTATAATTATCATCTATTAAAAGCTAGTAACCTATATTTTGTATAAAACAAAGCTTACAAACCTTATATTTTAACTAAATATTACCCGGCCATGACGTCACCTTTTCCAGCCCATCGTTTTCGGCATAGTGTGTATATGAAATGATTCACCAATAACATTTTGCTCCTATGCATATCATTACCAGCATAACCCTTCCTAATAAGCCTGCGCATCAATTCAGCTAAATCGCGCATGCGTATTTGTAATTGTAGAAGCCGAAGTTACCCACATCTCTGTTAGTTTTACGCTTGCGCATTGGAGGGAAAATCTATTGAATCGGTTATCCAGACTTTCTACGTATTAGATCAAATTGACACGTCTTATATCTAGCTAAATATTGTACGGCTGTTTACAATTAAAAAGAACTAAAACAGTAACTTTTTTGTTCAGTTTATATGTAATCAAGTTTCTGCATTTATTTCTTTTTATTATATCTTAATAAATGTAAGAATAGTACTTTATATTATGAGGGGTACTTATCAAGCCGTCTACTTTACCTGCCTTCGCCGGTCCAATACGCCCGCCTAAGCTTGCCTACCATCGCCGCCACGGACCTGAATACGTTCGCCAAAGTTATCAAAAAAGCTGTCAAAAAGCTGCGCACCAAGTACGGGGCGATGAGCAGCGGACTGTGATAGTTATAACTCATCCGATCTCGCTGCTCTTCGTTTTTTTGACAGCTTTATTGATAAGCTGTCACTAAGCACCCACACTATACTACACTGTTCTACCCCCTATACCGGTGCCCCCGGAGCCCCCCGCAACTAAATAAAGTTACTAACCCCTAAACCGCCGCTCCTAGACCCCGCCGCAACTCTTATAAATGTATTAACCCCTAAACCGCCGCTCCCGGAGCCCACCGCCACCTACATTATACCTAGTAACCCCTATCCTGCCCCCCCTATACCGCCGCCACCTATAATAAAGTAATTAACCCCTATCCTGCCGATCCCGGACCCTGTCGCAACTAAATAAATAGTTTAACCCCTAAACCGCTGCTCCCGGACCCCGCCTCAACCTATATTAAACTTATTAACTCCCTAAACTGCCCCCCCTACACCGTCGCCACCTATAATAAATTTATTAACCCCTATCCTGCCCCCCCTACACCGCCGCCACTGTAATAAAATGATCAACCCCTAAACCTAAGTCTAACACTAACCCTAACACCCCCCTAACTTAAATATTAATTAAATACATCTAAATAAATTTAACTCTTATTAACTAAATGAATCCTATTTAAAACTAAATACTTACCTTTAAAATAAACTCTAATATAGCTACAATATAAATAATAATTTAGGATTTATATTTATTTTACAGGCAACTTTCAATTTATTTTAACTAGGTACAATAGCTATTAAATAGTTATTAACTATTTAATAGCTACCTAGTTAAAATAAAGAGAAATTTACCTGTAAAATAAATCCTAACCTAAGTTACAATTACACCTAACACTACACTATACTTTAATAAATGACTCCTATTTAAAACTAAATACTTACCTGTAAAATAAACCCTACGATAGCTACAATGTAATTAATAATTACATTGTAGCTATCTTAGGATTTATATTTATTTTACATGTAACTTTGTATTTATTTTAGCTAGTTAGAATAGTTATTAAATAGTTATTAACTATTTAATAATTACCTAGCTAAAAGAAATACAAAATTACCTGTAAAATAAATCCTAACCTAAGTTACAATTAAACCTAACACTACACTATCATTAAATTAATTAAATTAATTACCTACAAATAACTACAATTAAATTCAATTAAATAAACTAACAAAAGTACAAAAAATAAAAAAAGCTAAGTTACAAAAAATAAAAAAATAAGTTACAAACATTTAACAAATATTACAACAATTTTAAGCTACTTACACCTAATCTAAGCCCCCTAATAAAATAACAAAGCCCCCCAAAATAAAAAAATGCCCTACCCTATTCTACATTAAAAAAGTTCAAAGCTCTTTTACCTTCCCAGCCCTTAAAAGGGCCTTTTGCGGGGCATGCCCAAAGAAAACTGCTCTTTTGCTTGTAAAAGAAAAATACAACCCCCTAAACATTAAAACCCACCACCCACATACCCCTAATCTAACCCAAACCTCCCTTAAATAAACCTAACACTACCCCCCTGAAGATCATCCTACCTTGAGTTGTCTTCACTCAGCCGAGCCACCGATGGAACCGAAGAGGAGATCCGGAGCGGCAGAAGTGATCCTCCAAGGGGCGCTGAAGAAGTCTTCCATCCGATGAAGTCATCATCCAGGCGGCGCTGAAGAAATCTTCCATCCGATAGAAGTCTTCATCCAGGCGGCGTCTTCAATCTTCATCCATCCTGAGCGGAGCGGAGCAATCTTCAGAGGAGCCTACGCGGATCCATCCTCTTCTTCCCGACGACTAACGACGAATGACGGTACCTTTAAGTGACGTCATCCAAGATGGCGTCACTCGAATTCCGATTGGCTAATAGGATTCTATAAGCCAATCGGAATTAAGGTAGAAAAATCTGATTGGCTGACTGAATCAGCCAATCAGATTCAAGTTCAATCCGATTGGCTGATTGGCTCCACTCAGGATGGATGAAGATTGAAGACGCCGCCTGGATGAAGACTTCTATCGGATGGAAGATTTCTTCAGCGCCGCCTGGATGATGACTTCATCGGATGGAAGACTTCTTCAGCGCCCCTTGGAGGATCACTTCTGCCACTCCGGATCTCCTCTTCGGTTCCATCGGTGGCTCGGCTGAGTGAAGACAACTCAAGGTAGGATGATCTTCAGGGGGGTAGTGTTAGGTTTATTTAAGGGGGGTTTGGGTTAGATTAGGGGTATGTGGGTGGTGGGTTTTTCTTTTACAGGCATGCCCCGCAAAAGGCCCTTTTAAGGGCTGGGAAGGTAAAAGAGCTTTGAACTTTTTTAATGTAGAATAGGGTAGGGCATTTTTTTATTTTGGGGGGCTTTGTTATTTTATTAGGGGGCTTAGATTAGGTGTAAGTAGCTTAAAATTGTTGTAATATTTGTTAAATGTTTGTAACTTATTTTTTTATTTTTTGTAACAGCTTTTTTTTATTTTTTGTACTTTAGTTAGTTTATTTAATTGAATTTAATTGTAGTTATTTGTAGGTAATTCATTTAATTAATTTAATGATAGTGTAGTGTTAGGTTTAATTTTAACTTAGGTTAGGATTTATTTTACAGGTAATTTTGTATTTCTTTTAGCTAGGTAGTTATTAAATAGTTAATAACTATTTAATAACTATTCTAACTAGCTAAAATAAATGCAAAGTTACATGTAAAATAAATATAAATCCTAAGATAGCTACAATGTAATTATTAATTATCGTAGGGTTTATTTTACAGGTAAGTATTTAGTTTTAAATAGGATTCATTTATTAAAGTATAGTATAGTGTTAGGTGTAATTGTAACTTAGGTTAGGATTTATTTTACAGATAAATTTCTCTTTATTTTAGCTAGGTAGCTATTAAATAGTTAATAACTATTTAATAGCTATTGTACCTAGTTAAAATAAATTGAAATTTGCCTGTAAAATAAAAATAAATCCTAAGGCCTAGATTTGGAGTTTGGCGGTAGAAGGGCTGTTAACGCTCCGCGGGTTTTTTTCTGGCCGCACCATAAAATTAACTCTGGTATCGAGAGTTCAAACAAATGCTGCGTTAGGCTCCAAAAAAGGAGCGTAGAGCATTTTTACCGCAAATGCAACTCTCGATACCAGAGTTGCTTACGGACGCGGCCAGCCTCAAAAACGTGCTTGTGCACGATTCTCCCATAGGAAACAATGGGACTGTTTGAGCTGAAAAAAAACCTAACACCTGCAAAAAAGCAGCGTTCAGCTCCTAACGCAGCCCCATTGTTTCCTATGGGGAAACACTTCCTACGTCTGCACCTAACACTCTAACATGTACCCCGAGTCTAAACACCCCTAACCTTACACTTATTAACCCCTATTCTGCCGCCCCCGCTATCGCTGACCCCTGCATATTTTTTTTAACCCCTAATCTGCCGCTCCGTAAACCGCCGCAACCTACGTTATCCCTATGTACTCCTAATCTGCTGCCCCTAACACCGCCGACCCCTATATTATATTTATTAACCCCTAATCTGCCCCCCTCAACGTCGCCGACACCTGCCTACACTTATTAACCCCTAATCTGCCGAGCGGACCTGAGCGCTACTATAATAAAGTTATTAACCCCTAATCCGCCTCACTAACCCTATCATAAATAGTATTAACCCCTAATCTGCCCTCCCTAACATCGCCGACACCTAACTTCAATTATTAACCCCTAATCTGCCGAGCGGACCTCACCGCTATTCTAATAAATGTATTAACCCCTAAAGCTAAGTCTAACCCTAACACTAACACCCCCCTAAATTAAATATAATTTACATCTAACGAAATAAATTAACTCTTATTAAATAACTTATTCCTATTTAAAGCTAAATACTTACCTGTAAAATAAATCCTAATATAGCTACAATATAAATTATAATTATATTATAGCTATTTTAGGATTAATATTTATTTTACAGGCAACTTTGTAATTATTTTAACCAGGTACAATAGCTATTAAATAGTTAAGAACTATTTAATAGTTACCTAGTTAAAATAATAACAAATTTACCTGTAAAATAAATCCTAACCTAAGATATAATTAAACCTAACACTACCCTATCAATACATTAATTAAATAAACTACCTACAATTACCTACAATTAACCTAACACTACACTATCAATAAATTAATTAAACACAATTCCTACAAATAAATACAATTAAATAAACTAGCTAAAGTACAAAAAATAAAAAAGAACTAAGTTACAAAAAATAAAAAAATATTTACAAACATAAGAAAAATATTACAACAATTTTAAACTAATTACACCTACTCTAAGCCCCCTAATAAAATAACAAAGCCCCCCCAAAATAAAAAATTCCCTACCCTATTCTAAATTAAAAAAGTTACAAGCTCTTTTACCTTACCAGCCCTGAACAGGGCCCTTTGCGGGGCATGCCCCAAGAATTTCAGCTCTTTTGCCTGTAAAAAAAAACATACAATACCCCCCCAACATTACAACCCACCACCCACATACCCCTAATCTAACCCAAACCCCCCTTAAAGAAACCTAACACTAAGCCCCTGAAGATCTTCCTACCTTGTCTTCACCATCCAGGTATCACCGATCCGTCCTGGCTCCAACATCTTCATCCAACCCAAGCGGGGGTTGGCGATCCATCATCCGGTGGCTGAAGAGGTCCAGAAGAGGCTCCAAAGTCTTCCTCCTATCCGGCAAGAAGAGGACATCCGGACCGGCAAACATCTTCTCCAAGCGGCATCTTCGATCTTCTTCCATCCGGTGCGGAGCGGGTCCATCTTGAAGCAGGCGACGCGGATCCATCCTCTTCTTCCGTTGTCTCCCGACGAATGACTGTTCCGATCAGCCAATAGAATGCGAGCTCAATCTGATTGGCTGATTGGATCAGCCAATCGGATTGAACTTGATTCTGATTGGCTGATTCCATCAGCCAATCAGAAAATTCCTACCTTAATTCCGATTGGCTGATAGAATCCTATCAGCCAATCGGAATTCGAGGGACGCCATCTTGGATGACGTCCCTTAAAGGAACCGTCATTCGTCGGGAGACAACGGAAGAAGAGGATGGATCCGCGTCGCCTGCTTCAAGATGGACCCGCTCCGCACCGGATGGAAGAAGATCGAAGATGCCGCTTGGAGAAGATGTTTGCCGGTCCGGATGTCCTCTTCTTGCCGGATAGGAGGAAGACTTTGGAGCCTCTTCTGGACCTCTTCAGCCACCGGATGATGGATCGCCAACCCCCGCTTGGGTTGGATGAAGATGTTGGAGCCAGGACGGATCGGTGATACCTGGATGGTGAAGACAAGGTAGGAAGATCTTCAGGGGCTTAGTGTTAGGTTTCTTTAAGGGGGGTTTGGGTTAGATTAGGGGTATGTGGGTGGTGGGTTGTAATGTTGGGGGGGTATTGTATGTTTTTTTTTACAGGCAAAAGAGCTGAAATTCTTGGGGCATGCCCCGCAAAGGGCCCTGTTCAGGGCTGGTAAGGTAAAAGAGCTTGTAACTTTTTTAATTTAGAATAGGGTAGGGAATTTTTTATTTTGGGGGGCTTTGTTATTTTATTAGGGGGCTTAGAGTAGGTGTAATTAGTTTAAAATTGTTGTAATATTTTTCTTATGTTTGTAAATATTTTTTTATTTTTTGTAACTTAGTTCTTTTTTATTTTTTGTACTTTAGCTAGTTTATTTAATTGTATTTATTTGTAGGAATTGTGTTTAATTAATTTATTGATAGTGTAGTGTTAGGTTAATTGTAGGTAATTGTAGGTAGTTTATTTAATTAATGTATTGATAGGGTAGTGTTAGGTTTAATTATATCTTAGGTTAGGATTTATTTTACAGGTAAATTTGTTATTATTTTAACTAGGTAACTATTAAATAGTTCTTAACTATTTAATAGCTATTGTACCTGGTTAAAATAATTACAAAGTTGCCTGTAAAATAAATATTAATCCTAAAATAGCTATAATATAATTATAATTTATATTGTAGCTATATTAGGATTTATTTTACAGGTAAGTATTTAGCTTTAAATAGGAATAAGTTATTTAATAAGAGTTAATTTATTTCGTTAGATGTAAATTATATTTAATTTAGGGGGGTGTTAGTGTTAGGGTTAGACTTAGCTTTAGGGGTTAATACATTTATTAGAATAGCGGTGAGGTCCGCTCGGCAGATTAGGGGTTAATAATTGAAGTTAGGTGTCGGCGATGTTAGGGAGGGCAGATTAGGGGTTAATACTATTTATGATAGGGTTAGTGAGGCGGATTAGGGGTTAATAACTTTATTATAGTAGCGCTCAGGTCCGCTCGGCAGATTAGGGGTTAATAAGTGTAGGCAGGTGTCGGCGACGTTGAGGGGGGCAGATTAGGGGTTAATAAATATAATATAGGGGTCGGCGGTGTTAGGGGCAGCAGATTAGGGGTACATAGGGATAACGTAGGTGGCGGCGCTTTGCGGTCGGAAGATTAGGGGTTAATTATTTTAAGTAGCTGGCGGCGACGTTGTGGGGGGCAGGTTAGGGGTTAATAAATGTAATACAGGGGTCGGCGGGGTTAGGGGCAGCAGATTAGGGGTACATAAGTATAACGTAGGTGGCGGTCGGCAGATTAGGGGTTAAAATATTTTAATCGAGTGGCGGCGATGTGGGGGGAGCTCGGTTTAGGGGTACATAGGTAGTTTATGTTTGTTAGTGTACTTTAGGGTACAGTAGTTAAGAGCTTTATGAACCGGCGTTAGCCCAGAAAGCTCTTAACTCCTGCTATTTTCAGGCGGCTGGAGTTTTGTCGTTAGAGCTCTAACGCTCACTTCAGAAACGACTCTAAATACCGGCGTTAGGAAGATCCCATTGAAAAGATAGGATACGCAAATGGCATAGGGGGATCTGCGGTATGGAAAAGTCGCGGCTGAAAAGTGAGCGTTATACCCTTTAATCACTGACTCCAAATACCAGCGGGCGGCCAAAACCAGCGTTAGGAGCCTCTAACGCTGGTTTTGACGGCTACCGCCGAACTCCAAATCTAGGCCTAAGATAGCTACAATATAATTATTATTTATATTGTAGCTATATTAGGGTTTATTTTAAAGGTAAGTATTTAGTTTTACATAGGATTAATTTAATTAATAAGAGTTACATTTATTTAGATGTATTTAATTAATATTTAAGTTAGGGGGTTGTTAGAGTTAGTGTTAGACTTAGGTTTAGGGGTTAATCATTTTATTACAGTGGCGGAGGTGTAGGGGGGCAGGATAGGGGTTAATACATTTATTATAGGTGGCGACGGTGTAGGGGGGACTGATTAGGCGTTAATATGTATAATGTAGCTTGCGGTGGGCTCCGGGAGGGGCGGTATAGGGGGGGCAGGATAGAGGTTACTAGGTATAATGTAAGTAACGGCGGTGTCTGGGAGCGGCGGTTTAGGGGTTAATACATATATTATAGTTGCGGCGGGGACCGGGAGCGGCGGTTTAGGGGTTAACATATTTATTATAGTGGCGGTGGGCTCCGGGAGCGGCGGTTTAGGGGGTAATACATTTATTTAGTTGCGGCGGTGTAGGGGGGGGCAGATTAGGGGTGTTTAGACTCGGGGTACATGTTAGGGTGTTAGGTGTAGACATTTCCCATAGGAACCAATGGGATGTCTGGAAGCAGCGAACCTGAACTTTCGCTATGGTCAGACTCCCATTGATTCCTATGGGATCCGCTTCCTCCAGGGCGGCGGATTGAAAACCAGGTACACTGGGCCAGAAAAGTGCTGAGCGTACCTGCTAGTTTTCATTTTAAGTATAGTTTGCTCGTTTACTCTAGGGCGATTCTGGAAGCGATCGTAAGCTATGTATTTACGTGATGTGTGCAGCTCACTCGACTGCTGCTGATAGATTCTACTTGCCTTATTCTACTGCAGATGGTGACGTTTCCTGTGACGCTGCGGTAACTCGCGCATGCGCATTAGTTCAGAAAAACGCCATCTTACAACTGCAGTTGTCAGCACGGATTGGGAATCCGTAACGGCTGACATACAAGTAGGTTGGGAAACAATTAATATTTCAAAGTAAATTATTGGCAAAAGGGTACATATTTAATAAATGAAGTACATTAGAAATAGGAATTTTAAAACTATACTACGATTTTATTTGCATATCATTTCTGACTACAGTGTCCCTTTAAGAAAGGTTAGAGTTTGTTTCCTTAAAGGGACACTCAAGTACAAAAAAACAACTTTCATGATTCAGAAAGAGCACAGCATTTTAAGAATTTTTCAAATTTACTTCCATTATCAAATTCTGCACAATCTTTTTATATGCACATTTTTCCTACTGAGCATGTGATTGGATGATGTCTGTCACACGGTGAAGGGGGCCGGCAATTAGGAGAAAAAATAAAGTTGGGAGAAAAAAAAAATCTACTGCTTTTGGGAATTTCAAAGTAAGCGTTTTTGCATTGTCTTTTTATTATGCACTTGTTAATTATGCATTCCTACTGTATTAGTGGTTCTTTAAAGCACTATCAGACTTTTATGCACATTTTCTATAGTAATAAGAGATGGCTTTGCAAGATTTGTTAATGTCAAAATCTTCCATATATATTTAAGCAACATTTAAAAAGCATTCGATTGTAAGCAAAGAAAAAGTAATTATCTCACCAAAAACGTCCTCAATGCTTGATTGAAAGCACCAGGTGCACAACAGCTTTAATAACATTTCACTGTTATTTCCATGAACTGTTCCATTATTGGCTCTGGATTGGCTCGGGAACATGCCTGGAGCAAATCCAAAGACTGTGTGGAAGTCATTCACATATTTGTGCCTATGAAAGACAGTGGGAAGTGCTAAAGGAAGAGATACTCAGTAGCTTTAAATCAGGTTGGCAACTAATGTATTTATGCTTAAAATGATAGCATCTTAGAAGGCTGTGGAAATATTAAATAGAATGTTATGTCCTGTTAATTGCAAAATGCATAACTAGAGGGTGTTAGGGCTAAGTGTATATCAATTGCCCTTTAAATAATATAAAACAAGTGACCTTTTATCTTGAATGCTATAAGAAAAAAATGTGTTCTTTATTTTGCCATTGGATATTATAACCATCTATTAAATTTTGAAAAATCAATTTTTTGATAAAGTGTGTAATGTTCAATATTCTTGCATATAATCCAAAACGTATTAAGAAAATGATTAATTTATTGAGATGAAATCATTCTGAAGCAGTTTGAATAAGACTGTATATGTGAGACTACATTTGTTTTTATTTTTCCATTTTTTTTTTGTTTAAAATCAGGTTTCTTAAAGCAGTCATATTCGTGCACAGTTTTTATAATCTACATAATATACTGATCTCATGAGTGTAAATAACCTACGATATCTATCTATTTCCATAACAGTCATGTAACTTTATAGCTTTAGTGCTACATTGTCTAAGCACAATGAAAACTCAACTTTTATGATATGGTTGCTACTTACCCTACATCTGTGCAGTAAATGAAATATTGGAATTTGTAGTGTAATTCACTCACCTCAATGTCATTATCTGTTCCTGTCATACGCAACAATACATTTCTATTAATATATTTTAAAATAAAAATCAGATATTTTGGCCCAGACCAATAAGCCTGTACCATGAGCATTAGGATTTGGAGGGCAGCAAATTTTGAGTGGTAGTTTTATGCCATGATGCCTTCCCTCCAAATGTTTTCTTTATTACTGTTATTTGAAATCAAGCATCTCTGATTGTATATGGGGGTACATGACCTCTCTATGTGTCCGTGGTCTCCAGTTGGGAGAATTATATGATGCAAATATGATTTAGGTTTGGGGGAAATTAGATTTATATTGCCTAGGGCAGCACAAAAATTAAGCACTTTACTGAATATACGTAAAACACATTATAAAGCTTTGTCATTACAAACTGCAACACATATCAATGTACTGTGACTTGAAAATGTAATGCAAATAATGAGTTGAATATGAATTTTAAAGGGTCAATCAAGTCAAAATTAAAATTTCATGATTCAGACAGGGCATGCAATTTTAAACAACTTTCCAATTTACTTTTATCATCACATTTGCTTTGTTCTCTTGGTATTCTTTGTTGAAAACTAAACCTAGGTAGGCTCAAACTGATTTCTATGCCGTTGAAGGTTGCCTCTTATCTCACTGCATTCTGAATTCTTTTCACAACTAGACATTGCTAGTTTATGTTTGCTATATAAATAACATTGTGCTCCCTCCCATGGAGTTATTTATGAGTCAGCAGTGGTTGGCTAAAATGTATGCCTGTCTAAAGAACAGGGGGCAGTCTGCAGAGGCATAGGTACAAGGTAATCAGAGAAGAAAAAATTGTACTAATATAAAAGTGTTGTTTATGCAAAACTGGGGTATGGGTAATAAAAAGATTATCTAACTTTTTAAACAATAACATTTTTCAAGTAGACTTTCCCTTTAATTTTATAATACACTCATTTTTAAAGGGACATTAAACCCAGAAAATGTCATTAATGATTCAGATAGAGAATACAATTTTAAACAACATCCCAATTTACTTCTATTATCTAATTTGCTTTATTCTATAGCTATCCTTTGTTGAAGAAAAATCAATGCACATGGGTGAGCCAATCACAAGAGGCATATATGTGCAGCCACCAATCAACAGCTACTGAGCCTATCTAGATATGCTTTCCAGCAAAGTATATCAAGAGAATTAAGTAAATTAGATAATAGAAGTAAATTGAAAGTTGAACATTTTGGGTTTCATGTCCCTTTAATTGTGCCCACTTAATAAATTTGCATGACTCAGACATAGCATTCTCGATGAAAGGATTATTTTAACATTATTTTATTTTCCCAGTCATAAGAATCCTAGCATATGTTCAGTATGTCAATATGGACATTATTCTTTGTCTCACAAGTCAGGAAATCTATTTCACTGATTCATTCCAGTGAATAATAACCAGACATCACTAATGACATAATTAATGGATTTGAGAATCTTCCAGCAATGCAATTAGTACAAAGAAAAGATATCACAGTATCATAGGAGTCTGTGATGGTAGGTTTTCTGAATGCAAATTCTATCTTTAACTTAATATATTATCCAAACTGAGGTGATAGACACATAGGTGTAACAAAACATCATTCTACCAATCTGACAAGTTTAGTGTTAATTCTGTTTAATAGCAAACATTAATAAACACTTTAAAATAATCTAGACCTTTTTCTTTACTAATTATATATTGGAAAAAAATGCAGTTCAATGTTATTTTATATGGTAATAGGCATCTACAGAACAAAAAGAAAGAACAAATGATCTCTGGGTATTTGATTATTATTATTATACTAGTCCTAAAGCCTGTGTACATGCGCCATTTTTTGCAGTACAGCGGTTCCACCCCTTGCTCTCTCTCTATCCCCCCTCTCTTTTGCTCTCCCCCCCCCTCTATTCTGCTCTCTCTCTCTCCCCCTCTCTCTCTATTTTGCTTTCTCTCTTCCCCTTCTCTTTTGCTCTCTCACCCCTCGCTTTTGCTCTCTCTCTCCCTCTCTTTTGATCTCTCTCTCCCACCTTTCTTTTGCTCTCTCTCTCCCCCTCTCTTTTGCGCTCTCTCTCCCCCTCTCTTTTGCGCTCTCCCCCTCTCTTTTGCTCCCTCTCTCCCCCTCTCTTTTGCTCTCTCTCCCCATCTCTTTTGCTGTCTCTCTCCATCTTTTGCTCTCTCTCTCTCCCCCCTTTCATTTTCTCTCTCCCCCCTCTGTTTTGCTGTCTCTCTCCCCCTCTTTTGCTCTCTCTTCCCTTTCTTTTGATCTCTTTCCCACTCTGTTTTGCTATTTCTCTCCCTCTCTTTTGCTGTCTCTTCCCCCTCTCTTTTGCTCTATCTCTCCCCCTCTCTTTTGCTCTCTCTAACCCCCCTCTTTCACGCTCTCCCTCTCCCATTTGTTTGCTCTCTCCCCCTCTCTTTTGATGTCTCTCTTCCTCTATTTTGCTCTCTCTAGCTACCCTATTTTGCTCTCTCTATCCCCTCTTTTGCTCTCTCTCTCTCCCCCTCTCTTTTGCTCTCTCTCTCCCCCTCTCTTTGTTCTCTCTATCCCCCCTCTTTTGCTCTCTCTCTCTCTCTCTCTCTCTCTCTCTCTTTCCCTCTCTTTTGCTCTCTATATCCCCCTATTTTGCTCTGTCCCCCTTTCTTTTGCTCTCTCCCCCTCTCTTTTGCTGTCTCTCTCCCCCTCTTTTTCTCTCTCTATCCCCCCTCTTTTGCTCTCTCTCTCTTTCTCCTTTCTTTTGCTCTTTCCCCCCTCTCTTTTGCTGTTTCTCTCCCTCCCTTTTGCTGTCTCTCTCCCCCTCTCTATCCTCTCTATCTCTCCCCCTCTCTTTTACTCTCTCTTCCCCCCTTTTTTTGCTCTCTCCCCTCTCTTTTGTTGTCTCTCTCCCTCTCTTTTGCTCTCTCTATCCCCCCTCTTTTGCTCTCTCTATCCCCCCTCTTTTGCTCACCTTCTCCTCTTTCTCTTTTGCTCTCTCTCTCCCCCCTCTCTTTTGTTCTCTCTCTCCCCCCTCTTTTGCTCTCTCTATCCACCATCTTTTGCTTTCTCTCTCCCCCTCTCTTTTGCTTTCTCTCTCCCTCCTCTTTTCCTCTCTCTATCCCCCTCTTTTGCTCTCTCCTCGCTCTTTTGCTGTCTCTCTCCCCCTCTTTAGCTCTCTCTCTCCCCCCTCTTTTGCTCTCTCTCAACCCTCTCTTTTACTCTCTTGCTCCCCCTCTCTTTTGCTCTCTCTCTCCCTTCTCTTTTGCTCTCTCTCTTTCCCCCTCTCTTTTGCGCTCTGTCTCTCTCTCCCCTCTCTTTTGCTCTCTCCCCCCTCTCTTTTGCTCTCTCCCCGTCTCTTTTGCTCTCTCTCTCCCTCTCTTTTGCTCTCTCTCTCTCTCTCTCTCTCTCTCTCTCTCTCTCTCTCCCCCTATCTTCCCCCCTCTCTTTTCCCCCCTCTCTTTTGCACTCTCCCCCCTTTCTCCCCCCTCTCTTTTGCTGTCTCTCTCCCTTTCTTCTGCTCTCTCTATCTCCCCTTTCTTTTGCTCTCCCTCCCCCTCTCTTTTGCTGTATCTATCCTTCTCTTTTGCTCTCTCTATCCCCCCTATTTTGTTCTCTCTATCCCCCCTCTTTTGCTCTCTCTCTACCCCCCCTCTTTTGAGCTCTTTCTTTCACATCACACCCGACCCTGTCCGTGTCACTCTTGCCCACGTCCCGCCCGGCCCTGCCCCTGTCACGTGCGGTCGGCCCAAGATGCCAGGAGGTTAGTCTGCTGAAGGTCAGGTGTGTTTGTCCTCGCGCAGTCTCTCCTGCGCATGACAGATTTGTAGAATGTCAACAGATTTAGCAGTGCTATAAACATGGTTTAATATGCAAGGTAACAATTATGGGAGTCAAAGGGATAGAGGGCCCTGCCAAGAGTTGCAATCAGCACTCATGAAAATGATCTACAAAGCAACAGGGCTTGTAGGCTTACATTCTAAGGGGGTTCAAGGGGATAACAAAGGGGGAGAGGAATTAAGATAAGAAAATGTTAGTGTATATTGTATGCATCCCTGATCAGTAGAGTCTTTAAAGGGACATTAAACACTTTGAGATAGTAATATTAAATGATAAATTGCATATACCGTATTTGTCGCTCCATAAGACGCACCTGACCATAAGACGCACCTAGTTTTTAGAGGAGGAAAACAAGAAAAAAAAATATTCTGAAGAGAGCTTGTGTGTGATTGAGAGTGTGTGATAAAAATGTGTGTAAGTGTGTGTGTGATAAGAGTATGTGTGTGAGAGTGTGTGTGAGACTGTGTGTCAGAGTGTGAGAGAGCTTGTGTGTGATTGAGAGTGTGTGATAAGAGTCAAAATGATACACATAGGAAACACTAAATCAGTACCACAATATATTCAGACATAGCCAGTATATCCTACTAATGTGTACTGAATATTTTGTTAAGCACTTTCAAAACGGTTAAACAAACTGAGTTACTAACACAGCCATAAATAAAAGACAAACTACCATAAGCGCTAAAATGCTATTGATGCTATAAAATAGTGTCATTCTTCAAGATTTTGACCCCTAAAATAGACACCGTTTCCAAATATCCAGCACCAAGCTAAAAAAAACTTGTGTAATAACAGACAAGCTACCGGTATTTTCCCCCAGATACATGACCTGCGTCTATATTGTCCAACAGCTTCTCAACACTCCCCAATCTACGGTATATTCCTTTTTCAGACAAATATTTATATATTTCTCACCCGGATTTTTAGCATACCTCCTGACTAGAACCCCAGCCAAGCGGCCACCATTCACCGCAGCTACAAGCCTCTCAACACTGACCTCCAGGTCATGTCACCAACACATGTGCGTGCCAGAACTTCCAGGGCACTGACGTTATAACTAGTATCCCCACGGAGTTATGGGAAGTGTAGTCCTAGTTTGAGTGACTACTAAGTTGGAGGCGGAGCCGAGCGGAGCGTGACATGAGAAGTTATGGGAAGTGGAGGCGGAGCAGAGTGGAGCGTGACATGAGGAGTTATGGGAAGTGTAGTTCTAGTTTGGCTGCATTCGCTCCATAAGACGCACAGACATTTTCCTTTACTTTTGAGGAGGAAAAAAGTGCGTCTTATGGAGCGAAAAATAGGGTATACAAAAACTCTGCAACAGATTTTTATTGTTTACTTTTTTACTTTTTTTTTTTTTTACCTTTTCCTGTAATTCCATTCAGAAATTGTGAGATTTTCAGTTCGTGTTAGAAATGGAAGTGCAGAACACTGTTGTATTCCACACAGCCATTGGCTGCACAATCTAGTGACCTATTTATAACTGTTCCTAATTGGCCACAGCAATGAAGGTATCCTAAGTTACAACATGGAAGCTCCCATTGTTTTATAGAAATATAGTGTACAAGTATAGGGATAGCGCTGATAAGCTATTGAAGGACCCCTGGGGACCCACTTTGGATGTGCAATAACAGGAAATATAGATTGGATTATGGAAAAAACTCTGTATAGACAATTTATAAGTATTTACATAAAGTGATGATATTGGATATTATAGTTTACACAATTGTAGTTTAGACAAATAAAAGCATATACACAGGTTTTGATAAAAATATATATGTAAAGTTTTTTTATACTCGTATGATAACATATATAAAAATAAAATATAAATATATATCCGGATAAAGAATGATAAAATAAAATTCCCTCTCTGAGATAAAAGTAATTATATTACTTATAGTATTACTGATAAATACTGGTAAATATGATCATATAGGGTTACACATAAAAAACTAATTGTGCGGGACCAAGTGGTTTAAAAATATATAATGTATGCCAATTGGCAAAAAATAAATTGACTGGTAAAAAATATATAAAAATAGGGATAAAAAAAGCAGGGACTTATAACGTGGAATAAACAGTCTTGATATATAAAGTGACATTGTGAAGACCACCCGATCTGTGATGTAAGTGAAGGTTAAGCTTTACCTTATGATCGCTGTTTGTTAGCGATATCCTTAGGTTATGTGGATATAGAATCTCGCTGGTGTCTGTCTTAACTGAAACTGATAAATGTTGCTCTATGGTTCCATAGAGTTGATGAACAATTTGTTGTTTTCTCTGGAGTTTTTTTCCTCCTCTTATTAAAAGGGTTTCTTACCAGGAATGATTTTCCGATCAGCCAATAGAATGCGATTTCAGTACGATTGGCTGATTGGATCAGCCAATCGGATTGAACTTCAATCTGATTGGCTGATTGCATCAGCCAATCAGATTTTTTCTACCTTAATTCCGATTGGCTGATTAGAATTCTATCAGCCAATCGGGATTGAAGGGACGCCATCTTGGATGATGTCCCTTAAAGGAACCTTCATTCGTCGTTAGTCCGTCAGTAGAAGAGGATTGCTCCGTGTTGGCTCCTTTGAAGATGGCTCCGGTCCGCTCCGGCTGGATGAAGATTGAAGACGCCGCCTGGATGAACACTTCTACCGGATGAAGGACCTCTTCTTGCCCCGCTTGGATGAAGACTTCTACCAGATGAAGGACCTCTTCTGGCCCCACTTGGATGAAGACTTCTATCGGATGATGGACCTCCTCTGCGCACCTTGGATGAAGAAGACTCAAGGTAGGATGATCTTCAGGGGGTTAGCGATAATTTTTTTTAAGGGGGGTTTGGGTGGGTTAGAGTAGGGGTATGTGGGTGGTGGGTTGTAATGTTGGGGGGGTATTGTATTTTATTTTCAGGCAAAAGAGCTGATTACTTTGGGGCAAAGCCCCGCAAAAAGCCCATTTAAGGGCTGGTAAAAGAGCTGATTACTTTTGTATTTTAGAATAGGGTAGGGAATTTTTTATTTTGGTGGGCTTTTTTTATTTTATTAGGGGGCTTAGATTAGGTGTAATTAGTTTAAACTGCTTGTAATTCTTTTTTATTTTTTGTAATTTAGTGTTTGTTTGTTTTTGTATTATAGAATAGTTTATTTTATTGTATTTTATTTTAGGTAATTGTAGGTCATTTATTTAATTAATTTAATGATAGTGTAGTGTTAGGTTTAATTGTAACTTAGTTTAGGATTTATTTTACAGGTAATTTTGTATTTATTTTAACTAGGTAGCTATGAAATAGTTAATAACTATTTAATAGCTATTGTACCTAGTTAAAATAAATACAAAGTTGCCTGTAAAATAAATATAAATCCTAAAATAGCTACAATGTAATTATTAATTATATTGTAGCTATATTAGGGTTTATTTTATAGGTAAGTATTTAGTTTTAAATATGAATAATTTAGTTAATTTTAGCAATATTATTTCGTTTAATATAAATTATATTTATTTTAGGGGGGTGTTAGGGTTAGGGTTAGAGTTAGGTTTAGGGGTTAATAACTTTATTATAGTAGCGGCGATGGTGCGGGCGGGAGATTAGGGGTTAATAATTGTAGGTAGGTGGCGTTGATGTTAGGGAGGGCAGATTAGGGGTTAATAAAAAAAATTCTAGTGTTTGCAAGGTGGGAGTGTGGCGGTTTAGGGGTTAATACATTCATTATAGTGGTGGCGAGCCTAACGCAGCCCCTCAGACATCTCTAAATACCAGCGTTGTTGGAAGGGTGCGTTGGGAAAAAAAGCAGCGTTAGCTACGCAGGTTTTTACAGACAAAACTCTAAATCTAGGCGTAAATTGTAATTACAATAAAAAACCTAACATTACTATAAAAATAAAAAAAACTAACTATAAATTAATCTAACAGTACAAAAATAGTCTAACATTACATAAAACACTAAATCAAATGATCAAAAATTAAAAAATTAAACCTAATCCCTATGAAAATAAAAAAGTGCCCCAAAATAAAAACACTCCCTAACCAAAACTAAACTACCAATAGCCCTTAAAAGGGCCTTTTGTAGGGCATTGCCCTAAGATAAACAGCTCTTTTACCTTAAAAATACTAAGCCCCCCTAACAGTTAACCCCCCAAAATAAAAAAAAAACTAACACTAAAAAATCCTAAGCTACCCATTGCCCCTATAGGGCCATTTTTATGGGCATTGCCCTTAAAAGGGCATTCTGTTTTTTTACTGCCCTTTAAAGGGCATTAAGCTCTTTTTCAGTGCCCAAAATCCCTAATCTAAAAAAATAAAAATAAAATCCTAACTCTAAGCCCCAAATAGGTACTCACTGTTCCTGAAGTCCGGCGGAGAAGGTCCTCTTCCAGGCGGCGGTGAAGTCTTCTCAGTGCCGGCGACATCTTCCATCTTCATCCAGGAGCAAGCTGGCGCAGAACAGAGATGACACAAAACTGAAGACCTTGGACCGTGGAGCCATGGAGCGTGGAGGATCCTCTTTGTACGATCACCGCCGCACACTGAGGATTGAATGCAAGGTACGGGTTTAAATATGGCATCACTTTCATTCCTATTGGCTGATTTGAACATTTTTAAAGTTATGTTAGGTTTTTTATTTTAATTGTAACTTAGAATTTTTTAATTTAGGTAATTGGTGTTAATTTAGGGGGTATTAGGTTAGGGGGCTTAGTCATTTAATTAGGTATTTGCATTGTAGGGGTTTGGCGGTTTAGGGGTTAATAGATTTATTAGGTTAATTGTGATGTGGGTTAATGGCGGATTAGGTGTTAATAGTTTAATTAGGTTAATTGCGATGTGAGTGAATGGCGGGTTAGGGGTTAATAGTTTTATTAGGTAGATTACAATGTGGGGGGTTGGCGATTTAGGGAGTAATAAGTTAATTAGTTACTTTGCGATGTAGGGGTTTGGCGGTTTAGGGGTTAATACATTAGCTAGTTTGCGATGTTGGGGTTGGCGGATTTAGGGTTTTAATACTTTTATTAGGTAGATTGCGATGTGGTTGAATGGCCGATTAGGGGTTAATAGTTTAACTAGGCATATTGCATTGTGGGGTTGTCGGTTTTGGGGTTAATACTTTTATTATTAGTTGCGATGTGGGGGATTGCGGATATAGGGGTTTTTACGTGTCGGGTTTATTTTTGGGAGACTGGTTAGACTTTTACAGGAGTTTTGACATATTTTTTATTTTCTAAGGTGCCGGCAGTTTCTAAAGTGCCGTAAGTCACTGGCGACTTCAGGAAATTTGTATTTACGCACATTTCTGGACATCGCTAGGTTATCCGACTTACGGCACTTTATGAACTGCCGGCGGGGTTAATGAGATTCCCCGATGTGCAAGATGAAATTACGGGTGGCACGGGTTTCAGCAGTTGTGCTGAAGCCTGTGCCGCATTTGTAATCTCGATATAAAAATTTAAACTTATTTTCTCAACATTTAAACAGCTAATTAAACTTAAAAAATACATCTATTTGTTATTTCCGGACTAATATTTTCTTTGAATGCATCATTCTATCTAGCATTTATTAAGTGTTTAATGTCCCTATAAGGAGCGCTTGAAAATTAAGGAGCGACATGTAAGGAAGATTAGCCTGGCAGAGGCATTTATTATGGATTGTAAGGGAGATAGATGGTACCTAGGGAGGGCAGAGAGTGAGTTGCAATATTCAAAGTGGGAAATGAAGAAAGAGTGGTTTAAAGTCTTAGTTGTGTCTTCTGTGAGGAAGTCACACATTTTGGAGATGTTTTTAAGGAGGAAGTGGCAGGAATTGGCCAAAGACTGGATGTGGAGAGCTAAAAAAAGATCTGAGTGAAGGGTAACCTCAAGACATTGAACATGCCGGGTTGGGGTAATGATGCTATTGTCAACAGTTATAGAAAGTTGGGGGGTAGAGATTTTGGAAGAGGGTAGGAAGATAAGGAGCTCAATTTTGGAGAGATTTACTTAAAGTGATTGTAAAGTTTAACGAATGAGTGCCTGATATCTAAAAATAATCTTAAAAACAGGGGCACTTTCATTCATTAAACTTTGCAAAGACGCTTATTTTTTAAAATACCTTTGCGCTATGGTAAACATAACGCAGATCTTTAAATAAAAAGAGAGAAGCGCTCAACCTGGAAACGAACAATAGCATAATAGCTTGTTCTATGGCTAGTTACAACCCAAGAAACAGCCTCTTTTTTCTCAACATGTGCCTTTCACAGAGAAGAACTTTCCTGTAGTAATATTAGTCTGATCCTGACTTAACAGTACAGTCCAGCCCCTAAATACCAGGCAATCCCTCTTTGAATGAGAGAAAGAGCAAAACCCCAGATGTACGTTTCGGCCTAGTGTGGGCCTCATCAGTGAGGTGCAGCCATATCCCTCTAGGCACACTGAGCAACAGGTCCACGTCTGGATTCCCGCATCACCCTTAGGGAGACTTCCCTAAGAGTAATAATTTGTATAAATAAAAAAGAGAAAAGCGCAAAACCTGGGAACGAACAATAGCATAATAGCTTGTTCTATATCTAGTTACCACCCTAGAAGAAGCCTATTTTTGCTCAACATGTGCCTTTCACAGAGAAGAACTTTCCTGTAGCATATCAGTTTGATCCTGACTTAACAGTACAGTCCAGCCCCGAAATACCAAGCAATCCCTCTCTGAACGAGAGAAATGGCAAAACCCCAGACGTACGTTTCCGCCTAGTGTGGGCCTCGTCAGTGAGGTGCAGCCATATCCCTCTAGGCACACTGAGCAACGGGTCTACGTCTGAATTCCTGCATCACGCTTAGGGAGACTTCCCTAAGAGTCATAATTTGCACATGTTGAGAAAAAAGAGGCTGCTTCTTGGGTGGTAACTAGCCATAAAACAAACTATAATGCTATTGTTCGTTGCCAGGTTGAGCGCTTCTCTCTTTTTATTCATGTAAATTATGACACTTAGGGAAGTCTCCCTAAGTGTGATGAGGGAATCCAGACGTGGACCCGTTGTTCAGTGTGCTTAGAGGGATATGGCTGCACCTCACTGACGAGGCCCACAATAGGCCGAAATGTATATCTGGGGTTTTGCTGTTTCTCTCGTTCAGAGAGGGATTGCCTGATTTTTTGGGCTGGACTTTACTGTGAAGTCAGGATCAGACTGATATGCTTCAGGAAAGTTCTTCTCAGTGAAAGGCACATGTTGAGCAAAAAGAGGCTGTTTCTTGGGTGGTAACTAGCCATAGAACAAGCTATTTATGCTATTGTTTGTTGCTGTCATGATCCGGTGTACATGCATTCAGGACACAGACCCTCGGGGCAGTGGTAGGGATTTGAAGACACCGACCCCTGACCCGGGAAAGAGTATCTGGACATGGATAGATGATATTCTGTGATTCATAGTTGCTAGAAGTTATTGTAGAATAAATGGAGAGTGCTACATTTGTATACAATATATTCTGACTTCACTGTGACTTATAGTTAGTTAATAGGAGTAGCTGCAGGATTCAATGAGAGAAAAATATAGCAATGTGGAATGTTCAGGCTTCAGAGTAAACTGGTAAAAGATTGACACTTAGATGCAAACTAAGGTTTGTTGCAGGTTTACAGTACATAATATTATATAGAGCTGTATGTCAGAATTAAACGGAGCAGCACAGGTGGTAGACAAGTTGCAAGTTTTAGGCATTAATTACATTTGTGCATATATATGCAAACTAAGGTTTGTTGCAGGTTCACAGTACATAATATTATATAGATCTGTATGTCAGTAATAATCAGAGCAGCACAGGTGATAGTCAAGTTGCAAGTTTAAAGGCATCAATACTGTTTGTGCATATATTGGAGAATCACATGAAAGCTTTTAACTGAACACATAGATGCAGAGTTCTGAATATGTTAACATATTTGTAGAAGGATATTTCAGCTATGACAACTTGTTGCAGAGAATAGTTATAAAGTTCTGAGTAAGATGCTGTTGTTATAATTAGAGAGTGATGATAACCAAAAGTACGCTTGATTTATAATAAAGTTCAGAGTTTGTTAAGTAGCAGTGTCCAGGAAACAGATATGGAATTATTTGGATACTTGCGATTTAATGATTTTAGGCATAGGTAATAGAAAAAGCTGTAGCTTGAATAAGTTGGTAAATTCATGCAGGAAACAGTCACAGACCTCTGTTGTTCAGGATCACAACTTCAAAGTTAATGCAAAGCACATTAGACCTGAGAAGGCTTAAAAAGAGGCTGAGGGAATCAGGTGCATGAATGATTAATCAGGCAGGCAAGCTGAATGTAAATACTGCCCTAAACAGCATGAGTGTCAGAATCAGGAAAGGCAGTCTTAAAGGGATAGTGACATTAGGCTGAGATATGTTACAGTTGCCAGGTTGAGCGCTTCTCTCTTTTTATTTATGTAAATTATGACACTTAGGGAAGTCTCCCTAAGTGTGATGCGGGTATCCAGATGTAGACCTGTTGCTCAGTGTGCTTAGAGAGATATGGCTGCACCTCACTGTCGAGGCCCACAATAGTCTGAAACGTACGTCTGGGGTTTTGCTGTTTCTCTCATTCATACAGGGAGTGCAGAATTATTAGGCAAGTTGTATTCTTGAGGATTAATTTTATTATTGAACAACAACCATGTTTTCAATGAACCCAAAAAACTCATTAATATCAAAGCTGAATAGTTTTGGAAGTAGTTTTTAGTTTGTTTTTAGTTATAGCTATTTTAGGGGGATATCTGTGTGTGCAGGTGACTATTACTGTGCATAATTATTAGGCAACTTAACAAAAAACAAATATATACCCATTTCAATTATTTATTTTTACCAGTGAAACCAATATAACATCTCAACATTCACAAATATACATTTCTGACATTCAAAAACAAAACAAAAACAAATCAGTGACCAATATAGCCACCTTTCTTTGCAAGGACACTCAAAAGCCTGCCATCCATGGATTCTGTCAGTGTTTTGATCTGTTCACCATCAACATTGCGTGCAGCAGCAACCACAGCCTCCCAGACACTGTTCAGAGAGGTGTACTGTTTTCCCTCCTTGTAAATCTCACATTTGATGATGGACCACAGGTTCTCAATGGGGTTCAGATCAGGTGAACAAGGAGGCCATGTCATTAGATTTTCTTCTTTTATACCCTTTCTTGCCAGCCACGCTGTGGAGTACTTGGACGCGTGTGATGGAGCATTGTCCTGCATGAAAAACATGTTTTTCTTGAAGGATGCAGACTTCTTCCTGTACCACTGCTTGAAGAAGGTGTCTTCCAGAAACTGGTAGTAGGACTGGGAGTTGAGCTTGACTCCCTCCTCAACCCGAAAAGGCCCCACAAGCTCATCTTTGATGATACCAGCCCAAACCAGTACTCCACCTCCACCTTGCTGGCGTCTGAGTCGGACTGGAGCTCTCAGCCCTTTACCAATCCAGCCACGGGCCCATCCATCTGGCCCATCAAGACTCACTCTCATTTCATCAGTCCATAAAACCTTAGAAAACTCAGTCTTGAGATATTTCTTGGCCCAGTCTTGACGTTTCAGCTTGTGTGTCTTGTTCAGTGGTGGTCGTCTTTCAGCCTTTCTTACCTTGGCCATGTCTCTGAGTATTGCACACCTTGTGCTTTTGGGCACTCCAGTGATGTTGCAGCTCTGAAATATGGCCAAACTGGTGCCAAGTGGCATCTTGGCAGCTGCACGCTTGACTTTTCTCAGTTCATGGGCAGTTATTTTGCGCCTTGGTTTTTCCACACGCTTCTTGCGACCCTGTTGACTATTTTGAATGAAACGCTTGATTGTTCGATGATTACGCTTCAGAAGCTTTGCAATTTTAAGAGTGCTGCATCCCTCTGCAAGATATCTCACTATTTTTGACTTTTCTGAGCCTGTCAAGTCCTTCTTTTGACCCATTTTGCCAAAGGAAAGGAAGTTGCCTAATAATTATGCACACCTGATATAGGGTGTTGATGTCATTAGACCACACCCATTCTCATTACAGAGATGCACATCGCCTAATATGCTAAATTGGTAGTAGGCTTTCGAGCCTATACAGCTTGGAGTAAGACAATATGCATAAAGAGGATGATGTGGTCAAAATACTCATTTGCCTAATAATTCTGCACTCCCTGTAGAGGGATTGCCTGGTATTTCGGGGCTGGACTGTACTGTGAAGTCAGGATCAGACTGATATGCTTCAGGAAAGTTCTTCTCTGTGAAAGGCACATATTTAGCAAAAAGAGGCTGCTTCTTGGGTGGTAACTAGCCATAGAACAAGCTATTATGCTATTGTTTGTTGCCAGGTTGAGCGCTTCTCTCTTTTTATTTATGCAAATTATGACACTTAGGGAAGTCTCCCTAAGTGTGGTGCGGGAATCCAGACATGGACCCGTTGCTCAGTGTGCTTAGAGGGATATGGCTGCACTTCACTGACGAGGCCCACAATAGGCTGAAACGTACATCTAGGGTTTTGCTGTTTCTCTCGTTCATAGATGGATTGCCTGGTATATTGGGGCTGGACTGTACTGTGAAGTCAGAATCAGACTGATATGCTTCAGGAAAGTTCTTCTTTGTGAAAGGCACATGTTGAGCAAAAAGAGGCTGCTTCTTGGGTTGTAACTAGCCATAATACAAGCTATTATGCTATTGTTCGTTGCCAGGTTGAGAGTGTCTCTCTTTTTATTTAATAACTCAGATCCTTGTCTGCAGAGCCTGCTTTCTTTAGTAGAATGATGATGAATCTGGCTTCCTCTATTTGTTGCCCTTTGGTGTCCAGCTCCTGAGCCACGCAACTATTGGATGAAGCTAGATTGTCATTGATATTCTAATGAAAGTAGGAGATGCGTGTGGAGGATCAGCGTTATGTTTACCATAACGCAAAGGTAAGTATTTTAAAAAATAAGCATTTATAAAGTTTAAAGATTGAAAGTGCCCCAGCTTTTAATATTATTTTTAGGTACCGGGCTTCTTATTCATTAAACTTTACAATCACTTTAAGGTAGTGAGAGGACATCCAGGAGGAAATATTAGAAAGATTGTTAGTGACACAAGTTAATAAAGAAGGGGATAGGTCTGATACAGACAGGTAGATTTGGGTATCATCAGCATGCAAATGATATTGAAACCCATGGAACTTTATTAAGGATCCTAAGGATGATGTAAACATTGAGAAAAGAAAGGGACCACGGACAGAGCCTTGTGGTACCCCAACAGAAAGTGGTAAAGGGTCAGAAGATATGCCAGAGAAGGTTATGCTAAAGGTCCGGTTAGACAGGTAGGAGGAGAACCACGTGAGGGCTTTGGTCGAAGGATTGGAGGGATTGGAGCAAGATAGAGTGGTGAACAGTGTCAAAGGCTGCAGACAGATTGAGAAGGATTAACAAAGAAAAGTGGCCTTTTGATTTTGTTGTACTTAGATCATTAGTAACCTTAAAGGACCGTCTAGTCAAAATTAAACTTTCATGATTCCGATAGGGCATGCAATTTTAAACAACAACCAATTTACTTATATCTTCACATTTGCTTTGTTCCCTTGGTGGTATTTTTGAAAAGCTAAACCCAGGTAGGCTAAAACTGATTTCTAAACCGTTAAAAACCACCTCTTAGTTTTTCACAGTTAATCAGTACAAGTTCATGTGTGTCATATAGATAACATTGTCCTCACTCCCGTGGAGTTATTTAGTAGTCTGCACTGATTGGCTAAACTACATGTCCGTCAAAAGCACTGAGATAAGGGGCAGTCTGCAGAGGCTTAGATGCAAGGTAATCACAGAGGTAAAACATATATTAATATAACTGTGTTGGTTATGCAAAACTAGGGAATGGGTAATAAAGGGATTATCTGTTTAAACAATAAAAAATGTTGTGCTTTATTTCCCTTTAATATGTGTATATAAACATGTTAACACATAAATATATATGTATATAATTATATACATATATATTTAAAATTGCTGCCATCACTGCGCTACTTACCCCCGTCACTGTGCTGAAGTTCTGATGCCGTCTCTGACAGCATCAGAACGAGGATCCCATAGGAGCCTATGGAAGCGTGCTCTTGTGAGCGCAATGCTTCCCACCTGCGCACATTAGCGTAACTTATTTTAAATGTATTAAGACATTTTATAAGGTATGACTGATTTGTTTGAAATATTTGATTTATATTGAGCATGGGAATAAATATTAGGTGAATTCCATTAATTTTCTGTTAAATTGATTAACACATTTTATTATTTATATGAACACTATTTAATTTATAGGGGGAAAAGTAATAGTGTGTATACGTTTAGTTTGTAAAATCTGATTTCTGGTTTACTGATAAAGACTAGTGCAGTCATTTCATCTGTGTAAATAATCATTTATAGCATCCTATAAACACTGATTTGTTTTAGATGACAGGTCAGTTTCTATGGTGATGCTCATCTTAGTAATCTATAGCACTCAGACCTTAATTTTCTTAAGCTTGTAAATTCAAGAGCCACCTATTTTCATCCTTAGAGCTTTTTTTATCCTTTTAAATTAAACTAAACATCTTACTTTTATTTAACACTATAATTTAAATAATATGTTGTTGTTTTTGTACATTTAGCATCAATTGCAAATATCCATATTGTTAATTTTACTAATCTAATGCAAATGGCCTTCCTACCTTGCCATTTTACCAAGGAAACTTAATGTATACTACATTTAAAGTATAACATGAAGCTCAGCTTAATTATGTATATGCAAATGTGACTACTCAGAAGCCTCTCATAAACATAGATTTAAATACATAAACATTTTGCAGCTCACTATAACATATTTTTGAGGAAGAATGGTTCACTAACATTAAAGTTTATATTTCCTCATAGAAAAAGCATAAATCTGCCAATGACAAAGGGTAAGCTTCAAGCAGATCAAACTACAGAGCATAAATCCCTACCACAGACCAACTCAGTCTTAAAATCTCTTCATACAGTGTTATAGAAGAAATGACCATACATATTTATAGATGTAATTTAACTTTATTTTAAGTAAAGGGCATTAGATATGTTTGCAGGGGTCTGCTGTAGGTCATTACGTTTAGTTGTTCTTTAGAAAGACATGGGAATAAATGAATGTACTAAAATCATATTGTCTGGTTATATAAAGCTGGTGAGATATTTTGTTGAAAGAAAATATAATTTCAAGATTGTATTTTGTTCTGCAACAGTTTATAATGAACACGTGTATGAGCAACGTTAAAGGGCTATAAACCCAATTTTTTTCTTTCATGATTCATACAGAGAATACTATTTTTTTTTAAAAAAGTTTCTAATTTACTTCTATGATCAAATTTGCTTTGTTCTCATGGGATTTGTTGTTGAAGAGATACCTAGGTAGGGTGCACTAATATGGAGCAGTACATAGAAGGACTACGTGCTACCACCTTGCAAAAGTATAACTTTCTTGCAAAACTGCTGCCACATAGTGCTGTAGACACATGGATGCTCCAGGGCTTACATTCTGTTTTTAAACAAAGGATATCATGAGAACAAAGAAACTTTGATAATAGTAGTAAATTTGAAACATTTTGGGTTTCATGTCACTTTAAAGAGATGTGAAAGTGCAATAATAAAGTTCTCTAAAATGTTAGAGATTTTTACGATTGTACTGATGATGAAAAAGTATAATTTTATGCACTATGCAACATATAACCCCTATGGTGTGCTGGATATTGTAGTACTCCACCAGAGTGGTCCATACACCTGAAACTTCTGCTCAGCAAAATATTGTCTTAATGACACACATCATACTGTCAAATTTGTTTTAATGTTCTTCACTTTTGCTAGAGTCCACAGGTTATTGGTGAGCATGAGTGTCAGTAATCACTGTAGAAAGGCACAAATACTGTTCTTTCCAGCTAGACTAATTTAAAACAAGAAACTAGACATTAATATTTATTGTTTAAATACAGATCTCATTTTACACATGGGGTTCCCAAGTTGTTGTTGTATGTTTTGTTTTTCCATTTTGCTGTAGGTGCTTGGGCCATTTAAAGGGACATGAAACCTACATTTTTTTCTTTCAGGATTCAAATAGAAAATGGAATTGTAAACACGTTTGCAGTTTACTTCTATTAGCAAATGAGCTTCATTCTCTTGATACCCTTTGTTCAAGGAGCAGTAATGCACTACTGGGAGTTAGTTGATCACATCTAGTCAGCCAATCACAATAGACAAATGTGTACATGCACTAATCACCAACTAACTCCCACTAGTGTAGGATATGTACATATTATTTTTTCAACAACAGATACCAACAGAACAAAATACATTTTAAAATAGAAGTAAATTTACATGTTCTTTCTGAATCATGCAAGTTTATTTTTGACTTTCCTATCCCTTTAACATAACTGTCAGCTAGATTACGAGTTTTAAGCCCTATAGGGAAATTAACGACAGCCACAAAAGCAGCGGTATTCCACCTCCCTATAGCGCTGCTATTACAGGTTTGAAAAAACCCAGATTGTGCGGGCGATATGGTGGCGTTGAGCTCCATACATCACCCATATACAAGCGCTGCTTTGACGTGCTCGTGCACAATTTCCCCATAGACATCAATAGGGAGAGGCGGCAAAAAAAAGCCTAACACCTGCGATCACGGAATGAAAAGCTCCGTAAAGCAGCCCCATTGATGTCTATGGGGAAAGAAAAAGTTACATTTAAACCTAACACCCTAACATAAACCCTGAGTCTAAACACCCCTAATCTGCCGTCCCCGACATCGCCGCAGCCTACATAATGTTATTAACCCCTAATCTGCCGCCCTTAACATCGCCGCTACCTACCTACAGTTATTAACCCATAATCTGCTGCCCCCGACATCCCCACCATCTACATTACAGTTATTAACCCCTAATCTGCCACCCCTAACATCGCCATCACCGACATTACAGTTATTAACCCCTAATCTGCCGTCCCCAACATAAATTTATTAACCCCTAATCTGCTGGCCCTAACATCGCCGCCACCTACCTACAATTATTAGCCCCTAATCTGCCGCCCCCAATGTCGCCGCCATTATACTAAAGTTATTAACCCCTAAACCTCTGGCCTCCCACATCACTAACACTACATAAATATATTAACCCCTAAACCTAACCCTAACCCTAACGTAACCCTAACACCCCCTAACAAATATAATTAAAATAAATCTAAATTAAACTTACAATTATTACTTAAATAATACATAATTAAAACTAAATACATACTTACCTGTAAAATAAAACCTAAGATAGCTACAATATAACTAATAGTTATATTGTAGCTATCTTAGGTTTTATTTTTATTTCACAGGTAAGTTTGTATTTATTTTAACTAGGTAGACTAGTTAGTAAATAGTTATTAACTATTTACTAACTATCTACTTAAAATAAATACAAAGTTACCTGTAAAATAAAACCTAACCTGCCTTACACTAAAACCTAACATTGCAATAAAATTAAATTAATAAAATGCAATTATCTAAATTACCAAAAAAATAAACACTAAATAACACAAAATAAAAAATGAAATTATCAAAAATAAAAACAAATTACTCCTAATCTAATAGCCCTATCAAAAAAAACAAAACAAAAACAAAATTAAAAAAAAACCTAGCCTACACTAAGCTGCCAATGGCCCTTAAAATGGCCTTTTGCTGGGATTGCCCCAAAGAAATCAGCTCTTTTACATAGCAATTAAAAATACAAACATCCCCCAACAGTAAAACCCACCACCCACACAACCAAACCCCCCCAAATAAAATCCTATCTAAATAAACCTAAGCTAACCATTGCCCTGAAAAGTGCATTTGGATGGGCATTTCCCTTAAAAGGGCATTTAGCTCTTTTGCCATTCTCTGAAAAGGGCAATCAGCTCTTTTACGAAGTGCCCAAACCCTAAACTAAAAATAAAACCCACCCAAAAAACCCTTAAAAAAACCTAACACTAACCCCCGAAGATCCACTTACAGTTTTCGAAGTTTGGACATCCATCCTCATTCAGCCAGCAAAATCTTCATCCAAGCGGGCAGAAGTACACATCAAAACGGGCAGAAGGCTTCATCCAGACGGCATCTTCTATCTTCATTCATCCGGCGCAGAGCGGGTCCATCTTCAAGACATCCGGCG